>NC_133769.1:163160687-163277133 GCF_003597395.2 Chelonoidis abingdonii | reverse complement strand
GAAGGGGAGGGATGCTGGGAGGGGGAGGGATGCAGTGACGGGAGTTGGGATGGGGAGGGATGCAGGGAGGGGGAGGGATGCAATGATGGGATGGGGAGGGAAGCAGTGATGGGAATGCGGCCCCATTCCCAGCATTCAGAGACGGGGATACACATACCTCCAACTCCTGGGTGCCGGTGATGGGGCAACAGACCGTGGTTTGCCGCAGGGCACATGCCGCAGCTTGAGCTCAGCCACACGAGAAGAGGGCCAGGCAACAGCAGGAGAGATGCACACACGCAACCCCTCAGCAGCCACCAGCTGAGCACTCGAGTGGCTCTAGTTCCTCCCCTGCCCTGAGCCAGCCAATGGGAGCTGTGCTGGGGCAGCACACGGACCCCCCCACCCGGTAACCCCTAAGGCTAGGAGCTGGACATGCCAGCTGCTACCCAATCCAGGAGGTGCACAGCCCGCGGCATGGTGGCTAGCAGGGAGCCTGCCAACCCCGCTGTGGCGCCGTGCGAATTGGACGTTCAACAGCTCGGTCAGCGGTGCTGACCAGAGCCACACCTGGATCTTTTTTGGACTGGGTGTTCTGGTCCAAAACTGTCTAGCGGGGAAGCAGCAGAGAAGCATGAGAGATGGCTGGGGGCGGGGGGTGCCACAGGAGAAGCGGTAGAGCAGGGATGGGAAGAGAAGCAGCATGGGCAGGACCACCAGGCAAGAATAGGATGTGGGAGAAGAGCCTCGGGGCACAGCATGGGCAGTACTCCGAAGATGGCAGGCCAGCAGCATCCTGTTTGGAGAGGCTACCCTGGCCTATTATACCTGCCAGCCATGTTGACTGGCAAACTTCTATAACACTGGGAGAAGCCCCCAGAGGTTTGGAAGTTCTTCTCCTTGGGAGTCCCTGGAGAATTCTCAGCCCTCCTGGCTCTGGCCTAGTCAGAAGAGTTGTGTGAGGGTCTCCCTCATGCCATCTTGGTGGTGCTCTTTGCAGATGAAACCAGGCAGTTAAGAGACAGGGAAAACTAAAGCCCAGTCAAACCCGTAACAGAACCTCTCCAAACAGGGAAAGGTGTGTGAGTCAGCTAGGATGGGACCCAAATGAGCTGTCCACAAACAACTCTGTCAGGCTCCTTCCTGCCACCGCTTATTCTTGTGTTTCCCTCATAGTCCTACTTCACTTTTCCCCCTTTGTGCCTTCGGGCCTCCTTGCCCCATTTCAGTACCTCTCATTATGTTTCTCACTTCTCAGACCCTCTTTCTCTTCCGTCTCCATCTGCATCTCCCTCCCTCCCTCTTCACTCCTCACTCCCTCCTTCCTATTTGCTTTCCCTCTGCACCGTTCCCCCACTTCCCCATAGTGTTGCCAACATTCTAATCGCGCAAAACTGAACCCCTTGCCCCGCCCATTCTCCAAGGCCCCACCCCTGCTCACTCCATCCCCCTCTCATTGCTCACTCACGCCCACCCTCACTCACTCATTTTCAGTGGGCTGGGGCAGGGGGTTGGGGTACAGGAGGGGGAGAGGGCTCTGGCTGGGGGGGGTGGGCTTTGGGGTGGAGGCCAAAAATGAGAGGTTTGGGGTGCAAGGGGGCTCTAGCTTGAGGCTGGGGGTTTGGGGAGCAGGCACTGGGGTGAGGCTGGGGATGAGGGGTTTGGGGTTCAGGAGGGGGCTGGGGGTTTGAGCTGAGGGGTTTGTAGTGTGGGAGGGGGTTCCAGGCTGAGGCAGGGGTTGGGGTGTGGGAGGGGGGTATGGGTTCTAGGCTGGGGGTGTGGGTTCCAGAGTGGGGCCAGAAATGGGGTGTGTGGGGGCAGGAGGCTGGGGTGCAGGAGGGGTTCAGGTGCAGGCTCTGGGCAGCGCTTACCTTGGGGGCACCCCAGAGGCGGCAACATGTCCCTTGGCTCCTAGGCGTAGGGGTGGCCAGGCGGCTCTATGTGGTGCGCTCTGCCTCCACCCACAGGTGTCTCCCCTGCAGCTCCCATTGGCTGTGGTTCCCAGCCAATGGGAGCTGTGGGAGCAGTGCCTGTGGGCAGGGTCAACGTGCGGAGCCCCCCAGCAACGCCTACACCTAGTTGCGAGGGGACGTCGCCACTTCCAGGAGCTGGGATGTCGCCTCTTCCAGGAGCTGGGGGACATGTCGCCACTTCCAGGAGTTTGTCAGCCCCATGCCAACTAGACCTTGAATGGCCTAGTCAGTGGTGCTGAGTGGAGTCGGCAGAGACCCTTTTCGACCGAGTGTTCCAGTCAAAAACAGACACCTGGCAACCCTACTTCCCCATCCCTCCTATTTTCTCTACCCTTCTCTCCCTCCCCTCACTACCACCAGGAATCAGATTTCCCATTGGCCTGTCTGGTTCCTCTTCTCCCACAGGGTGTTCCTTAAGCATGATGAATGCATCCAATTGATTGAGAAGAAACAGCTTGGACCGGAGTTCCCAGCTTTCCTCAGCCAGGCCTCTTCAAGCTCTGCTCCAGGAAAACTGGCTCCAGGAGTTCAAGCCAGCAGAGGCCCTGCATGGGAGGAAAGCTCATAAAACCCAGGTGTGTTATAGCTCTGCATTGCTGTCAGCCTTAGAACATGAGCCTCCCTCAGAGCTGTGTGCTCCCTGCCAAGTGATTGGAAAGAAAGTGAAGGGCCAGCCGGGACAGGTGTCAGGTTTCTGCGCAGAGAAAGGAATGAGGCTGTTCTGTTTGAAATCCCACACATACAATTTCACTAGGGAGTACCACAAGCCTTATCAGGATTCAGGCACTGGCTGCTCAGAAGAGTGATAGTTTTCCATTCTTGGTCTCTCTGCACTAGGGTGACCAGATAGCGAATGCAAAAAACTGGGAAGGGGGCGGGGGGTAATAGGAGCCTATATAAGAAAAAGACCCCAAAATTGGGACTGTCCTTATAAAATCAGGACATCTAGTTACCCTACTCTGCACTCTCTCTCTCTCTCTCTCTCTCACACTCTGCTCTTTCTTTCTCTCATCTATTTCCTTTGACGCTGGTCCCAGGCCCATTGCCAAGTCTCTGATCCATTAATGAGGTGCCTTACTGACTGAAGCACAAATCACGATGGATCCGGGTCCAATTAGCAGCTCCTAGCACCTCATCTGGAAGACATTAGCTTGGCTGGGGGGAGGCAGAATTGGGAGGGGAAGGGAGAAATATGAAGGAATTGATGTAGGTGCCAAACAGAATAAATAGCCTATTTCTATAACTTTAAGGAACCACAATCCAGCAGCAGATAGTGATGTGCCAAGAGGGGAGACAGAGTGTGTAGTTACCATAGCCTAGTCAACATGGTCCCCAGAACTATAACACATTCTGGGGGTGCAGGGTGGTTACTATGCCTTGTCACCAGACTTGCAGTTACCATATCCCATACAAAGTGCCCCTTGGTTTTCTCACACAGGCCCAGACTGATAATTATGGTGTTCCACAGAGCGTGCCCTTGGGGTACCATAACATCACCAGATAGGAAGCTATGGTTCTCTATGTGCATCTCAGGTACTAGGACCCCCCAGCGTGTGCTGCTATGGCCTACAGTACCTCACGCTCTCCAAGCCGTGCCAGGAGTGGGGTTATGATGTGCTGTACGGTATCGTGGAGCACTAAGGTGTCCTAGAGTGTATGGCTATAAACAAGCCAGGACTCAGCCTCCTGATTCTCTATCCCTTGTCATCTTCAGCAGCCCTGTTTGGTTTTTTTCTTTGAGGGAAATCTTAATAGTCATCTGAACAGACACACACTGAAACCCTCATGCCCGCCAAAGGGACCTAATGCTTCCTGGCCATGACTGCTGTGTCACGTATGTTTGGGAGCAGCTCTCTTGGTGACAGAAACTTCATCAGCTCTTACAACAAGTGACTGGAGCAAGTTTCACAGTGTTCTGTATTTCAGTGGGGATTCCGGCAGCACCAAGGAATTGATCCAAGAGATAATGTGTTTAGAAGAATAAACAAAAGCAAAGTCTCCTCATTCTTCTGCCCAGAAGGCTTGGCCCTATAGGGAGACTATGATTCCTGTTTCCTTCCCCCCGAACATTCCTCACTCCACACATTGTTTCATATACATGCTAGACCCCTACAGCCAAATACTCCTGCAGCTATAAAGAGCCCAGCTCCAGGAAAGTTGATCCATTTTTTCAGTCCCAGTTTCTCACCCTCACACAGCACTGATGGAAGGAGGGGTGGGAGTGGGGGCTAAAAGGCTGGCAGAGGGTGGGGAAGGGAGGAGAAACTAAAGACAAATGTATGCATCAGTTTCTCTGTTGAGAATAAGAATACTCAGTATTTTGATAACCAGGCCAGCCCTGCCCCAGCATTCACTGGACGTTCTCTTCTGTAGGTACACCTGCTGATGAATGGAGTGACTGAGGAAACTAGGAATTTCTCTCTGGCCAGTGCTCTTCCACTAGTCCTACGGACAACTGCTGAAGGTGGCTGGAAACTTTTCTAACAATGGCCCTACAATGTATCCTGTTGGGAGATGCAGGTACAGGAGGAGCTATGAATCTGAACATGGCCCATGCTCCTACACCATTTCCTAGTTTAACTTCATCTGAGAGAGGCTGGGTCTGGCATACCACAAGTAGAACCCAATTTTTGCTGGGTTAGAATGGGCCAGATTAGCATAGCACTGAAGTAAACTAGAAGACCTCTACAGCTACTACATGCTCCTACACTGTCACCTACTGCACCTTCTAATAGGAGAGGCCTGAAATGGAATAAATTGGAAATGCCCTGTAGCTATTCCACTCCTGGAGTACCTGTTCCTGGGAAAAGCTGGCACTGTAGTAGCTATGAACTCCCCACAGCCTGTGTTTCTGCACTACTCATCCTTTGGGGAAAAACAGTGGAGCTTCACAATCTCAGTACTCTTGCCCATGGGCAGAAGGGGAACTGTCCGTACTTCATACACTTCCCCAGGAGCACACTTCTCTGTATGCTGCTGCTCATGTTTCCAAGCATTGGAACGGGAGGATGGGTGTCTACAGTGGTCATCTTGATACTCAGTGGTCATTCTGCCACATTTCTTCTCCAGTCATAGTGAGCCTCCTCTGAGTCCAAATGAGATTAGACTTGCAGGGCTAGATGGGTTTGGAGGGGGACTGCTATGAGTTGTCATAGTGCAGGGTTAGCAGATGTGTTCTCCATGGACCAAAGGCAGATCAAGAAGCTTGATAAGAGAGCTTGTAGTGGACCTTTTCATCTATACAGAATAGCAGTCTCTGGAGCAAACATGGGGTTCCATCTGATTCTGAGCAGGTTGGCCTACATATTTCTACACATACATTTCTACAAGGATTCAGATTTCCCATTGGAATGCATACACATGCTCTGTGAGTGGCTGTTCCCTTGTTTTCCAGGGAGGATGAAGGAGAAAGGCCTGGTTCTGGTTAAGCCCTGGGTCACATGAGGATGCTTTTCCTATTACTTTATTGTTTTTCCTTCTAAGTAGCACTTCCAATTAACTCTCCCAACTTGTTCATATATTGTACTTGGCCCTGCATGCGAGGTGGGCTCATGTCATTCTCAAGTAAGGACTAATGTGGGGTTGTTCAAATCAGGGACTTTTAGTCATGGTCACCATCTGCCCCTTGCCCCCGACCTGACAAAAAGAATTTGGGAACCACATGATACCAAAGGATGACCCTACTGAGGAGAGCTTTAAGAGCATGATCAAAGGCATGTGAATATCATGTGATGTGTGGTAGAAGTTGTATTTGCGACCCAAACATTGCATCATTGTGCTAGGGCATAAGGACCTGCTAATGAAACTGACTGCAAAACAACCACCTATTTTCCATGTCCAAGCTGTGAGAAGTGCCAAAAGTAAACAGGACAAATAGTGCCAGGGGATAGTGTGACAAATATTTATTTGAGCAACCTAGCATGGGATTTCCAAAAGGATCTCCATGAGTTAAGTCCCCAAATCTCCCTGAATTTCAATTGGTACCTGACTCAGTTAGGGTCTTTTGAAAATCATAGCCCTAACCTGTTATCAGAAAGGATTTTTGTAAAGAACCTAATAGCATATTTTTAAGATTGTAAGACAACTTCTGTTAAAAGGCTTTTTAAAAAAATTAACCCCTTTTAATTTTCTAAAAAACCAATAATTTGGATCTGAAATATCTCATGTACTCCCAGGCCATAGGAGTGGTTTGTGTGGGATTTTGTGTGTGTGTTGTGGTGGGTGGGTAGGGGGAAAGGGTTGGGTAGAGGTGTGTGTGTCGGGGGGGAGAAAATTTTCCGTCGTTCTGTATCTTACACTTGTAATGTATCTCCTCCATGGGGACACCACCCACTTTCCAATAGGCAAGGGTTTTGTCTTCTGAGCAGTGTGGGGCCCAGTCCTCTGGCTTCAAGCAGGAGACATGAGTTGATAGGAACCTTCTGGGGCTCTCCAGGATGATAAATCTGCTACCCAATTAAAGAACAGGAGGCACCTGAGGCTAGGGTAACAATCTTCGCACAATGAGAGCAGGCTTTGGTACACACTCTGATATAGGGGAATTCTTGGCTACTCCTGTCCCAGGCTATTCCAGCAGGAGGCACTGTAGGCAGCAGTGCAGGAACCCTGGCTGTGGGAGAATTCATAGTTACTCCAACCCCAGCAGGAGACACTATAGAAACAGCCATGAAAAACTACTTAGCAGTAGTTCAATTTCTTGAGGGGGGATAAGCTGCCTCTCTTCTGTTGAGATGGAGAAGGGGCAAATGTATTGATCAAGACTGAACTCGATCTGTAAATAGTAATCTAGCTGGTAGGTAGGTCATTTAAACAGACAGAAGCAGCTACTGCTAACTTCATCCTTCATCCAAGAGGCCTTCTCATGACACAGACCTGTGTGCTGCCCACTAGTCTTTGAGCTCAGTGCCTCTAGCCAGGCTGTTTGCAGCCCTGTAAGGTAACTGAGTCTTCACAGTTCATTTGATCTCTCTAGAGTCACTGAAACCTTGTTGGTGCATTTTTGGGCCTTGGAAAAATGACTAAAGAGCTGCAGACGGAATTAATTTATGCAGGGAAACTAAAAGAACTAAAGGCCCCATTCACCTCTCACTTTGCACTAGAATTTACATTGGTGGGAATGAAGTGGGGTTTACATAAGGATAACTGAGAGGAGAACCAGGCCTGAAATAAGCATTGCTTGCTAATTAACAGTTAAGATGAGATCAAAGGAATACCAAAGAGGGCAAGAGTTTGTTTTGCATGGTCCAACCTAGTAAAATCAGAAGTAATGGGATGAAATAAAGCAGAGGAAAATTTAGGCTGAATATCAGGAATTGATGAATCAGGATTTCCATCTTGTATCTGCCAACTGCAGGGTTCTGAAGCATCTGGCCACTGTCAGAGGCCAGATGCTGGATGAAATGGATTTTGGGACTGAGCTAGTCTGGCTATTCCTATGTTCCTATAAGAAGTGCCTCGGGACTAGCTCCAGGTCAAGAGTGACTTTTTGTTTTGAAAGTTTCCAGGAATTAGGGTGGCTGTTAGATGCTTTGAGATCCTGGTCTGAAAGATGCTGTAGAAATGTGTGTCCAGCCTAATGCAAGGTAAATCCAGGCATGTGCGCACACAGGTACAGCTCTTAGCACAACTCTTTTTGCCTGTTGCACAGTCCAGAGTGGGGATCCCCATGTTCCAACATTGTGGTGGCCTTTAAAGGGACAAAGTGTTGTTTTGAATGAGTAACTATGAAAAAAGAGATACTGTAACTAGAGAAGAGGGTATGTGTGTGTCAAACTACAGCTAAAGAGAAGGGGCTTAATTTTATAAGTCAGTATTTGCAGGTCTTAATACCAGAAATGGTGAAGAATTGCTTAGGATGATCCTAATAACTGGAAGTAATGGGCTTAAAAGGACAACTTAAAGTGAATAACATAATGTTATGCTGGAAGGTGGTAGTGGCTGCCACTAAGCAGGTCTTTGATCTATAAACAATCACCAACCTGCTTAAAATGAAAGGTGCAATTAAATCCTTCATGTAGTGAGCTTGCTGGAAACAGAAGCCATGGTCCAAGGCAATGGGCTGCATAGCAAGGCCCAATCAGAAGCTAAGTCATATGGGCTGAGGAGTTCCCTGACTGCAAATGCAGGGGCCCGCTAAGGGACTGTTTGGCAAGCTGTGTGTGTGTTAGAGGGAAAGCACCAGTAGATAGAAAGAGAAACAGTTGTCAGCATGGCCCTGAGAGGGAGCAGAGACACAACTCCTTGGTGTGCAGAACTGACTGGAGAGGCAGTCTTGGAAATAATGACCAAGGAAAGTGTCTGCTGTGTGTTCCCACTGGATTTAGGAAAGCAGGGGTTTGTGGGCACTCATTGTAAATAAACAGGATTGCACCAGACAACATACCTGCCTCCATCATCAATTTCTCCTAATGGAAACAGTCCCACAAAGGCCCCGAATATTGATGAACCACTCAGGTCAAAGGGACAACAGTAAGTTTGCTAACACTGAGAACTGAGGCTGTGGAATTGTGTGTGGAAATCCCATCACTTGGGACGTTTCAAACTGAATGGGACAAAGTGCTGGAAAATGTACTGTGGGGAAGGACCCTGTGTCAGGCAGATGGCTGAGGGGCCTGGCAGGGCTGCCTGATTGCTAGAAGTCAGTAACTATCCAAATCTCTCTCTGGACCCATCAGCAGAGAGGGACGGGGGCTATTGTTGGTGTAATATCAGGGGTGAACACCAGGGATGAACTTGGCCCAGCAAGTTTGAAGCTGACCATGCAGCCCCTCGAAAGCAGCAGCCACCAGGCAAAGCAGAAGGCAATGGGGATTGTGCTGAAGGCTCTTTCTTGGGCTGAGGCAGGAACAGGTCCAGGCCAGCACTATAGGCTTTTCTCCTAGGTGCCTCCCTGTCTTGGGACCCCAAGTGCTGGAGCTTGGATAGGGGTTAGCAGATTTTTTCCATGGTGTTTCTCCAGGGTCCCTGACAGAACCCATCAGAACAGCCTTTATCAGCATTGCATGCTTTAGTGAGTCTGCCATGACTCATGCACAATGTGCTCCTCTCTAGATTAATCCAGCCTTTACGCTTGAGATGTGACGGAGAGAAATGGATGCATGGACTAATGGGGGCTGGAGAGATCAGAAGCCCAGTCTCTTCACTTGTTGAAGATGGGATTTCAATTTTAGGGTGATCTAAAGGGGCCAAGAAAGAACAAACCTAGGTCAATGAGAATGTGTGCTAAAAGAACAAGTGGGGAGGGGAATACAGCTGTAGATAATTAATCTTGGAAGGATTAGATTGTTATTGGTAAATGTCAATTTTCACCACACACACACACACAGAAAAATGCTCCCATTGATGATGATAGAGATTTACAGATAGGCTGCTTGAGAATTTACTTTGATTTAAGGCTAAAATGTTGACATATGATATCGACAGTTTGTGTTAACTGTTATAAAACTTTAGATTTTTGAACTACAGGGTCTACTCTCATTAAGTGATTAGTGTCTGACACCCCACACCGTAACTTCCCACAACTTTGAATATTTAAATTGAAAAAAATGCTTTAAAATAAATATTTTGAAGGATATTATCAATTATTTAAAAAAATTGATTTCTGCCATGCCTATAGATACCGTCCTGTTCTTACAGTCTTATCAGAGAAGTGATATCCACATGGTGATTAGAGCTAGATTAAATAAGCCCTGAACCCTCAAAGACTGGACCGCAAATTCAGGATCTCTTGAATCAGCAAAATTAGCACGGAAACCCCTTAAACAGCCTTCTAGCATTATTGCTGCTTTCCATACACTAAGCACCAACTCAATCCTTGCCTAGATTACTTTTATTTCAGATTAAAAGACTTCACAAAGAAAAAACTCCTAACGGTGTAAAGATGCAGTGCCCAGAATACCAAATCATAACAGAACTGGATACAACTCAACTATCTCGTCCCATCAGCTTTGATTCCTAGCCAGAATGAGGACGTATAAACAAATACAAGCCACAAGGACCCCTGACTGAAGCCTCTGGAAAAATGAAGGGTTCAGAAAAATCAGAACGGAGAATAATCATCATGGATAGCAACCAAGGATCGCAGACAATAGCAAAAGACTATTGCATTACATTATGGATTCATTTATTGACCTTTAAGGGCCAAATTGTAGCAAGACAGATCCAAATGCAAAAAAAAAAAAAAAGAGTGCCATCGGGTTCAATGTCTATTCACCTTAGAACCTAGTGCTCCGAAGAGTGGTGCTTCGGCTAAACTCTTTCCCCTGCCTCCTCTCCCCCAACCACAGCACTACTTGCAGACCCTGCCCTGATGATTGTATATCCAAGTGCAACTGTTCTGTGGTGGACTCATAACATGTATATTTTAAGGATCTGTGCTTAGGATTTTGGAGATCTTATGCACAGCAGATTAGATGAGAACAACATACGTAGCTCTTACGTACTTGAATGTCACCACAGGAGCAGAAGGGGGGCAAGGAAACTGCGCAGAGGCAGCAGTTATGTCTGCCTGCCCATGTCTAATGACTGCAGACAAGGCACTGAAGGCTGCAGGTTTCCTAAGGCCAAGATCAGAGCAGATTCTGGGAGGGTGAGTGGAAGTTAATGAGAAGTAGGAGCCAAATAGACCATCAAGTCTGGGGGAAGCAGAGGGGACCCCTCTGGGAATTGCTTTAGACCTTCTAAAAATCTCTGGTCCCAATCCATCACTACCATGTGGCCCCTTTATGGCAACCAGAGGATGACCCTGATGTGAGAGGCTTCCCCAGCTATTACAGAACAGGCATAGCCAGTCCAACACTACTGCCTACAGGAGTAACTGTCTCAGGGGGCATACCTGGGAGTGAAGAGGCATGGCTCAAGTACTGTTGAGCTCTGACTATTCGTGGGTGCTGTAATTCTCCTGGGGCCGTGCGTGGGCAGTTGGACACAAGTTAGGGTAATGCTCAGACTGCTCTAACCTTTGCCAGGGACCTGAGCATCCCCCAGAATGTCCCAAACAACTAAGGCACAAAGCTGGCATAGTACTTTCACTGACAGGAGTGAGAGTTTGGGGTGTGCAAAGAATGCAAGATTAAGGCCAGAGTTTGCAACTCAAAGTGAAATTGTAACTCCTCAATTTTCAGTGCTCCTGGTAAATGAAATGCAGGACATCAGTCATTAGCAAAAGTGGAGAAAGAAATTTTTCCTGTGCTTAAATTAATAATTTAAGGTATCATAAAGAGGACAAGTGAGAGGACTTGTCTTCAGAAATTAGAAATGGTATAATAAGTCCTGGATGTAAGCTTCCCTTAAGCTTGAGTGAATTTAGATCCCAGGAGCCATTTGGGGGCAGTCCATTTAAATAAGATCGATTATTTACAAAAAAATCTTGTGTTTTAAAACGTGGTCTCACTATTTATGCTATTTTTACAATTTTTGTATCTTGTTCAGCCTGGACAATTAATTTAGGGCATTTTCACTTAGATTAATTAGTAATAATTATGAATTACAGTTAAATACAGGCACTTGTAACGGGGAGACTTTAGGAGTCACTTATTTCCACTTTCTCACTGAGATAGAAGCTTTGATATTTGGCACATTCATTCATTATGGGCCACTGAATACAGGAAAAATCCCAAAAGTTCCACCTTTCTGTCAGAGGCATGAAAAAGTCATCGTTCTAACCATTCATGAAAGTTTTTCATATTCTTCCATGAGGTTAATATAATATAGTCTATCCCTGAATATTTTTAAGACAGTGGACCAAATTTAGAGGTGAGTCTACGCAGCTGTAACTCACAACCTTAGGGGCCTATTGATTCTTGCCCTGCATTTTGTACAATCCTTTACACCCACCAACTGCTTGTCTACACAGGCAAATTGTACCTTATTAGCTGTACCAGTGTGTAGCTAAAGCAGGAAAACCATCTGAGGGTGGATGCAGCTCTATAGTATCAAGCACCTTTCTACCAAGCATAGCTCTACCTGTACAGGAAGGAAACTAAGCTATAGCAGCATAAGGCACTGTTACACCAGTATAGGTGTGTCCATACTAGGGGTTGTACAGGTATAACTAGACCAGTAAAAACAAAAGTCACCCCCTAGCTGAGATAGTTATGCTGGTACAAAACCTGCATAGCCTAAGCCATGGCAAGTTGGGTGTAAAATCTATGGCTACACAAGAGGACCCAGAAAAAAAGGAGTATAGTAAGAAAAACAATCAACAGGAAGAGGGTGTAAGAACTTGGCTTCCACCCTGCTATAACTTACACCTTGTTACAGTGTCTTCCGGTTGCTCAGTATGGGAGCTTCATCATCTTAGACCCTCTACACATTAATAAGGAGGTTAAAGGGCCTCCTGAGTGTAAGAGGTTATGTTTACACTACAACTGCTACAGTGATATAGCTATGGCACTGTAGCTGTGCTGGTGTAGCCGTAACATAGACACTTCCTGCAGCGAGGGAAGGGTTTTTTCTGTTGATGTTCTTAATCCATCTTTCAGATGTCATAGGTAGGTTGATGGAAGAATTCTTCCCTTGACCTACTCGTATCTACACTGGGGGTTAGGTTGACCTAACTACATCGCACAGGACACGCAATTTTTCACAGCCCTAAGTGATGGATATAGGTCAATCTAATTTCCAAGTGTTGACCAGGCCTAAAATAAACTAGTTTAAATGTGACTTAAAACCATCTGAAGTGTGTCTATGTTAAGGGGTCATATTGGTATAACTAAATTGACATCAAACCAATTTAGTTTACACTAATGCAGATTTCCTAAACTAGATAAGCCTAGTTCTTGCATCACCTCTGAAATTTAGTGCACTGTGTTTTGATGACTTGAGCCCTTCTCTCTTTGTTTTCTCTGATTTGTCTAATCTGTTGTGAAAAGATGCTTAGTTTCTGAATCCTGCTCTGACACTTTCGTCTCCAATCTTCTCTCCAGCCAAACAAGGTTTTATTTGTTTGTTTAATTTGACATGCCAAGAGAGAAAGATCCCATTTCCTATGGATTATCGAAGTCACAAACAGCTTTACAACAGAGTAAACAAAGTAAAATTCTTGTCTCAAGTCTTTGAACTAGGGGCTTCCTAATCACTTCACTTCTTAATGATTCCTTTCCCTCTCTCCCCTGCTGCTGTCAAGATGACTTTCTGGCCACTTCTAATAGAGGCTGCTCCCCTCAGCCCAGCCCTGTCCTCTGGATGAAATAATCACAAGCCTCTTGGTTCTTCCCTTCACCAATATAACCAGCAATCCAGCTTGACAGTTTTGTACCCCTGCAAAAGGGATTCCCCCCCCCCCCCCCCGTCTTGTTTTTGGCTCTGTAGCCCAATCCACTCCCAGCAAACTCCCATTTTCACTTAGATCAAGAACTGAAAGCACTTCCTTACTGAGTTTTTTTCCATTGACTTTACTGGGAGTTTTGCCTGAATAAGGAATTGGTGTTAGGGCTGAAATACACTCTAATTGTGCAGCCACGGATGTATATTTTAATGCTGATTGAAGATGGGCCTGAGTCACAGAGTTTATAATCAGGATTCAAATTTCCACAGAAGTCCGAGGCATTTGGAATTCCTGGTTTTGGATGGGTTCAGTACAGAGATAGTTGTCAGCCACAAAATTCAGATTACAAATTTCTCCAAAGTTTTGCGGGTGCTTGGATCTGGAATTCTGAGCTTCCCCTCCCCCTGTTCTGTTTATTACTTCTGCAGTAATTGGATGGCATGTGTGGATGAATTCAGCCTAGCAGGATGTATGAGAAAACTTGTTTTCTTCACTGGCTGAATGAGCAAATTTAACTGAGCCTGTTACCCACTGAGTGTCTTATCGAAACTCCACTGTCCAGTTTCCTTTGAGTTCTCTCTTTCATCTGGAGTCTTCTTATGTTCCCTCGTCTTCCTCAGCACAATATCAAACAGCTGGAGTTTCTGCCGCTCTGAGGAGGTGGGGTTTTAATCTAACTGGGGCAGCAGTGAGACCAGAAAAGGCTGGGTTTTATTCAGACTAGCTGGTAGCCTAGGACAACAAAGACACTGTGGCACATACTGCTGATGAAATGTTGCTAGCTGGGGCTCGAGCCTCATAAATAGTTCATGTTAAGAAGTTTCCTTTGAGGGACTGGATAACTTAGGGGATTGGACTAAAGAGGCTTTTTCATCTTTGTTGCTGGTTCAAATCTGGTCCAGGTCAACAGTAACCAAAAGTCATTGCCATCTAATGGCTGTTTGATGGCCAGTGTGAAAGAAGTTGGTGCCAGTCGAGTGCCCAGGGGGGCAGATCTCATTGTGACAAAAACACCACCACTGATAGCACTCTGGCATTCTCAGGAGAGGTGCCCAGGTCTGAAGGGCCAAAGAAACTGAAAAGCCCTGTCAGTTAGAGGTGGTTGCTCTGAATTTAGGGATGAGGCACACAAGGAGGACAATGCATGTGGAAAACTTGCACTGCAGACACATGTTCCCTTCCGTGCCTGGAAATAAACACAGAACTAAAAACTCCAGAGCTGTCCTTCTGGTGCCTTGTACTAACACTCATCTCTCTTTACAAACACAGGGCCAGATTTTTGGGGTAAGATAGGGTAACTCTAAGGCACCTTTCTCTCCTCTTTCTTCCCTCTCACCCTGAAGCCTAAAACTGCTCAAGAGCCAGTTCAGCTCCTGTTTAATGTAGAGCATCTTAAAACTGCATTAAATTATGCAGGCACTAATGGTCAGACAAGTTATTTCACTTCAGTGGGAACTGTTGGGTGATCAGCACTTTTAAAAAACAGGCCATTTATTTAGGTGCCTATATGTGGATTGAGGAGCTGAACATAAGAAAATGAGCAGAAAATCTTTTTTTCTTTTTCTTTTCTTGTTTTGGTTCATTAGACCAAAAGTTAACCTTCCAGAGAAAGAAAATCTTTGTTAAAGATTCAGTAAATCTGCCCATTCAATATACGTGTAAGATCCAATGATACACACCCTTCAAGATCTCTAGTATATCCTCCAGCACTGACCAGATTTGACATTCCTGGTATGTCTAAATATAAAAAACTAGAGGAAATTTAAAAAAAAAACAAAAACTTCCAGGTTGACTTTATACATCATAAAAAAGCACACAACTCCCTGCCCCAAATCATCACCCACATGAATCAATCTGATTCCTCTTAATGGTGATGTTAACTCTGAAACCTAATGACAATGTAAATGTCAACATCAACTGCTGATCACCTCCGCAGAAATGTTCTCTTCCACTATTGTTGTGGCTGGATGTAGTGGCAGCTATTGGATCAGGGTGTCATGGGAGCAGCTGGTTTGCTGGGATGAAGAGCGAGGATGAATCAGAACTCCATCCTCCAATATTTAAACTTACCCCAACCCAAAAGAGGGAGGGAGGATGGAGATGAATTCCTTCTTCAATATTAAAAGCCTCAGCTGTCTTCTCATTACCAGAAACATAAACTGCTTCCCATGTGTGGTTCCCAAAAGTTCCAACTGCCCCTTTCTCAGATATCAGAACTTTGAGCGTCCCTGCCGACAACTTCTACAGTGCAGTTACACATTGCAGTTCATAAACAGTGGCACACTACACATTTAGGAGCAAAGTAATACCAATGGAATTGAATATCAAATTATATAAATAATGCATGGAAGGTGTACGGATTGGCCTGAATGTGGGGGCACTGAGGTGAAGCAGGCATTCGGGGGGACACTGCTTCATAATTCTGGGGTCCATCTTGCATAACTTAGGTCTGATGTGCTGCAAAAGCCATGTGCTCTTGCATAAGAGTGCTTGGATGCCTAAGTTAGTGCAGAATGTGGCTGGCTGATTGTTAAGCAGTGCTGCCTGTAGAAAGCACATTGCACAGACACTCTGAGCTCTGCACTGAATGATGATTTCCAGATGTAGTTTAAGATGTTGGTTCTGACCTCAATGGCTTGGGGAGGACCATCCTACCTGAACAGACTGCCCCTCTTCTCTCCCCTGAGGTAGTCATGCAATCCTGGCCTGCAGAAGGGCTCAAGCTAACAAGCTCTGTTGCAAAGCAGAGGGATGTTCAAAAGTGGAACTCAAGCCTTTTATTTGGTCCAACAGAGCCCAAACCATTCACCTGTCTCAGTGGTTCTCACCCTTTTTTCATTTGAAGACCCCTACAAATTTCAAATGGAGGTGCAGACCCCTTTAGCAATCTCAGACATAGTCTGTGGACCCACAGGGGTCTGCGGACCACAGACTGAAAACCACTGATCTATGGTAATTACAACCTTTTGTGGACCCCTTAGACACAGTCTGCGGACCCCCAGGGGTCTGCGGACCACAGGTTGAAAACCACTGCCTTATATAGATTCATAGACTTAAGGTCAGAAAGGACCATTATGGTCATCTAGTCTGATCTCCTGCAGAATGCAGGCCACAGAATCTCACCCACCCACTCCTGTAACAAACCTCTAACCTATGTCTGAGTTATTGAAGTCCTTAAATAGTGGTTTAAAGACCTCAAAGTGCAGAGAATCCTCCAGCAGGTGACCCATGCCCCATGCTGTAGAGGAAGGGAAAAACCTCCAGGGCCTCTGCCAATCTTCCCTGGAGGAAAATTCCTTCCCGACCCCATATATGGCAATCAGTTAAATCCTGAGCATGTGGGCAAGACTCATCAGCCAGCACCCAGGAAAGAATTCTCTGTAGTAACTCAGATCCCACCCCATCTAACATTCCATCACAAGCCATTGGGCATATTTACTGCTAATAGTCAAAGATCAATTAATTGCCAAAATTAAGCTATCCCATCATACCATCTCTTCCATAAATTTATCAAGCTTAGTCTTGAAGCCAGATATGTCTTATGCCCCCACTAACCCCTTCGAAGGCTGTTCCAGAACTTCATTGATAAAGACTAGACAACAGCAATGCACCATGGTGAATCTAGAGAAGATCAGAGTCTCAGGCCTATGGGGATTCCTTCTGGTCTCCAGTGATGATATCGTTTGATGAGGGAGATCTGTCTGCTGTCTCTCTATCATCAGGGTTTTCTGCCTGTTGAGTGGCAGGGAAATCTGATGATTTATATCCCAAAGCTTCTTCAAGGGCAAATTCCTCCAAATCCCTGGCCACCTCGTTGAAGAGAAATCTACTGAGGGTAGGAAGGCTCAGAAGAAGGGGGGGGAGTTGAAGGTGTAACTCTAGACTCCAAGAAAAGGGACCGAACCTGGGAATGGAGCCTTACCGGACCCTGCTGCTGAGGGAAAGAGGCTTGGCTAACTGGTGGCATTGCCAGCATTCCCCTGCTCCACCCCCTCGTTCCCTGGCCATGCCACACGTTCTGTTCTCTCTGCACAGAGGTCTGTGGTCTTTCCTCTCTTGCCTTGGATTTGCTTGGGCTGCTTTTATTTTCCCTGAATCTTTCACAAGGTTTCATTTCTTTCCCCATCACTCCTCTTTCTCATTCTTCTTTCTTTTGCTCCCCTTCATCCCATTCCCTTTTGAGTGTACATTTTCTCCTGCCCTCTCTCCTTTGGGATACTTCAGTGCATCTGAGGGTAAATCCTCTGCCCACTGCCCAGCCTCATTAATGGTGCTACATCGGTGGAAAGGGGGACCTTCACTTAGAGGAACCACTGCCTGGGTAATTCTGGCCAGACAGAATGCTTCAAAGCTTTTTACAGACATTAATTACCCATGTGAGACAGACAAGGTGTCTGCCTCACAGGGGTATCCGTGTTTTACAGCTGGGGAAACTGAGGCACACAGCGAGGACTGGACTTGCCAAGATCACACAGTGAGCCATCATCAGAGCCAGTGTGTGGGATCTAATTTTCATGAGCGCCCTGAAGGACAGCAGGTAAATGTGCTAATGTTACATGTAGAAGAGTATTTAATACAAACTTTTGGCCTCGCTCTTTACTGGTACAATTTCTAGAAGGAATAGTGGGAAAGAAGTCACACTAAGAGCTTGAAGCTGAAGAAAAGGGTGGGCTGTGATGTTTTGGTTATATTACGTATTCCATTATGGGACAGTCCTATAGATTTTAATAGAAAATGTCAATTTTCCTCTAGAAGCTTTGAACCACCCGGAGAGTTTCATAGAGATTTATGTCCCTGCTAGAGATCCCTTAGCATGGTTAAAAAAAAAATCTATAGAAAAGACATCCTCTCTATTTAATTCTATAGACAAAGTAATTTCTACAGACCCCTTTGGTTTCATCCCTATTAAAATCTACTGGATTTTTCCACAAGGATTCTGTTCATCTTTATTAGTAGCTCATTTTGTTATTATTTCTCTCTCTCTCTCCAAGGTCCAGTCATGATAATCACTGGAGTCTAGTTTTGTAGGCTGAGGGAGATGAAAAATAATCCCAGTAAAATGTTTTAAAAACTGCCTTTTCTGCTAAATCTGTAGCATATGCAGAATCCATGAAGCAGTGATGTGGTATCAAGGTTTTGTCAGTACGTTTTGTTCTGGCCACATTGCTCTCAATGAAAGATGGCTCTCTCTGAGCCCAGTAGGTGCTAAGCACCCACAACTCTACTGGCCAGATCGATGGGCAGCAATCGATCCAGGAGGGGTCAATTTATTGTGTCTAGCATCGATTCTGGTACTCCACCTCAATGAGAAGCACCAGGGGAATCGACGGGAGATGCTTTTCCGTCAACACAGTGTAGAGTCGCCACCGCGGTAAGTTGTGCTAAGTACATTGACTTCAGTCACGTTATTCATGTAGCTGAAGTTGCGTAACTGAGATCAATCTTCCCCCATAGTGTAGACCAGTTCTAAGTCAATGGGAATTGTAACATCAGTGGGAGCAGGACTGGGCCTATGGTGAAAAGAACACCCAGAGGTCTCAATGACAGCAGGAGGTCTGTTGTGCTATCTGCTGCCCAAACATGGGGGAGATACGGTCCCTGCTCCAAAGAGCTGACAATTTAAAGATTTAAAGCCCAAGCTTGCGAACACTTAAGCACATGTGGTAAATCGATCTTACTTACACAGCTTCAGTTATGTGTAGGGTGACCAGATGTCCCGATTTTATAGGGACAGTCCCGATATTTGGTGCTTTTTCTTATATAAGCTCCTATTACCCCCCCACCCTCTGTCCTGATTTTTCACATTTGCTGTCTGGTCACCCTAGTTACATGAATAACATAACTGAAGCCAATATAGATCACTTACCGTGGTGCCAATACTGCGCCTAGTTAACGGGAAAGTGTCTCCCATCAATTCCCCTTGTGCTTCTGGTTGAGGTGGAGTACCGGAGTTGACGCTAGAGAGATCGGCGGTCGATTTATCACATCGACACTAGACATGATAAATTGACCCCTGCTGCATCGATCGGTCAGTAGTGTAGAAAAGCCCAGAGGTCGAGTACACAAATCAATGGGTAAGTGCTCTCCCATTGATTTAGCGTGTCTTCACCAGACTCACTAAATAGACACTCGTTGCATCGATTGCCACAGTAAGTGTAGACAAGCCCTTTTCAGCAGCAGTCCTGTGGACTTGGACGGGACTATACACGAGTAAAGTTATGCACATGCTTAAATGTTTGGAAGTGAGGGGCTTACAAAGGTGAGCAAAATCCAAAAGGCTGGGACAGGGGAAGACAATTAAACATCTATCCTTTACAGTTGATATATCTTAGTTTTGTAATGACACATACTATCCCCAACTTCCCTTCAGCCTAGTGACATCATACAGTATATGATACAATATTATTGCATGTGCAATATGGAGCAGTTACTGATAAAGAAAAATAGGGCCCCTGGTTGGTTACACACACACACACACACACACACACACACACAAACACAATTTTTCCATCAGCAAGGCTGTATGTTCCAAGAGGGACCTACTTTCTTGCCTAAAGGTTCAGTGTTGTGTGTAAAGAAAAAGTCACATTGCTGCAGCAGTTCCAGCCTCTAACTGCCCCCCGCAATGATGAATAGGGGGTCACTAAGGACTGCCACATACCAAGTCCACAAGACAAGGGGTGGTGGAGGGACCCTCCTTCTTTTGCCAAACTTTTCAGCTCAACTTTCCCAGCTTCCGCTTCTCTGGGGACAGAGGGGGGGGGGGGGGGAGAGCACCAGGACTGCTGCTTTGTGTGTGTGATTCTTTAAACTCACCCCAATTGCTGGGAGATGAGACAGAGAGAATCCATCTGATGCCCATTACTAGTATTTGGGGAGACTATTGTTCTTTACCTTCCTTTGGGGAGTTATTTTTCCCCCGTCTCGCTCCTCCTCCTTTCCCTCCTCCTACTAAGGGGGAGGGGAGAATGGGAGGCTCCAGAAGAGCCACAGGACTGGTAGCAAAAGAAGGGAATTGTTTGAGAGTTCAGTCATCCAAAAAACCTTCTTCCATGTGGCTGCCCTGATTCCAATGTCTCTTTCTTCCTCTTACAACAGCTTCCTTCTCTTCCTCCTCCCCTGAGCCCTGCAGAATACCTCCGCCCCTAAAATTATCCCTAAAATCAACCAGCACGAAAAGAAAGTAAGTCCCCAAATCAAAAAGCCCTGACTCTTTTGCTGAGTTCCAGATCCGGCCTGGAACTTCCCAGCCCCTGGACATTAGCCTCTTTGTTGCTTCTTCTCATTTTGTGTATCTTTGTGTTTCTCCTTCCTGCTCCATCAGAGATCTCCGGTGAGTGAAACAGCTGGGGGTGGGGTGGGGAGGTTAAAAAAAGTTTGTTTTGGAGCGAGCGACGTTCTGGTGGGTTGTGGTTTTTTCCTTTCCTTAAGCTCTTATGTGTAGGAGCCGCAAATCTTTGTGTTGGAGTTTGGGAGGGTTGTTTGCTGGATGCTTTTAGGGGAAATCTCTGTGGTTTGTGTTTTTTAATGCAATAAAAATAGCAAGAGAGGAACAGTTTCCCCAGCGATTCCCTCGCCCCCCTTCCATGGTGAGTTTTATTTTAGACCGGGCAGGTGGGATTTGGGGCTTGTTTATTTCACTCTTGTTTCTCGGCATTAATGGAGGGCCTTGCACGCACTCTGCGGGTACTGCAGCTCCAGTGCCCAAAACTTTCCCAAAGATCAACTCGGCTCCCTTCCTCAACCAACAAGATACGGGGGAAGAAGATTTAAGAAACAGATTTCTTTACTGCCCCCCCGCCTTCGTAAAAAAATAGTGGATTTATTTAAAAAAATGATGGGAGTTTGCAGAAAAGACAACTAATGCAAAGGCATCTTGGCTTGTGATTATGTGGAGGGGTTTCTGTTGCCGAGAGAAGCGTGGGTGGGTTTTCTGTGAGTAAAATGTTTGTTCACTGCCTGCATTTTCTTGTGCAATTGTATATTTTAGTCCTTATGCGAAGGTGATCGGTGAAATAGATGGGGGGTAGGGGTGTTAAGGAGAGTTGAGAGGGAATCGCTTTCTGCTGTGATGTGGGACTTGAGAGGATGTTATGCGTGTGTAGCTTGGTGTTTGGACTATAACTTTGGCAGGTCCTTGTAACATTGCGTTTAAATAGAAAATGCACCGATTATTTAGGGGAGGGAAGAGTTCAGGATTTATAGCTGCATTCGAATTACTCTTTTAATTAAGAGTTTTGAAGAACTTGCTAATAATAGATGATAATAATAATAATTAATAATTAATAGACCAAGCACATTTCTTGATATCCCCAAAGGTCAAAATTGATTTAACACACACATTTTATTTTTGACTAAAACTTATGCCTGTAGAGGGGCCACAGTTCCTTCAAGTATATTTCAGTGAAGTTGTGGGAAAGGAATTTCAGGATCTTGTCACCTTGGTGTTTTGTTTTTAATGAAACTCTATTGCCTCCATGCATATTCTGGTTTATGTGAACAGGAGAGTGTGATCCTATATATACAGACTGGTCTGTGTTCACATACAATTTCTTGCATGTCTTAAATTGTTTGATTTACTTGGTGACCAATTCTCTTAATTTCTGCATAGCTACCAAGCAGCACTGGGCAATGTCGTTTTGATATGTCAATTTGCATATCATAGTGGTTTAAAAAACTTCATAGTGGAAAATGATTAAAAGAATATTAGGGGGTTTTGTGTTTTTTTTCATTTGTTTGCAACTAGGGTTTTATTTTGGTTTTCCTATCCTTTTGGGAGTGTGCTTTTTCAGTCTACCTGCACTTGGAAGAGAGAAAATTGTTGGCTTTGCACACGAACACGCACGACACCTTTTTAGTGGGTTGGATATTGAGGTTTACGGCTATGTAAAAGGTTTCAGAAGAAACACTGTGAGGGTTGCAAATGGTGGGTATTTTGTTTTATAAATGACCTAAATAACTGAATGTAAATAGCTCCCCTTGCTAATAGGAAGCACCCTGGACTCTGTTGGGGTAGATATAATTTAGGGAGCGTTATTATTTTCCCATCAAATGGATGGATTTATCTGTGGCAAGAAATCAGTGGAGTTTTGCTTCCCTCACAATTAAAAGGTCTTATCCTCCAGGTCTAAAGCAGGCTAAATCCCCAATGGGTGTTTTCTGTTAGGGCTGAGATCAGACCTAGTGCTCCTCTCCTTGCTGATAGAGTTCTATGTAGGAAAAATAGGGCATGTTCACATGAAGGAAGCGCAAAAGGCTGATGTACAAAATTGAGGACCAAATTCATTTCACCCTTTCAAAAATAACTCCTCTTTTGAGAGAGGGCTCAGTGAAAACCGTAAAGGTGGCAGCCTCCACACTGCCCTCTCTTCTGCACTAGGGGTAAAGAGGATACATTACAGGTGGCTGTGGCTGCTACATTTGAGGATGTAAATTCTCATGATCGCTCTCTACTTTCTTAGGGATTGGAAAGCACCGCTTTTCCTCATCTGTTTGTTACTGTGACGCGCTGGGTCATCCACTTGACACAACACAGCACCTGGGCTGTTTTGTTTCACCTTGCTGAATGGGGCACTTAAGTATTCATGAGGTCTTTCTAGCCCCTTGGGTGTCAGACCCTCTCAGCTTTCATCTTTGGGATTTGTTTGGCCAAAGAATAGCTGAATAATTGCCCAACTCCCCTTGCCTCCTGAAATTCCTCGCGCCCCCACCCCTGCCCAAACCCTGCCAGCTTCACTATATTGACCATGGAGCTCAGATCCAGGGGTGCAACTCCCATTTACCTGTGTTACTGAGAGTGGCAGAATTCAGCCTTAGGTATCTAACTTAAGTCCCCCAAAACAAGGAAACCTGCAGCTAAGGTTGTAAACCCATGGAATCCTCTGAGCCCACTGCAGAGGGTGGTGCAAAGAAATAAAGCTCTTTCCCAGCCTAAGAGGGTGTGAGGTCAGTGTGACAACAGTCAGAAAAACTCTGTTTTTCTCAGTGATACTGGATCAAATGTGCTCGGTTTCCAAGTCAACGGATTACTTTACTTTTCTAACTGCCAGTGCCACCTGGGTTCTTCCTGCATCTCTCACCCTGAGGAGTGAGCAAGGCTGACAGTTGGATTATGTGCTCCCAGAAGAGATTCCTGCTCACATTGTTGTGGCTGTCTTAGGGCAGAGTGGAAACAGGAGTTGAAGGATAATCTTCAGGTTAAAGCACAAGGCTGGGTGTCAGGAGACTTGGGTTCTATTCCTGGCTGACACAGACTTCCAGTGTGATTTTTGAGGTAAGATCCTTCCTCCCTCTTTGTCTCAGTTTCCCCATTATTAAAATTTGGTCTAATACTGACCTAACTCACGAATGGAAAGCACAATAGAATTTCAAATATGATTAATAATATTGACACTTCAGGGGCAACAAATATAAACCCTTGTTTCTCTTGGTAAAGCGAGGCTAGACATTGGATGCATATGGTGATATCCTCATCTCAGTTCTTCCTTCTATATGGTGGGTAAAAGAGCTGAAGCAGCATAAAGGGGATCTAAAAGTATTCCTTTGTCACAGGATCTGAGGAGGACAGCCGCAGAGTGCTTTCTGAGGCCCCCTGGGAAGCCTTGAGGGGCATGTGTACCCGGGGCACAGCTAGAGGGGAACTAAGGCATGTTTAGGGAAGGCCATAGGCAGCAAGGATAGGATGCTGTAACTTAGACAAGCCTGCAGGTTTGTCCAGATTACAGTGGGGGCCATGGGATGGCAGAGGAATGGGAGGAAGCTACCTTAGCCTCTTCTCCACCTGGGTGGTAAATACTGCGCTGCACTGCTGAGAGGCATAGTGCAGAATCTCACCCCTAGGAGAAGGAGTTGTGTTGAAAAGGGTGAGCAAGTTTCCTGACTACAACCATAGTCAAGGCACATGAACCTCTCTCTAGGGTGACTTCAAGGTGACTAATAACAAACCATTCAATTTAACCCTGGGGCCAAAGGAAAAAGGCAAAGCAGCTAAATCATATGTTTAAAGCAACCCTCCCGTCATTGCACGCTGATGGGCAGATTGTAATGCATAGCTGAGCAGCTGAAGGCCGAGGAACGTCTCTGGATTTAAGTTCGTATAACAGATAGCCCCAAGACACTGGAACTACCGCAGACAATGAGGGTTCATGGTTGGCTTTGCCCTGCTCCCATGAGAGTCGGTGGGAATTTTGACTTGAGTGAGAGAAAAGTTAGGCCAACTCTGAGTGGTTTTGAAAATACCACCTCCCTCAGACATCTTCTAGGAGAGGTTTGCGAGGTAGAGTTTGTTGAGGTCATTTGTTCAGATCCATCATGTTAAATGCCTGATTTTGCTGGCTTGTAGTTATCATAGAATATCAGAGTTGGAAGGGACTACAGGAGGTCATCTAGTCCAACCCCCTGCTCAAAGCAGGATCAATCCCAACTAAATCATCCCAGCCAGGGCTTTGTCAAGCCTGTCCTTAAAAACCTAGTTGGTGCGTTATGGTCAGGGGATTGCTGATCTTTTGGCTCAGGTGACCCGCCTCCTGGGTCACTTTAAAGCTCCTTCAGAAACATTAGCTGGAAATCCTATTGCATGTGCATGTTGCAGTAAGCAGCCGTTGTGCTTTGATGATTATAGTGCTGAGTCAGCCCATTGCTTGTGGAATCACAGTTCTGAAGATGCAGCAGTTTAGCATGGTTGTAAATAGGCTCAGAAGGATCAGATTTTTATCTGTAAATGTTGATTTCCCCATGCATGCCAAAACTGTCGGAAACACATTTATGACAACGACGATCGAAATTTACAGATAAGCAAAGTAACAAAAATGCGGCTTGAGAGCTTGTTTGAATTTGATATAAGGATATTGACTTTGTATTTTGACATGGGGTGTTTTAATGAGTTTAAAGCTTTAACTTTATGAATCTCAACATCCGCTATTGTTAAATAATTATCTGACTCTTCCCTCCCTCCCCCCCAAATTCCCACAGTGAGAACTTTTAAACAGATAAAAATAGAAAGAAATGCGTAAAAATAAACATCAGTGTCATCTGTCAAAATTGTAAAGAAATAAAATTCAGCTTCTGCCAAGTCTAGTTATAATGTAGCCCGACTTAAAGGCGACCGTTTCTCTTAGTCAGAACAAACTCCCAAAGACTTTGCAGGTGCTTAACACCTGTTTGTTCCTGTCCTAAGAACTCTGGTTGGGATGTCCTCTTCAGTTACCCTAGTGAGTCTTGTGGCCACAGTGATGCAACAAACGCATTGCTAGTATTCACCAGAGTGGCAGTGCAGCACGGGGTCAGTGAGGGTGCCCAGCAGCATGTGACTGGCAGTGTAGGTGTGGAGTTCTGGTGGACACTGGGAAGGTCCCAAGCAGAGCCGTCCCTTGGATAGGGCGAATCGGGGCGACTGCTCCAGGCCCCGCGCTTTGGGGCCCCCGTGGACCGATGCGATTGACCAGCGCGGTCGGTCCTGGAAGAGACGAATCCGTCACTTCCGCCCCGGGCCCCACACTTCTAGGGACGGCCCAGGTGTCAAGGCTCATTAGGATGGGGTGAAACATTCTCCTAATCTCTTTGCTTCTCAACATCCTTAGGCGGGGAGATGATGGTCAGAGCCATGCTGATCACCTGCAAGTACCAGTGCTTCTTGACATCGTGAAATTGTTTGATTTAGGAATGGTGAAGTGGAGCTGTGTTGAGCACCCAGAGCTCTTCTGTACTCACAGTGCCTACCTCCACAGAGGCAGAGTTTAAGGTGGGTAGGAGTGCAGTGTGGAAGACAATAACTTACCCGTGCATTCCCTAGCTCTCGGAGATTGACGGTTAGTCGCCCACCATGTTCCAGAAGCAAATGAAGTGGCGGTAGGCAACCTTCATTCTGCATTCGCTATGGGGTTTTGGCAGGATACAATGGCAGATGGATGTAAAATGACCCAATCCCAGGTCCCAGTGAAGTCGATGGCAAGATCGCTATTGTCTTCAGTAGGCTCATATAAGATTTGGATAAACGTTCCGAAATCTTGGTGTCTGTTCAGGCCTTCTGAATCTGTGACAATGGGCTGAGGGACTTTCACTCAGCTCTATGTAGCAGGATCCATGCAGCAAGTTACTGTGTGGGAATCTGGGGTGCTGTGATATTTTGTGGCAAGGCAAGGTGTGAAACTCGCCATGTAGACAAGTCCAAAGATGAATGTTTGTGTTCAGAGGCTTTTCAGTTCTTGCCTATTTCTATAAATGCCATGGGCATGCAGGGCTCTAACTAAGACATGACACATCCCTGCTCAGAGGGTCTTAGATACTAACTCAGCTGGAACCAGGAAGCAAAGAAGTACAAAAACATAAACACAATTTTAACAATGACAAAGGTAGCCAGGTTTATTTTTAAACACCACTCCTCAAAAGAAAGTGAGCGTCAGATGGGCATTTTGGAGAACGGGTTGGATCACTTTTAGTTGACTTCTTAATTTTATTTTTATTCAGATTGACAGTGCAAATTGTTATTTTCCCGTAAAAGAGGTGGCGTCCCATATGCAGTTTAAAGGCTCCGTTGTGCTTGACAGTCACGTTTATAAGCTCTTTGGGGGAAGAACTGTCCGTCCTGAGTTTGTACTGCATCTAGCACAGCGGGGTCCTGGCTTGTGGCCAGAGCTCCTAGGTGCTACCATAATAGACTATAAGAGTCCTGAGTAAGAGGTGGTGCAGAGCTGCTTGCCCACAGCGGGAACTAAGGAATCTTGTTTCAGGGAATATATGGGAGCTACACAAATGCTGCACCCTGTTATTAGGCAGAGTGCCAGCGCCAAGGAGACAGACCTGGACCCTGCCCTCTCCTCAACTGGTTCAGAGCAGCTTTCACCTGGTGGGATGTCGGGGGAGATCAATCCCTGAGCTCCTCTCAGGCGTGAGGATTGTGATTGTGCCTGGTTATTGTGTAGCGACCACAGGCTTCTTGGGCTTAATCCAAACCTCACAAAAGTCAGGCACTAGGAGGATACAGTGGAGTCAAGGCAATATGGGCTGCAGTGGGTATAAGCAGACTATTGTATAAGTTCAGTCAGGGATTGAAAGTAAATCACTTTCATCCCACTTGGTCCGTCTTCCCTCCAGGAGTTCAGCTATTTGCCGATAACAGCCAGTAAGTCTGTCAACCAAACCTCACTGGTGGGAATTCCATTTTGGCAACCAAAGGTCTCATCCAGTAAAGGGATCAGTAGAGTCAGGGTCTTGGTGTGTGTGGATCCTTTTGCCGAACAGTGCCAAGGATTCTAACTGATTTTTAGGCATGGGCCTGCAGGTCAGGACAGTTTTCTGTCACTATAATGATACAAATGTGGGGCAGTGAGAGGGTTATCCCTTTAAGAACTCTAGCATTAACTTTCTAACGTCAGACCAGAAGCCTTTAGGTTATTTTTATTTTCTCCAAACCACTTCAAATTGCCTGAAATTAGAGGCTTTCCGCAATGGAGGGTTGGTACCATCTGAAAGCTGGCAGGCCAAGCTAGCAGGTTAGATAAAGCCTTCTGAGCCATTGCATAATGGTAAACAAGGCCCCGTCTACATTAAGGAAATTTACGCAGGTGTAACTCCAGCAATGCAGTCACACTGGTATGACCCCCTGACCTAGATGTATTGCATTGGCCCAAAACGGGGCTTACCCCAGTACAGCTTAATCTAGTGAGGCACTAAAATAAACTGCACCAGCATAGCCCCTGCTTTTCGCTGCTGCAGTGTGTCTAATTATGGATCCACACTGATGTAGCTACCTTGATGCTTATTTCCTTAATGGAGACAGGGTCTAAAGCTTGTTTCAAAACAATGTAGATACTGCCCACCTGCCCTGCACTGAGGAGCGCTGAAATGAAGGATGGCCCGGGGGAGACCCACGTTCAATCCCCTGTTCTACCAGACATCTGATGTGCCTTGGGCACGTCAGTTAGCCTCTCTTTGCCTCATTTCCCCATCTCTAAGAACGCACTTGCCTACCTCACAGGGGCATGATGAGGATAAATTCAGTAAAGATTATGAGCTGCTGTGATTTGGGAGGCCATAGATACGAACTGCGATTGGTTTAGGATGGAAATGTAGCATGCCTCTTCAAGCATGGCAGTGTGGTGAAAGGCTTGTACTGGATGGATGGGAAGCTTTCAGGGGGCTCTGTGCGGTGCTTTGAGATTCGGAGAACAAGCTGGTGACCTGCTATAGAAGACATGTTAGCTGAGTGTGACCATCAGGGAGTCTAGTGTCGGTAGCAGAACTGCAACAGATTTATGGCTCCAGCCAGTGGTGGTACAGAGAGACCACTCTAATCTTATGTTCCAGGCAGCGTGCATCTCCACAGGCAAAATAACTCCCGCCTTCTCCCTCCTCTCCTTGTTTTATGAAGACCCCTCCCCTGCCCCGATTTGAAAATTTGGCCTTATCTTCAAAGAAGCCCTTTAATGCCACACTTTGAAAATGGAGAAAGAGGAGGCAAGAGAGAAATCATCACATCCACTAGGAGCCCAGTTGTCAGAGAAAATGTCTGAGAACAGTCTGAGCTGTTCCTGTTTAAAATCCAAAGCCTAGATTAAGTCCATGTAGAGGCCTTCTCCCCAGAGAGCACACTGGCAATACTCCATGCAGCAAGGGTTTTCTCTCACAAACAAGTGGACAGTTATTTGGAAGCCAGTGGTATTTTGAATGATGACTAATATTTTTACATTCGTCTGAGGCCTTTCATCTCGGAGAGCTCCAAACTACAGATAATGCATAGAGGGTTCTCTTCACTCCACCCCTTCCAATCAGAGGCACTCAGCTCTGGGGTGGGAGGATGGCACTCAATCAGTACATGGCATGGCTGCATGGCTGTGGGTGATATAGGCACATTTTGCCCAGCTGCTCTCTGAGCCTGCTGTAGCCAGCAAGCACTTCCTTTGGGTCCCAGGCCCCCAGACAACTGGCACAGGATTTAAAGGAAAGCTGTTAGGTCAACAAGTCTGAGCTGTGTCAGGCCAAGAGGGTGGGACTGAGATCTAAAGCTGAAGCATTCTCTTGGAAATCACTCTGGGTGGGATTTTCCAAAGCACCGAAGTGATTTAACGCTAGACCCGTTGAAAGTCAGTGGCCATGTGCTCCTAACTCACTAAGGTGCTTTTCAACATCCAAACAATTCTCCTGCCTTTTAAAATCAGGGCCTTGTTTTTTAGAGTGCTTTCACTGATCCTATGTTGTGGTGTCACCTGGGTAGCAGCTAGCTGGGTTTCCACCCTGTTAAGGTTCAAACAGTCTAGCTCCAAACCACCACCTTAAGCCCTACCTGGAAACGGACTATGAAGCATCAATGTGATGTGATCTCTTGCAAGGCCCAGCTTACTGCATAGGGTGTGCCAATCCACGTGATCCCATGTGTCGTTCCAAGTAGAGAGTGTTGCATTAGTCTAATCTCGAGAGGGCAAAAGCCTGGATTTCTGTGGTAAAGGCGACCTCTGAGAAGAAAGGTTGCACCCTTCTCAACAAGCACAGATGATAGAAAGCAATCTTGGCCATCTGTGTGTACTTATGTGGCCCACATCACCCTAATAACTAAGTTCCTCACAAACACTGAGCTATGATGCCTTGCATTTTTAAGGATCTCCCATCTAAGGATCGTACTGTGCTTTACTAACTAATGAATTTAGCCTCACAACTTCCCTTTCTACCTTATCTTGTAGGGATTGGGGACAACTCATGTGCGTGCCAAACAGAGGCCAGAAGTCCTTTATATACAGTAAATTGCACTTACACAACATACTACAGATTGTGTTGGCTCTGGCTTCCACTTAACTGGGAGTTTTGACATCAATTTATTTCATTAGGAGCAGGTACAAGCCTTAAGTATACAACAGAGAGTAGTAATGAAAATGCGCTGGTCTTACCTGGCAGTTGAGCTGCATTTAAGGAAGGCTGTGCTGCTTGCTGGAGGGGTGGGGGATGTTCTGGAGAGGAAATAGAATGGCATTTATACACATACCATGTTTGAGATTGCAGAACCAAGTAGTAAGTCATATTTATTATGCACCTTTGGTCACCTCACCTGCACTCTCCCCACCAATCCATTTCAGCTGGGACTGCTTTAGATATCCCAAACCTCAGAGCTATTTCAAAGAGCCACTGTTTAAAATATACTAACCAAACAAGCGCACACACCTTTTACCAGACCAAAAAGATGTGAACATAACCTGTTTAATAGTAGAAGAGTTAAGCTAAGAGGAGGTTTGTTAATATGACTCTCCAGGTGAGAGCCTGAGAAGAGCCTCTTGCTCCCCTTTTACTCGAAATCCTACATTTATTATTTGTTTTACTGTAGCACCTAGAGGAATCAGCCATGTTCTGGGCCCCATTGTGCTAGGTGCTGTACATACACATAGTGAGAGAGAGTCCTTGCTTCAAAGAGCTTGCCTTCTAAATGGAGAAGACAGGCAAAGTATGGGAAGGAAAACCAAGCGAAGTGACTGGCCCAAAGTCACCCAGCAGGTTAGTATCAAAACGCAGCGTGGAACCCACGTCTCCTGACTCCTAGCCCAGTGCTCTATCCATTGGTCCACATTAACTTTCTGAGGAGTATGTCACAGTTGAACATTTTGCTTTTATTTTAGCTAGAGAGGTAAAGAGGAAAAAGGAGTGTTGTGAGGCTAAATTTAGAAGGTGCCGGCATACCTACACTAGTTTGGATTGAGCTAGCTCGCTAAAAATGGCAGTGTAGCTGTGGTGGAATGGACTAACTACTGTGTATGAACCTTTGGACCCAGAAGGGATTCTACTTGGGCAGCCCACAGCTACACTGCTATTTTTAGCCAGCTAGTTTGATTGAAGCTAGCTTGGGTATGTCTACATGAGGTGCACCTGCACTGCCCGATTTGCTATGTAGACTCATCCGTAAAGTTGTCTGCGGTGCCTACCACTGCAGTGTCGAAGCACCTGTCAGCCTGAAGAAAGTTGAAGGGAGCTCTGCTGTGATCCTGGGGAAAGAGCAGGTGAAAGGAAAAGTGCAAGGCCGGCCTAAGGGAAGGGAAAGAACCAGTTCCATATAAGGGAACCAGCTAACAAGAGAGAATTAGCTGAGATGTGGTGACTTGCAAGCTGGAGAGTAGTTGCCAGAGAGTAAGGGAACTAGTGTGACTACTTTGTGTGCTGTGGACAAGGCACAGTTATTATATAAATATCACTCCCATTCTCTCTTGGGCTAAGAGGGCTGGGACTAGGCTTCAGATCCTTCTGCTCCAAAACCACAAGCCTCTACTACATGAGCCAAAGGCAAACGGTTATAGCTGCTGCCAGCCGTGGGCCCCTTAGCTGTGCTGTGGACTCAGTCAGTAGAGGGCAGCATCACTTGCATGTATCCATATAGTCAGTACAGGAATATTCTGTGTTGCAGGGAAGTGAGAGAGGGGTCAGGAAGATGGTGGTTTGAGGTGCATCATGAGATGAGTGGAGTGATAAAGGGCTGCTACTCATTCTAAGTGCTCTAAGGGATAATTAGACTTGTGGTGGGAGGGGAAAAGTTATGAAGGGACCTCACAAAACTGGGTGAGTGGACAACTAAATGGCAGATGAAATTCAATGTTGATAAATGCAAAGTAATGCACACTGGAAAACATAGTCCCAATTGCATATAAAATGATGGAGTCTAAATTAGCTGTTACTGCTCAAGCAAAGGATCTTGGAGTCATTGTGTATAGTTCTCTGAAAACATCTGCTCAATGCAGAGTGGCAGTCAAAAATGCGAACAGACTGTTAGGAAGCATTAAGAAAGGGATAGATAATAAGGCGGAAAATATTATAAAGCTGCCGTATAAATCCATGATAAGCCTATACCTTGAATACTGCATGCAGTGCTGGTTGCTCTATTGCAAAAAAGTTATATTAGAATTGGAAAAAGTACAGAGAAGGACAACAAAAATGATGAGGGTTATGGAACAGCTTCCATATGAGGAGAGATTTTAAAAAGACTGCAGCTGATCAGCTTAAAAAAGAAACAGCTAAGGGGGGATATGATAGACATCAATAAAATCATGAGCGGAGTGCAGAAAGTGAATAGAGAAGTATTATTTACCCCTTCCTGTAATACAAAAACCAGGGGTCACCCAATGAAATTAATAGACAGGAGGTTTAAAACAAGCATAAGGAAGTAACTAATTCTTCACCCAAAGCAGTCAGGCTATGGACTTGTTGCCAGGGGATGTTGTGAAGGCCAAAAGTATAAGTGGGATAAAAAAAAGAAGTAGATACGTTCATGGAGGATAGGCTCATCAATGGCTATTAGCGAGGAGGGCCAGGGATGCAACCTCATGATCTGGTTGTCCCTAATCCTCTGACTGCCAGAAACTGGGATTGAATGATGGGATGGATCACTTGATTGCCTGTTCTGTTCATGCCCTCTGAAACATCTGGCAATAGTCATTGTCAGAGACAGGATACTGGGATAGATGGGCCATTGATCTAACCCGGTATGGCTGTTCTTATTTATCGAAGCCCCATCCTGTATGCCATTCTACTTTTCCACTTTCCAAACCCAGGTTGCATTCAGTGTACCAAACAGATTGCTGAAACACCAACCTAGCTGGACCAAAACAAAGTGGAAATGTTGACTCAGTTGCTGGGGTGGGATGTAATGAGAAGTCCTATAAGGAGATGTTTGGAAAATTGGGTCCCCCTTATGAATCGAGAAAATAACTTACCTCTCTCTCAACACAGGTATGTGTGCATGCACACACACGGCATCCCCACACCTCTCAATTTACCAGTAAAACTAGTCTCAGGATCTGTGATGAAAAAGATTGTGGATGGGGGAGAACTGGATTAGAGACGGATCACAGTTAAGATGTTATACTCAAGGAGTGTGTGTGTGTGTTTTCTCTCTGAGGGCTGAGGGGATTGTGATCAGAACCAGTTGGGTTTTCTCGCTGCCCAATTTTTTTATCTGAACTCCCCACGTTAGGGCCCCCATGCCCTGATTAGTGTTGCCAGAGCTGAGAGGGACTCGTTGTGGCTCATTCCTTGTGCTCCTGCTAACAGTGCTCCTGAATAGTCTGAGGGAGTCAGTCAAGAATAACCCAAGGTGTTTCCTCCCAGGTCTAAACATGCTCCCTCAACAGTGCTCCCAGCCATGCTTGACCTGGGGACAAGAGACCAATCCCGACGTACAGTACAGTACAGTAGGTGATGGGGGATTGCCTTTATTCCCTGGAATTAAAAGCAGAGGGTAATGCTGATGAATGGTTATTCTTAGGAGACTTTGGCCCCATCCAAAAATGAAGATAAGCCCCTTCCAGATTTGATTCAAAGGTGTTTGGAGGGGGTGAGGAGGTGTCAATTTGAATCTTGGGATTTGAATCCAAGCCTTTGGTTATGGTTTTTGACCCATCTCTAAAATTAAACATAGGCAGGGAAATGACTCGCCAGGAGGCAAATTCACATGTGGCATAAGCAAATGCAGCTCCACTGAAGTCAGCATGTGCACATGGTCTGGGTTTGGCCCAAGGAGTTTATCTGTCAGTCTAATCAGCTGGCTGCTACATGTCAATGCTGCCATTGCTTTTCTGAAGAAGTTGGTGTAATAGCACCGGAAGGAGTGAGGGGATCCCAGGTAACATGACAAGGACTGTATTGGTCAGAGAAGGGACTAGGGACTGTGGCCACAGCATGGTAAATCTACTGAAACTCTTGGATAAGCCTATAGCTTTTGGAGGCTCCAATGAAAAATAAGTGATAGTGAGAAGCAGGGAAAGGAGGATGACAGAGTATGTATGGAAACCTTATGCTCTGGACGCTATAGAAAAAAGAGACAGACTTTGCCTGGGCAGGAGGCAGGGAGGGAGATAAATTATTACGGTTTCATTACTGGATTTGTTGCAGAAATGTTGTAATCTGTGTTTTGCACCTCTGTCATGCCTTATATTTGTATAGCTTGTCTTTTTTCATTATTGGGCATTAAAGCACTTTAAAAATCATAATGTATAGGAAGAGTTCACTGCAGCTGTTTAACTACCCAGAGCAACACCGGAATGCCATTTCCTCCCATTTTAATATTGCATTTACTTACCTTGTAAGCTCTTTCGGGCAGGGACTGTCATTTTGTTCTATGTTGGTCCAGTGCCTGGCATAATGGGGTCTTGATCCATGACTGGGGCTCATAAGTGCTATGGTAATACAAATAATGCATAATAATTTTGTTGCAAAGATCTCTAGCACTTTACAAACTATTAGTTAGGCAAGAGCTTCTCCATAGTTAAGAGTGAGACTGGATTTGTCTCCTCCCTGCTTAAAATCCTCAAAACACTCCTTTCCTTTCTGCTTCAAATTTTGCAGGGATGGTCTGTGACAAGTGGACGCTGTTTGGTGTAGATTGGAGGTGATGTGATTCTAAGTCTTGGGTTGAAACCTGACTGGAAGGGAGTCTGAAACAGTGGCAGTCACTAAGTAGGTGGAGTGGGGGCAAGTTTGGGGTTAGCTGGCATAGAAATAAGAGAGTAGAACTGGATGGGAGTTTGCATAGATTGTTTGCATACACTGATAGTTTCTTCTTCTAGTAATAATTGGGACTACTGAATATGTGGCACATGTCCCTCCTCCAAAGAAGTTATTGACATCCTCTGTAAGTGTTTAAATTGTAAGCTCCTTGGAGCAGAGACTCTGTTATTGTATGTTGGTAAAGTACCGAACGCTATCAGGCCTTGGCCTTGTTGGGGTCTCTGTACTACTCTAGTAGTAATATAAGAGGAGTACCAGGTGCTCTTGACTCTCCTTCATTAGCCAGATAGAGTAAGAAGAGCTCTGTGTAAGCTTGAAAGCTTGTCTCTTTTACTGACAGAAGTTGGTACAATAAAAGATATTACCTTACTCATCTTGTACCTCAGAGAGTGTAAGGATCAGTCGGATAGGTGGGGGTTTCCTGTAGTGTTCCTCATATGCAAGTGAGAGAATATCTGAGAGGGATCCTATTTTCTCAGGCCTCTGCTTGGCAAGTGGTTCTAGAGATGCCATCCTGAATGGGGACGCACTTATCCATCAAGTAGGCTTGATGGTGTCATGCAGTATGAGGTGCTCTGTGGCATCATAGGAAAGCATTTTATGTTGAGAAAAGAATGCATGATCCTAAAGGGTTCACGCTCCTTCTATGATATAGGAGAAGTAGAACCTCTGTGCATAATCTATGGCCAGGGCATAGACTTGTAAGAATTTCTTGTGTCAGAGAATATGTCTCTTCCTAGCTAGACACTGGTATTTTATTCTTTCCTGCTTCACTGTTGCAGGTCATCCAAGAACCAGTGATCAATGATTGATAGTATGCCACTGAGGGCTTGTCTTCACATACAGCGCTACAGTGCTGCAGCTTAAATGAAGATGCTACTACACCAACAGGAGAGCTTCTCCTGTCGGCATAGATAATCCACCTCCCCAAGAGGCAGTAGCTATGTCGAGGGGAGAAGCTCTCCCACTGACATAGTGTTATCTACATGTGAGGATAAGTCAATATAAATATGTCACTCAGGGGATTTGGATTTTTCACACCCCTGAGTAACATAGTTATACCGATATAGGTCTTTACTACAGACCTGATCTGAGTCTTCTGTTCCTTGGCCTCTTGTTTGGGGAGAGTTTTCTTTAAGGATTTCTTACTATTTAATTGTTCAGTGACTTTCCATCCAGGCACTAGAGCTAAACACCTCTTGTATTTGCATTTGTCCAAAGTGGCAAAACAATCACCTCCCAGTATCCTGAAAATGAATTCCTATGAATGAATTTACAAGACAAGAGGGATGTGCTTCCTGAGAATTGAGGGCCAGCTGATGAATTTGGGGATAGGTGAGATTACTCTTATCTGAAGTAACTTGGTCATGAGTTTTGTTCCCTGTTTGGTTGATTTGTGGAGGATGAGTGAGCATGAGGAAGAGGGAAGCCCAAAGTTATTAGTGATGGCCTCTAAGGGGTATGTGAGATAAAAAGAGAAGTTCTCATGGAAGCAGGCACTGACTGTTGCTCTATGGTTTTGCAGTGGGGCCCTGTTCTCAACAGACCCTGAGGCATTACTGTAATATAAATTATAAAAAAGCTAGGTAGCAACACCTTGCTGAATGGATTTCCTTCTTATCCACCACTGGGCAAAGAGCAGGCCAGATGAGCTGTGGGACCACCTTCCATTTAGACCCTGACATGAGGCAGATGGTGTCCTTGCAGCATCGACATCTGAAATATTACATTAAAAAAAGTGGAGGGTTGGTGGGAGGCACTGAGTTGTAAACCCTTTCCTGCTGCCCTGGAAACTAGTCATTAAAATCTATAGGGGACCTTGTGGTGGATGAGGGGCTGCCTATGGGAAGAAGGGGGAGATCATGGGATGAGGAAAGGGAGAGGTGTTTTGGAGATGGGATTGATTTTGGGGTAGGGAAGGAAAGTCTGGGTCAGCTTTGGATCATGGAGGAAGGTATAGTCTGTATTGGAGAGGGAGAAGGGAAGGTCTTTGGGTGGAGACCAGGATGGCTCTGGAACTGTCATAAGGGTCTGGGGAGAGGCGGAGCTGTTGACCATGTCTGAGGCTGTCCAAGCAACACTGGCACTAGTTTCTCTTCCTTGCTCAGCTGGTCCCATTCTTCTGGAATAGAGAGAATTTGGTGCCTATATACTAGAGAGATGTGATGGGTGCCTTTAAAAATACCTCAGACAGAGAGAGTGACAGAATGTGGGATGGTCTTCCCTCTCTCCAAGTACACCAAAGTGAGGGGAATGCTTGTGTATGAGGAGAAAAATCAAGTACCTGTCATGGAGGGAACAAAAGAACCATTCCCGCGCTCCTGCTCAGATTTCTCTGGATTCAGCATTGACAGGCATTCTTAATTAGACTGTTTTTGTTCTTTGAGAGTTTTCTGTGTCTCCTCTGGAAGATGGAAGAACCAGTCTGTACACTGACTGGCACGAGCAGCTTCTCCACAGGCTGAGTATATTCCTCCTGTCTCAGTGTGTATGTGCACCGGGACTCTTTGCACCATTGCTCTAGCACTGATGCAGTTCCTCCATTGGTAACAATGGCAGAAGCACTAGTGTAGGCAGGGCACTTGTGTTTTTAATTAGTATGTCATCCAAGACTGTGTAGACAAGGACTTGGAGAGCAGCCATTAGTTTGGTGCCACAGCAGTGAGAGGGACTGTAGTATCCCAGGATATTGAGGTTGTGGCATCCTAGGACACTGCGATTAAATGAGTGGATCTGGCATAAGGGCTAAACCAAGGGGTGGGGGTGGGGACCATCATTAGGACACACACCGAAGGGGGTTGCACATCTCCATATCACAGATTCCTAAAGCATTGCAAGACGACAAGACAAGACTCCAAACTGAGTATGATAGAAAGGAATCTGGAAAATGGTTGCTCCAGCTGGCTGGCCAAGAGTTAGCCATGCCTATGAACTGCTTGCTTTGCCAGTGCATCACTGCAATGTCACAAATTGTTTTTGCTAGTGGTAGCAGAAAGGGCCAGGGGAGGGAAGCACGGGGAGAGTTGGCTTCTTCTGAATACTCCTGACTCATCCTTGATCTGTATGGAAACTAAACCATCTTATTTTCAGCCTCCGGAATGATAAGCAGAGACAGTGGTCTGTGTTCCTAGGAATGGGGGTGGGGGGAAGTCAGCACAAAGCGGGGGTGCTGATGTAGTCATCCTCCTGCATTATAGAATCTAGAAATGTCATGTAAACAGAGAAGGAGGTGGAACTCAATAAGATGTTGCTGCTGTTGGGGACCAAGCACGGACCTGAGAGTGAAAGCAGCTGGGTTCTGGCTGTGGGAAGAGGAGGATCATGTGGATAATGTACAGTCTCTTGTGACCCATTTGATCCAGGCTTCAAGATAACATAAGATACTCAGAAAATCTCCTCTCCCCACCATTTCCTCCCATGGCTAGTGGATAATCAAGACACAGTTTTAATACCTGTCTTCTCCCCCTGCCCCACGCATACATATATTCTCTTGTGTTTTTTAACTCCTGCCAAGACGAGTTTGGACCAAGATGAAACCAGTGGAGGAATACGCTGGGCAGCAAGAGGCTTTGTTCTGAGCCCTGAAAAGAAGTGGGGGGTGGGGTGGATGTCACTTTCCCGATGGGGACCTTGCCAAAGTTGTTCTTCCTTGGAAAGGCAATGTATAGTTTTGAGGTTGTCTCGGAGTTAACACTTGGTCATCGAAAGTAAGAGTCATTCCTTTGGGACTGGGGGACTCAAAGCATGGCCCTCAGAGTCCTAAATTTGGCTGCTTTGTGTTTCATGCTATATTGGTACAGAAATGCGGCCTATTGGTATTAGTATAGGTCAGAAGCAAAGCCGGCTATTCCCCTTGGCTAACAACTGTGCAATGTTTTAGAGTCTTCCTTAAACAACAAACAGTCTAGGTTTGCCTGTCAATGAAGATACAAGTATGATGGTTGCCATTAAAAAGTCAACATTTACCTAGTGGGAGTAGGACTTCTGGGTTCCATTCCCAACTCTGCCACAAACATCAAGTCACTTTGCCTCTATGTTCCTCAGCTTCTTCATCTCTACAAGTGGCAATAATGCTACCTCCCTATAATTTTATAAAATGCCTGTTAAAAACAAAACAAAACAAAAAACCTTCTGTACCCCGTTATCCAAGCATCTGAAATAATCAGGGCTGCCCAGAGGATTCAGGGGGGCTGCGGTCTTCGGCGGCGGGGGGTCCTTCTGTTCCGGGACCTGCCGTCGAAGTGCCCCGAAGACCCGCGGCGGGGTGGAGTCCCGCTGCCAAATTGCTGCCGAAGACCCAGCACTTCGACGGTGGGTCCCGGAGCAGAAGGACCCCCCACTGCCAAATTGCCAACAAAGACCCGGAATGGAAGAAGCTCCAGGGGCCCAGTCCCCGTAAGAGTTTTCTGGGGCCCCCGGAGCGAGTGAAGGACCCTGTTCTAGAGGCCCCGAAAAACTCGTAGGGGTCCCTGCGGGGCCCAGGGCCTGGGGCAAATTGCTCCACTTGTCTCTTTCCCCCCCCCCCCGATGCCCCTGGTAATAATATTTAGAATAACTAGACAGAGACATGGCACAGTCCCCAGGTGATTAGGACAGCAGTTCCCATACTGTGGTCAGCAGAGTACTTCCTGGTAGCATGGGGAGAGCTGGCTGGTCACATGGTGCTGATGACTCCTCCCTATTTTCAGCTGCTGCTATGACCGCCCAGGATCTTCCTGCAACACTCTGTCAAAACAAAGGCAAAAGGCTTAGGGAAGTTTGGCTATATTGTTAACTGTCTCAAGTCAGATGAAACACCTGGCACGTAAGTCACTGCTATAGCTGCCACAGGGATGTTGCACAATCATGGGCTTTAGTGGGGAGTTGTCCATGAGGCGCTCTCTCTATTAAGATGTGTTCCATGCCATGAAGAGTTGGAGTATCCTCCCTGTGTTAGGAAGTCATAGCAGCTCATGCACTTCCTATTTAAAAAAAGAGTGATTGAGCTCTGGTGTTGGGCTATTTGTTTACATGGGGAACCCCCTCCTTGATCTGGCTAGGATTCTTCCTAGGAAAACTACCCCGTCTCCCTGAGAACTCAGATATTTGGGGGGCCCATGTTGCATACATAAAATGAGTTAAAGTCCTTTTGTGTTAACTTAGGCAGAGTCTCCATTCACTGTGACAAACCTGGAAAGCTCCCCCTTACAGAGACCAGCAACTTCTCGGACTGCAGAGCCTGCCAGCTCTCAAAACTCCCACAATCCCTTTGTTCCCTTACAGGGAAAACAGCTTCCTTAATCCCCCTTACGTACAACCAGAACATAAACACAACCCCCAGCCCCAAAGAAGGTGTCACTGACCTCAAGCTGGAGACTGTAAAACTCCTTCTCTTCCCCTCTGATTTCTATTGGAGCGTGTGAAATTTAACCTCTTGTGCTGAAGGAAACCTGCCACACACAAGTCAAGGCAATGAGCTGTGGCTGCTGCAGCGTGATGGACATATGGATTGACCAGTGACTAATATAGGAATATCTCCTTGAACACAGGCATTGACATGCACCTTGTGTTTTGAATGTTTCTTTCTAATCAGCTGGATCCAGGTGGATTAAAAATGCAGTGCTCCAAAACTCATTCTTTGGGGAAGGTAGAGGCATGGTCCAGTGGGCAAGGCACTGAACTAGGAGTCAGATCTGGGCTTCTTGTCCTTCTCTGCCATTCGTCTGCTGTGTGACCTTGGGCAAATCACTTCATCTGTTAGTATCTGATTCCTCTCCTGTCCTTTGCTGCTTACGTAGATTGAAAGCTTATTGGAGCAGGGACGCTGTTCCACTGTGTTTGTATAATGCTAGTACAATGGGGCCCTGATCTCGTTTGGGGGCTTGGACACTACTGGACTACAACTAATTAACAGCTAACACCCACAGTTAAAGGCAGTGTGTTGCAAAAGCTGTTTGTTGTGGAGGAGTCCCAGTGGAGCATTTCAAGCATGAAGCCTAGATCGGATTATTCATTCCACCTCCTTAGGACGCTAGTTTTAGAGCACACTGGCTGTGGGGAAATTCCCACCGCACCCACAGGTGGACGGACACCCCGTTTCCTGTCTGAGCTGTTTATATGTTTGCTTGTAGAGATTCTATACTTGCTGAAAAAACGTTGCAGGCACAGATTGCCAGCTGGGCAGCTAGTTATGGTTGTGTCACCCATTCCTTAGTATATAAGCACAGATGTGATACGACTGGATGGGGGAGCTGATCATGTGACATTTGCAAGTGGTACCATGTTGCTGTTTACAGCTCCACTGTTTGCTTCCCTCTTGGCAGCTGGATGTCTCTCTGTTTATTTGCAAACACTTTGTGTGGAGTCTGTGATTATCAGCAGTTTAGTCTGACAAACCCTTGTTAAATTGTCTCATCCTTTGTTGTCTATAATTCCCCCCCGCCGTCCCCGTTAATCAAAATATTTTGTGTGCTCTGAAAAATGATTTCTCTCCACTGTAATCAGTCTGCCCCTCCTCGCTTGATTCATTCAGTGAGGCTGCAACCCCAGAATGCTGACAGTTGGGATTCTTCAGATTTACTAATCCAGAAATCCTGAGACTTCAGGGAAGCAGTAAATACAATAAGGCTGAGAATCTCAAAGCGCTTACTGACATTCAGCCTTGCAGAACCCATTGGGTTGTTCTGTATTATTGTCCCCATTTTACAGAAGTGGAAACTGAGGCAGAGGGAGGAAAAGTAACTTGCATAAAATCACACAAAAAATCTGAGAGAACCAGGAATAAAATCTAGCCATCCTGACTCCCAGTCTCCTGCTCTGAACATTAGGAAACTTTCCCTCCTTGTCTTGAGAGCGAAATAAAATACCTTTTAGAAAGGAGGGGTGCCAGATGCAGTTTTTAAAATGCCACCTCATTAGTCATTTTAATGGCATTTTGGCAATACTGTAAACTCAATCCTGAAAACTGGGGTTGTGGCATTACTCCAAGGTTGCTGCATTCCCCAGTCGTGATCTAGTGTTCATAACATGATTCATTCGCAGGAAAGATGATAGTTAAGTGACCTCTTGTTTTCAGCCCTGCAGTATTTTGCTGCAGTGCTGCAGGAGAAGAGCCCGAGAGGAAAAAGCACATGGCATGGGTATTAACTAGCAAGGAACAAAATTCTCTCCTGGGGCCCAGATCTGCTCACCCTCTATGAGGGTGGTGGGAACATTTTGTACCGAGACCAAATAGAACATCTCTGGCTTTGCTACCATCCCCAAACACAGCTGAGAACTTTTTGAGGTATCTTGGGGCCGAGTTATGGTTTGAGGTGGAAACCACATGGAATTTAGCCATTTCACGTGGTTTCTACTCCAAACTAGGCAAACTACAAGGGTTTCAGTTCAGTTTCACTACAAGATTATTTGTGGGGAGAGGGGGAGATATAGAAGAGAGACCATGCAAATCCTTTGTGGAGCCAAAGCTGATGCAAAGTGACTTAAAACTGCCACAGCTCTGCTCTCTATACATGCTCACAGTTCCTTAATGCAGATTGGCACACGTAGGGACACCAGAATATCAGAGCTGAAATCCACAGTGGGCTTATGTTGCTACTATCTGCAGTTTGGGATACAAGGAGCGAGAGGTCCTGCAGCTGTTTCAAGCGGGACAGTATAAAAGTAGGGGTTGAGTGGGGACATGTCCCCTAGTATCTCCTCCACCGGTGGTTCTCCCTACAACAGTGGGGATCTGCAAGAAGGGATTACTCTGAACTGGGAGTGTGGAGGTGAGCATAGGCTTGAGCAGGGGTTCTCAAATTTCCTTGCATCTTGACCCCCTTCTGACAACAAAAATTACTACATGACTGCAGGAGAGGGGACCAAAGCCTAAGCCCACCTGAGCCCTGTCACAAGGGGGTGGGGGGGAAGGAAGGGCAAAGCCAAAGCCTGAGCCCACCACCCCAGGCAGGGGGAGGGGGTGGGGACAAAGCCAAAGCCCAAGGGCTTCAGCCCCAGGCGGGGAGCCTGTGACCTGAGTCTCACGACCCAGGCCTGAAGCCATCAGGCTTTGACCCCGGGTGGTGGAGCTTGGGCTTTGGCCCTGGACACCTAGCAAGGCATGGGAATCCAGGGTTTGAAAACCATGGGGCTAAGATTACTACCTTTGAAATGCAAAAAAACCGGCAGCCAACCACAAAGCAACTCCGTAACCCACTCCCCCTTTAACAGCCACTAGAGAGAGAACATATCTAGATAACATTGATAACATTCCATATCTCCTCACTCTGCAGTGACTCAAACCCTCTCTCACACAGATGCATGGCACACTTGTGTGTTGGTGGGCAGACAACTGCTGCATTTTCAACAGTTTTGATCTGCTATCATTTAAACTGTGGAAGTGAGAACACTGCAGCATCTTTAGCTGGACACAGAAACTTTTAACATTAGATGTTCACATGATAATGCAAATCTTTAGACCCATGTGAAAAAAACCCTGGCAAATTAAATAATTTTTCTGGCAACTGGCAAATCCATAAAAAACCCAGCCAGGTTGGTCAAATATAGGGTTGCCAGGCATCTGGTTTTTGACTGGAACGCCAGGTCAAAAAGGGACCCTGGCGGCTCCGGTCAGCACTGCTGACCAGGCTGTTAAAAGTCCGATCAGTGGCACAGCAGGGCTCAGGCTAGGTTCAGACTAGGTGGTGCCTAGATTCAGGTGCAAGCAGGGAGACTCCGTGCTCTGGCTCCGCAGTTTCTGTTGGCCAGGAACCCTGGCCAATGGGAGCTGCAGGGGTGGCGCCTGCAGGCTCAGGCAGCGTGCACCACGGAGAGCCACCTGGCTGCCCCTGTGCCTAGGAGGCGGAATGCTGGCTGCTTCCAGGAGCCACGTGGAGCCAGGGTAGGCAGACAGCTTGCCTTAGCCCTGCTGTGTTGCCAACTGGGAGCTGCTTGAGGTAAGCACTGCCCGTTTGGAGCATGAATCCCCACCCCGGCCCCAGGTCGGAACCCCCTTCTGCACCCTAACTCCCTCCCAGAGCCCACACCCCAACTCCCTGCCCCAGCCCCGAGCCCCCTTCCACACCCAAACTCTCTCCTGGACCCTGTACCCCAACCCCATGCCCCAGCCCTGAGCCGGCTCTCACACTCCAAACCCCTCATCCCCAGCCCAGAGCCTGCACCCGCAGATACAGCCTGTCCCCCCTCCTGCACCTCAGCCCCTGCCTCAGCCCAGAGCCCCTTCCCACACCCTGAACCCCTCATTTCTGGCCTCACCACAGAGCCTGCACTCCCAGCTGGAGCCTTCCCCACCTCCTATATCCCAACCCCCCCAGCCCAGTGAAAATGCATGAGGGTGGGGAAGATCCATCGATGGAGGGAGGGAGGATGGAGTGGGGGCTTGGTCTCGGGGAAGGGGCGGGGCTAGTGTGTTTGGTTTTGTGTAATTAGAAAGTTGGCAGCCGGTAGTCAAATACTAGCCAGGTTGTAACACTAGCATAGGCCCATCTCTGCTGGAGGGATAGATCTAGCAATTTGTGTCCATATGTACATATCCCTGCGTGCGCTGGGGATCTAGAATGCAGTAAAATGTTTCCAGCCCTGTCTTCCTCTTCTCTTCTCCCACTTGCGTCATTCCTTTTGTAAATAGCTCTGCCAAACCACGTGTTTGTTTTTCTGTGCACGTGCAGCTCTTGCCAGCTCCCTCGCACTGGGGAAGGGGTGAAAAGCAGGGGCTAGTGGGGAGAGAAATTGAGGGCAGGCTGCTGCTTTCCAAACTCTTATTTGTTTAAAGCTTAAGATTGTTTGAGAGAGTTTTTGGAGCGAGGGGGAAGTGGCAGGGGCAGCAGGGAATGAAGAAAGTAAACTGGCTGTCAAGGAAAGCAAACTTTCCAGCTGGAACTGTTGCCTGATGCTTATTGTGTGAAGAGCGGGGGCGGATGGGGGGAGCAGCGCATTTACAGTCTCGCTCCTTGGGTCTGTCGAGACAGCACACAAGTGTAAAGAGAGAGGAGGGAGAAAGCAAGGAGCCAGGGACTGAGTCATGTGGGACATCCTGTTACTGTCATTCTCTGTAAGCTGTCTGAGACAGGAACTCTCTCTCGGTGGGTGGGTGGAGCTGGCCAGCCCTTGGCATCCTGTTGCTGGTCAGAAACCCTGGATGCTGCAGTAATGGTGAATATTAAAGAATAGTATTGTCCAGAGGTGCTTTTTATGACCAGTAATGTTTAGTAGCTGTGCTTGCTAAGGCAAGGGCAAATCTCACATTCTCCTAGTCAATCTGTTGACCTGCCCTTTCAATGTGACCATCACTAAGATTCTCACCCTGCCCTTGTTTCAGCTGCTATCCGGAGTGTGTGATTGTCTTCAGCAGAGCCTGAGCTGAGCTATGAATGGCTCTGTGACTAAGGAAAAGGCTGCCTGCATTTGTGTCCTGAAAGATTCAAGCTTCAGTCTCCACCTGATTGTTGGTGAGAGGGAAATCTATCCTCTTGTGAGAACTCTCTGTCGCCTCCAGCCCTGGAGCTTCACCTCGGGACCATCACTCACAGTGCCCTTGAGAAGCAGGATGCCATGGCAGGCCATGAAATCATAGATTTTTAAGGCCAGAAGTGTCTATTATACCACCAGGACTGACCTCCTACATAAGACAGGCTGTAGAACTTTCTCCAGTTACTCCCGTATTAAGCCTCGTAGTCTATGGGTTAGCTTGGTCCGAGCCCATTCAGGGGTTAAAGCACAGGGATAGCACCCTATAGGTAAGCCAGAATTGGATCAGGAGTCAGTGAAGAGGCCAAAGCACTGTCTTCAGGCATTAATTTTTCTCTTCTCGATTGGTCTCTGGCACTGACAGAGCTACATCCCATAGGGCTCTTTCCTTTAACTGTTACTGGCGTATCATTTCAGTGGGAAACTGAGCATAGAGAGTCAGATGAGCTCAGTTTCAGCCCACAATTTTTTCAGATTTTCTCAATATATAAAAAAAAAAATGTGATTTAGTGCTAGTCAAAAGCATTTGCCTGACAGCCTTTGGAGACCGAAATCCTCTATTTATTCCCAAACAAAAACCATCACTAAAAGTGATCTGCAAAGGAAAACAAATTTCTGGGTTTATTTTTTTTTTCCCCTTCTTTATGACATATACAGAAGGGTTTATTTTTCTCCCCACAAAAAGTTGTGCTTCATATTCAAAATTCTTGCCTTACCTTAGTTTTTCCCTAGAAGACTCAATACACAACGAATAGGTTTATGACTAGAGCTGTGTGAATAACCAATTTTTTTTTTCAGTTTGGTGGCCAAACCAAAAAATTAAAATTTCACTTTGGCTCAGCCAAAAATAAAAATGTTCATTTTTTGGTCGGGGGCAAAATGAAATGGTGAAAATATTTCAATTAATTTTCAAGGGTTTTTTAAAAATGTTTTTAAATAAAATTAGTCAAATTCCAAAACAAAAAAAAAATTCTAAAACAAAAAGTCAAAACGTTTGGATATTTCCAAATGTTTTTCTAACAGAAACAGTTTGCCAAAATTGACCTGAATTTGCAAATTGCTGATTTGTGTAGACCAAAACATTTTTTTGGTGAAAAAGGTTTTGCACGGGTCTATTTATGACATCACAAATACTAAGAAAATGAAAGCTAAGCAACTAAACAAGGAGGGATTTCTAGTCAGAATGTTCATATTTTGACTATCTATTTAACTCAAATGCCTGATAAACTGCTGTGAGGAAAGATCTCATTGTGAAAGATTCAATATTGCTGCACCTTCCAGTAAGGGCAGAGAAAGCTCCCAGTCCACATCTCTGGTCCCCCAGGAGAAAACAGGGAAGACTAGAAATATCAGGAATGTCAAATCTCATGTTTTTGAAAAACAAAACAAAGAAAAACCCATAACCCAAACCAAACCTCATACGTGTCTCTGTGAGAGCATGTACATGCATGCTTGCATGCGCACACAGAGTTTATTTGGAACAAACCTTCCAGGTTTCCTCTAATACATAATATAGAAGCAAAAAAGACACTTTTTTCCCTTTGCCTTTCACCTTTAAAACTCAACAGCAGACCACTTTTGGGACTGACCTCACTCTGCACTAGTTGAATAAAATAGCATCCGAGCTACATGTCAATAATGAGGAGAGTGCAAACCCACTGGCGTTTTTCCCTGTACAGTGTGTGATGGGGGATGCCTCCAAAGTCAGTCAGCTGGAAATTAAACTTTGTATTGATTGTACTAGCAAGTCCTTTGTCCTGTCTGCACTGTACACCATTTTGGATTTGATGGTAACTAGGTTAAACTAGCCTCAGGATATGTCTACACTACGAAATTAGGTTGAATTTATAGAAGTCGTTTTTTAGAAATCGTTTTTATACAGTCGATTGTGGGTGTCCCCACACAAAATGTCCTAAGTGCATTAAGTTGGTGAACTGTGTCAACAGTACTGAGGCTAGCGTCAACTTTTGGAGCGCTGCACTGTGGGTAGTTCTGGGTAGCTATCCCACAGTTCCCCCAGTCTCCGCTGCCCACTGAAATTCTGGATTGAAATCCCAATGCCTGATGGGGCAAAAACAGTGTCACAGGTGGTTCTGGGTACATGTCGTCAGGCCCCCCCTCTCCCTCCCTCCACGAAAGCAACGGCAGACAACCGTTTCATGCCTTTTTTCCTGGGTTACCTGTTCATATGCCATACCACGGCAAGCATGGAGCCCACACAGCTGACCATCACTATATGCCTCCTGGGTGTTGGCAGACGTGGGACTGCATTGCTACAGAGCAGCAGCTCATTGCCCTTCGGGAGCAGACGGTGCATTAGGACTGACAGCTATTGTCATCATACAGAGATGGGAGTGACTCAGCCAGGTCATTTCCCATCTTCTGCCGAGCACCCAGGAGATGATAATGGCTAGCAGTCTTAATGCAGCATCTTCTGCCAAGCACCCAGGAGATGACGATGGCCAGCAGTTGTACTGCACCATCTGCTGCCAGCCTGAGGTGTAAAAGATAGATGGAGTGCATCAAAACAAAAAATAGACCAGATTTGTTTTGTAGTCATGTGCTCCCCCCTCCCTCCATGAAATCAACAGCCTGCTAAACCCAGGCTTTTGAGTTCAGTCCTTGAGGGGGCCATTCTGTGTTGTTTGTGTTTCTACTTGATGCAAAGCCTCCGCCTTTGTGGATTTTAATTCCCTGTAAGCCATGTCGTCAATTGCCCCTCTCTCCATCAGAGCAATGGCAGACAATTGTTTCGCGCCTTTTTTCAGTACAGATGCCATGGTAAGCATGGAGCCCGCTCAGCTCAACGCAGCAGTCATGAACATTGTAAACACCTCACGCATTATCATGCAGTTTATGCTGAACCAGAACCTGGAAAACCAGGCGAGGACAAGGCAACAGCAGTGTGGCAACGAGAGTGATGAGGACATGGACACAGAATTTTCTCAAAGCATGGGCCTTGGCGCTTTGGAGATCATGGTGTTAATGGGGTAGGTTCATGCCATGGAACGCCGATTCTGGGCCCTTGAAACAAGTGCAGACTAGTGGGGCCGCATAGTGCTGCAGGTGTGGGACGATTCCCAGTGGCTGTGAAACTTTCGCATGCATAAGGACACTTTCATGGAACTTTATGACTTGCTTTCCCCTGCCCTGAAGCGCCAGAATACCAAGATGAGAGCAGCCCTCACAGCTGAGAAGTGAGTGGTGATAGCCCTGTGGAAGCTTGCAACGCCAGACAGCTACCGGTCAGTCTGGAATCAATTTGGAGTGGGCAAATCTACTGTGGGGGCTGCTGTGATCCTAGTAGCCAAAGCAATCACTGAGCTGCTGCTACCAAAGGTAGTGACTTTCAGAAATGTGCAGGTCATAGTAGATGGCTTTGCTGCAATGAGATTCCCTAACTGTGGTGGGGTGATAGACGGAACCCATATCCCTGTCTTGGCACTGGACCACCAGGGCAGCCAGTACATAAACCGCAAGTGGTACTTTTCAATGCTGCTGCAAGCACTGGTGGATCACAAGGGATTTACTTCCCAGACCAGAAAATAACAATTGGGGATGTTGAAATGCCTATAGTTATCCTTAGGGACCCAGCTTACCCCTTAATGCCATGGCTCATGAAGCCATACACAGGCAGCCTGGACAGTAGTCAGGAGCTGTTCAACTACAGGCTGAGTAAGTGCAGAATGGTGGTAAAATGTACATTTGGATGTTTAAAGGGTCGCTGGCGCACTTTACTGACTCGCTCAGACCTCAGCCAAACCAATATTCCCATTATTATTGCTGCTTGCTGGGTGCGCCACCATCTCTGTGAGAGTAAGGGGGAGATATTTATGGCGGGGTGGGAGGTTTGAGGCAAATCGCCTGGCCACTGATTACACACAGCCAAGCACCAGGACGATTAGAAGAGCACACCAGGAAGCACTACGCATCAGAGTAGCTTTGAAAACCAGTTTCATGATTGGTCAGGCTACAGTGTGACAGTTCTGTTTGTTTCTCCTTGATGAAAACCCACCCCCTTGGTTGACTCATTCCCTGTAAGCCACCCGCCCTCTCCCCTTCGATCCCAGCTTGCTTGCAAAGGAAATAAAGTCATTATAATTTAAAAAACATGTATTCTTTATTAATTGATTATAAAAATGAGAGAACTGACAAGGTAGCCTGGGTGGAGTGTGGGAGGAGGGGAGGAGGGAAGGAAAAGGCCACTTCAAAACTTGTTGAATGACAGCCTTCTGTTGCTTGGGCTGTTCACTGGGATGAAGTGGCAGGGTGCCTGGAGCCTCCCCCAACCACGTTCTTGGGTGTCTGGGTGAGGAGGCTATGGAACTTGGGGAGGCAGGAAGGCGGTTAAACAGGGGCTGCAGCGGCACTCTTTGATCCTGCTGCCGTTCCTGAAACTCCACCGGATGCCGGAGCATGTCCATTTGATCCCACAGTAGCCCCAACGTTGCATCCTGCCTCCTCCTGATCTTCCTGCTGCCACCTCTCATCTCGATTGTCCCTTCTGTCCTTACGTTCATCCCTCCTTTCCTCACGTTCATTGGCAGCTTTCCTGTACTGTGATACTGTGTCCTTCCACTCATTCAGATGAGCTCTTTCATTGGGGGTTGACTGCATGATCTCAGAGAACATTTCATTGCATGTGCGTTTTTTTCACCACCTTATCTGAGATAGCCTTCGGGATGGAGGAGGGAGGCTTGAAAAATTTGCAGCTGCAGGAGGGAAAAAAGGGAGAGAAGTATTTAAAAAGATGCATTTTACAGAACAATGAGTATACTCTTCCACGGTGAACAATACTATTCACATCACATAGCACGTGATTTCAGTAGAAAGTCGCATTTTGCATCTTAATATTGAGTGCCTGAGGCTTTGGTGTTAGAGATCACAGACATAGGGCCAGGCAACAGAATTCAGCTTGCATGTGGCCATGGTAAGCCATAGTCTTTCGGCTTCTGCAACCTTCATAAAAGCAGCGTCCTACTTTCCCATACCAAGCAAAGCCTGTTGAGTGCTGCGGTTTTCATGTTAACGTGCAGCAGCAGAAAGCAATCTAATCTTCCCCCTCATCCAGTTCTCTGGGATGATCACTTTACCCCTCCCCCCACCGCACGGCTGGTATCAGGGAAGATCCCTGCTAGCCAAACACGAACAACTCAGTGCTAAGTCCCTCCCTCCGCCGCCCCTGCTTGGCTAACTGCGGGGAGGATTTCTTTTCAGCCACAGGCAAACAGCCCAGTAGGAACGGGCATCTCTGAATGTCTCCTTAATTAAATTCCCATATTTCAACCAAGTTACCATGAACGATATCACTCTCCTGAGGATAACACAGTGAGATAAAGAACAGACGTTGCTTGAATGCCAGCAAACACTGGGACCATACGCTGCCAGGCTTTGTCATGCCATGGTATCAGATTACTTGCTACTAGCATGGCATGGTCAAGTGTCCTACCGTGGAGGACGGAGTAAGGCTGCACTGCCCAGAAACTTTCTGCTAAGGCTTTTGGAGTACCTCCAGGATAGCTTCATGGAGATGTCCCTGGAGGATTTCCGCTCCATTCCCAGACATGTTAACAGACTTTTCCAGTAGCTGTACTGGCCGCGAATGCATCCCAAGTCCTCAGGCAAATTAATCATTAAAAAAGGCTTGCTTTTAAACCATGTTTTATATTTACAAAGGTACACCCACCAGATGTCCCTGCTCCGGCTTCATGGTCTGGGGTGCCGCGTTGGGAGGCTATTTCAGTCAGAGTGAGAAAAAGATCCTGGCTGTTGGGGAGAACGATGTGCTGTGTGCTCTCCTTAAGCTCATCCTCCTCATCTTCCCTGTCTGCAAAATCCTCAGGCATGGCTGAGAGTACCCCGTCCTCAGAATCCACGGTCAGGGGTGGGGTAGTGGTGGCAACCCCCGCTCCCCCCCCAGAATTGCATGCAGCTCAGCGTAGAAGCGGCATGTCTGCGGCTCTGCCCCGGACCTTCCGTTTGCTTCTTTGGTTTTCTGGTACTCTTGTCTGAGCTCCTTAACTTTTATGCAGCACTGTATTAGTCTCTATTGTGGCCTCTCTCCGTTGTGCTCTTGGAGATTTTTTCAAATGTTTCGGCATTTCGTCTTTTGGAAAATAGTTCTTCTAGCACAGAATTCTCTCCCCATACAGCGATCAGATCCAGTACCTCCCGTACGGTCCATGGAGGAGCTCTTTTTTGATTCTTGGACTGCATGGTTACCTGTGCTGATGAGCTCTGCATGGTCACCTGTGCTGATCAGGTCTCCACGTGGGCAAACAGGAAATGAAATTCAAAAGTTCATGGGACTTTTCCTGTCTACCTGGCCAGTGCATCAGAGTTCAGATTGCTGTCCAGGGTGGTCACAATGGTGCACTGTGGGATAGCTCCTGGAGGCCAATACCGTCAAATTGTGTCCACACTAACTCTAATTCAAACCAGCAATGTCTATTTCAGCGCTACTCCCCTTGTCAGGGAGGAGTACAGAAATTGATTTTAAGAGCCCTTTATGTCAAAGTAAATGGCATCGTTGTGTAGGTGAGTGCAGGGTTAATTCAATTTCACGCTGCTAAATTCGACCTAAACTCATAGTGTAGACCAGGCCTATAAAGCAGTCAGCAGCCCATTCCATGACTATTTAATCCAGACCAGGTTTTAGAGAAGCCCAGTGCGGTGACACTAGGTATCTGTCAATCTTGGACAGCTTCAAAAAAGAATCACCTTTTCAGTCAGCACAATGAGGTCCTGCCTCTTTATTGCCTCCCACCCTAGTGACTGGTGTGAGGCCTTGCTGGGCAGGAGGGCTTTCTTGGGGCTCTTTTGGGGATATGCATCAGTTGGGGAAGGCAATGAGAAAACAGGACTGTCTGATTATTGCTGATTGACTCTCTCTAGCAGTCAGGGCAAAACGCAGCATAGTGGGACCTGCCAAACACCATCTCCAACATTCAGCCATCTCCCTTTCCCTCCTCAAACCCCTCTTCTCTCTTTTTCTCCCTTTCTGCCTCCCCTGCTCCCACCGCCTCTGACACCCTTGGTCTTTTGTCCAGCATTGTTTCCTTTGCATCTGCCTAGCCTGTCTCCTTTCAGGCTTTCCTCCTGCCTAACAGGCAATTACAACCCCGGCCCCAGACTTAGTGTTTTTTTGTTGGGAAAGGATGAGAATGAAAAACAAACTCAGCGCCCAGAGTAACGTATCCAAGCCACAGGCACATCTGTGTCTCGGGGACAGCGACTCCCAGCAGAGGGGTATCAGCTCTCCCTCTGCTCCTCTCTCTGGCTGATACTCTGTCCCTTGGTTTGGCTCAGTAAGGAAACCCTTGGGTTCAGGGCTGGGTTAAACCTAATTGGGGCTTAGACTCAAACAAGCCAAAGCTCCTTCCACCCCCTCCTCCTGACCAATCGTGGCACTGTTGGCTCCTAGCTTGCCAATGGTACAGACTCTTCCCCAGTCCTCCTGATGAATTCCAGCATGCTGCCAGTACCCTTCTGTGCAGTGTATCTTTTGGTTCAAATTATGTGGATCCATAGGTCCCCCTTCCAGGCCAGGGCCAGATCCTGCCATATTCCACACTGCTTGTCTGGGTTACAATTCTTTTTGCCACCTTCTCTTTTAAACCAGTTGAGGGTTGTTGCTTTTTTGCATATGGTTTGGTTACTACTTGATTGCTTTTTTTGTTTTTTTTTGTTCTTCCTAATACAGTAGAAGGCTATGATTGTGTGCTACTGCTCCAGGAGGTGCCATACACCCAACCACAGCCCAGAGGGATAGGGGACAAAGGTGGCTTTAAAATTACCTTTGCCCTCTTCTGATTCTGGGCTGGTTGGGGACCAAAATGGCTACTGGCATAACTTCTATAGCCCAGGAAGCTTCTCTGAATTACAACAGCCCTACTTAAGTTGTTTGTGGTTAGCTATACCACCCAGAATCTCCATTGTGCTACACATTCTGGGCCTGCCCCAGTGTGCCCCCTCCCCTAGCATGCTTGAAACTGGTGAGCAGCTTGTGCAGGCCGCCTTGGACTGACCATGCGGTACCTACACTGAGGACATCCTCCTTTAGCTGGCTAGGAGGCCAGAGCAGGAGGAAAAATCCCCCCGGAAATTGTTTACCACTGTTGCAGTCTGTCACTCTCCTTTGCATCCCCTCTCTCCAAGTGTGTCTGCCTCACCTGCCCACGCTCCCTGTCCCATCCCTTGCTCCCCCTCCACCACCCAGCTTGACTGCCACATCCCCCTGGGGAGGCAGAGCAGGAGAGCTGAATAGTGGATAGAGAATGAGAGACATGGAATGTAGTGAATTGAGGGTGTTTAAGTTAAATAAAAACAGACACATCACTGATTAGTTGTGGCCTGTCATCTAGAAGTAGGGTGCCACTTGCTTGCATGCAGGTCAAAATACTGCAGCTGGATTTGAAAGGAGGAGGTGGATGGGTAACTTCATGAGTCCAATAATGTAACGCATCCTAAAGTGAGAATAGTCCCTGTAAATTACACTATAAACACTTTGGGGGCCAGGATTGTCTTTTACTATGTGTTTGTACAGCACCTAGCACAACAGGGCCCTGACCCTTTGTTCTGTGACCCTGTGGCCTCTGAGTAATACTATAGTGCAAATAGCAGATAAACTAGTATTCTGGGATGGCAGAAGGCAGGATGCTGGACTAGATTCATAGATTCTAGGACTGGAAGGGACCTCGAGAGGTCATCGAGTCCAGTCCCCTGCCCTCATGGCAGGACCAAATACTGTCTAGACCATCCCTGATAGACATTTATCTAACCTACTCTTAAATATCTCCAGAGATGGAGATTCCACAACCTCCCTAGGCAATTTATTCCAGTGTTTAACCACCCTGACAGTTAGGAACTTTTTCCTAATGTCCAACCTAAATCTCCCTTGCTGCAGTTTAAGCCCATTGCTTCTTGTTCTATCATTAGAGGCTAAGGTGAACAAGTTTTCTCCCTCCTCCTGATGACACCCTTTTAGATACCTGAAAACTGCTATCATGTCCCCTCTCAGTCTTCTCTTTTCCAAACTAAATAAACCCAATTCTTTCAGCCTTCCTTCATAGGTCATGTTCTCAAGACCTTTAATCATTCTTGTTGCTCTTCTCTGGACCCTCTCCAATTTCTCCACATCTTTCTTGAAATGCGGTGCCCAGAACTGGACACAATACTCCAGTTGAGGCCTAACCAGCGCAGAGTAGAGCGGAAGAATGACTTCTCGTGTCTTGTTTACAACACATCTGTTAATGCATCCCAGAATCACGTTTGCTTTTTTTGCAACAGTATCACACTGTTGACTCATATTTAGCTTGTGGTCCACTATGACCCCTAGATCTCTTTCTGCCATACTCCTTCCTAGACAGTCTCTTCCCATTCTGTATGTGTGAAACTGATTGTTCCTTCCTAAGTGGAGCACTTTGCATTTGTCTGTATTGAACTTCATCCGGTTTACCTCAGACCATTTCTCCAATTTGTCCAGATCATTTTGAATTTTGACCCTGTCCTCCAAAGCAGTTGCAATCCCTCCCAGTTTGGTATCATCTGCAAACTTAATAAGCGTACTTTCTATGCCAACATCTAAGTCGTTGATGAAGATATTGAACAGAGCCGGTCCCAAAACAGACCCCTGCGGAACCCCACTTGTTATACCTTTCCAGCAGGATTGGGAGCCATTAATAACTACTCTCTGAGTACGGTTATCCAGCCAGTTATGCACCCACCTTATAGTAGCCCCATCTAAATTGTATTTGCCTAGTTTATCGATAAGGATATCATGCGAGACCGTATCAAATGCCTTACTAAAGTCTAGGTATACCACATCCACCGCTTCTCCCTTATCCACAAGACTCGTTATCCTATCAAAGAAAGCTATCAGATTGGTTTGACACGATTTGTTCTTTACAAATCCGTGCTGGCTATTCCCTATCACCTTACCACCTTCTAAATGTTTGCAGATGATTTCCTTGATTACTTGCTCCATTATCTTCCTTGGCACAGAAGTTAAACTAACTGGTCTGTAGTTTTCTGGGTTGTTTTTATTTCCCTTTTTATAGATGGGCACGATATTTGCCCTTTTCCAGTCTTTTGGAATCTTTCCGGTCTCCAATGATTTTCCAAAGATAATAGCTACAGGCCTCCTCTATTAGCTCCTTGAGTATTCTAGGATGCATTTCATCAGGCCCTGATGACTTGCAAGCATCTAACTTTTCTAAGTGATTTTTAACTTTGTTTTTTTTTTTATTTTATCTTCTAAACCTATCCCCTTCCCATTAGCATTCACTATGTTAGGCATTCCTTCAGACTTCTCCGTGAAGACAGAAACAAAGAAGTCATTAAGCATCTCTGCCATTTCCAAGTTTCCTGTTACTGTTTCTCCCTCCTCACTGAGCAGTGGGCCTACTCTGTTCTTGGTCTTCCTCTTGCTTCTAATGTATTGATAAAAAGTCTTCTTGTTTCCCTTTATTCCTGTAGCTAGTTTGAGCTCATTTTGTGCCTTTGTCTTTCTAATCTTGCCCCTGCATTCCTGTGTCGTTTGCCTATATTCATCCTTTGTAATTTGTCCTAGTTTCCATTTTTATATGACTCCTAGATGGGCAAATGATCTGATTCAATACAGTAAATCCCTTGCTTCTAAAATTAATGTAGTATTAACCCATGGTATTCTGACAATGTGTTTTTTGCATCTTCACATACGCAGTTGTCCTTGTGCGACTCTGTCCCCTGCATTTCTCACATCTCAATACTCTGTGCAGATGCAACATTTTGTTGCAGAACCCAAAATAAGTTGAACCATGTAGCTGTTCAGTGAGCTGAGTTTGCAGCATCCATGTGACAAACTCACAACAAAGAGGCTTGAGGGGAAGAGGATATCCGGTAGTCTGTCAGATTAGATAGCAAACCTCCATGAGGAGAGCAGTTGATGTTGCTGTTGGTTTTATAGGCTGATCCTTCCCTGTTCTCCAAAAGCTTGTTTGGGATGCAGGGCAGGTTGAGTTGGAAAGCTGTGGACTGCTGCTTGGAATCTCACAGGATGATACTATTAAGAGGTGTGAAAGGTTCATTGGCTCATTGAGACTTTCCCTTATGCAACTGCTGGAGATGTCCTGTCTCTCTGGGGACTGTCAGGTATTAAAGTGACACTAGAGTGGCTGTTAGCCAAAAGGCTGGAATTTCTGCAGCTAGATCAAGGAGGAAAGGGATAGAGAAGATGGTAAGAGAAGTCATCTAAAGCCTGTTGGCCGCTTTCCCTGGTGGGAGTTGAATTTAGGGGGGTTGTTTGGTTAGGTGTTTCCACCCCTGCCTATGTGGCTCAGAGAAGGAGCAGGAAGAGGGCAGCAGCTCTGAGCTTGACCACGGCACAGCTTCCGCTCATTTTATTTTTGAAGAGGTTTCATAGCACAGTCTGCCTGGGTCTTTTCAGCAATCAAGGCTGCGCTCAACAGACAAGGGCTGAGCCACTTGGGGAAAGATGGCTCCAACAGAAGGACCCCAAAGCCACCTCCACGCCAACTTGGGCTGGACGTTTGCCCAAAGAGCAGGCTTGGGAACAACTTGACAGCTGGCCCACTGCATGCTTATTCGTTGCTTCCTTCTCCTTCATCTTCAATCATCTCTCTTCTCCTCCGCCCCAACCCAAAATTCCAGCCCTTCTCCGAGCCCCCAGCCTCTCCAGATTAGAGCTCTCCAGGGACTTCGGCCTTTTGAAAGGAAGAAAGAAAGGAAAAAAGGGAGGGGGGAAAGGAAGAAAGAGGGGGAACAGAAGAATGAAAACCGACCCAAGGGGCAATAGTCCCTCGAGCCATCTCACTGCATTACAATGAATGTGGACTCTATTAAGCTCCGTTCTGCCTGTTAGTGTTTCCCAGGGCAACACAGCTCCCATATGGCAAGCATGCAGCAGATTAGAGTAGGCCTGTAGGCCTCATTGAAGGCCTGAGGCTTGACTGGCAGTTGAACCCCCTCCCCGCTTCTCCTCACACTTGACACTGCCTGTGTTTATCTAAAACAAAAGGGGTGGGGGGGGGAAGGGGCATTTGGAAGGTTATTGTCCTGGGCAATGAGAGATAGGAGAGGAGAAGAGCTGAGGCAGGCAGGGATGGAGAAAGAGATGTGGGGGAGCGAGGAGATGAGGTGTAGTAGAGATGGGTTAGGAAAGTGAGAAGGTTGGGGAGGGGGGAGAAGGAAGTCCTCATAAATATTCAGGAGGGGTGTTGAATGGGGAGAGGAGAAATAAAGCAGATGGAATTCGTGTTAAAGAACAGCCACAATTGCCCTCCAAAAACAAGAAAAGAAAAGCGCACGGCCTTAAAGGAGCATAGGGAGCAGCGTTTATCCAATTAGCAGGGTTGTCAAATTGAATTTATACAGAATGGAAGGGGGAGTTGGGGGGGAAATTAAGTGTGTGGGATGCGGGGAGAGGGGTGAGATATCGAAGAAAAGATGTGAGTTTTCTTTTTTCTTTACACTTTTTGGCAAGGAGGTTTTATCCTTTAAAGGGCTGAAGCCATTGTCGGGTTGGGCAGAGGGTAGAGAAACTCTGATGATTACTGTTTCGTGCAAGACTCCTTTTTGGGGAAGGGCGATAGAATAAGGAAGGTTACAGAATGAGGCACAAGTCTGGGATGTGACAGGAAAATGCAGACATCCCTTTTGTTTGCCTTGTATATTTGTAATGAATTTAGGACTGGTTAAAGGTGTTGAGTTTTGGCAGCACAGGGAACCAAAGTCCTCTATGCACAGGACAGGTACACCACAGGGCAAGCTTCCCTCACATAGTGCCCCCATCAATCCATCCCAACTCAGAAGGACCACTTCTCAGTTGAGAGGGGAGTCCAGATTCCATAGCCAATTCAGCCCTTGCTCTGCTGCTGAAACTGCCTAGGAAGGGGCTTACTGGCATTGCTGACAGCTGCTCACTAGAAAATGATACTCACAGGCCACCAAAGAGCTGTCAGATACGACTGATATTCTCTTACTAGTGACCTGAGCCAAACTAGCAATGGAATGCTCTCTATCCCATTCCTATCCTTGAGCCATCCAATCTCTCTCTAGTGATAGCATGGACTCTAGCTGAATAAAGTTTTGAGGCGCAATGGTCTCATATTAGAGGATGATGAAATGGCTTATAACAGTGGTTTTATGTATTTGGTTTGGTTCTGTTTGCGTGAACAGTTCTGCTCCAAGTGTGTAGGTTATTTTCTATTGTGGACCTACTTAATTCTTTCTGGTGGGTACTTCGGCCTCTATACTCAAAGCCACTTTAAGCAAATCTCTGATCCCTCCTTGCAAAGTCCTGTGATAACCCCCTCCCAAGAATGAGCCACATCTTACAAGGCAAACTTGCTGCTTTGCAAAACAGTGATGCTGTGCTCACCTCAAATTATGTTCAGGATGCTTTAACCATCTCAACACCAAGGATGAGTTTAGTCTGATATTTCTAACAGGTTTCAGAGTAGTGGCCGTGTTAGTCTGTATCTGCAAAAGGAACCAGGAGTACTTGTGGCACCTTAGAGACTAACAAATTTATTTGAGCATAAGCTTTCATGGGCTACAGCCCACTTCTTCAGATGCATAGACTGGAACATACAGCAAGAAGATATTTATACATACAGAGAACATGAAAAGGTGGAAATTGCCATACCAACTGTAAGAGGCTAATTAATTAAGATGAGGTATTATCAGCAGGAGAAAAAAAAATTGTTTTGATAATCAAGATGATCCATTTTAGACAGTTGACAAGAAGGTGAGAGGATACTTAACATGGGGAAATAGATTCAGTCTGTGTAATGACACAGCCACTCCCAGTCTCTATTCAAACCCAAGTTAATGGTATCTAGTTTGCATATTAATTCAAGCTCAGCAGTTTCTCATTGGAGTCTGTTTTTGAAGCTTTTCTGTTGCAAAATTGCCACCTTCAAGTCTGTTACTGAGTGACCAGAGAGGTTGAAGTGTTCTCCTACTGGTTTTTGAACGTTATGATTCCTGATGTCAGATTTGTGTCCATTTATTCTTTTGCGTAGAGACTGTCCTGTTTGGCCAATGTACATGGCAGAGGGGCATTGCTGCTGGGCCACATTCTGATCTCCGGAACAGCCAGCAAGAGCCATAAAGTTTTAGAGACTGAGTGTCCCTCTTTTCATTTTTTCCTTCCTGTCCTCCAAAAAAAATCATTTAAAATTTTTTAGGAGAAAGAAAAAACAAAACAAAACTTGGATATTCAGTACAAAAAATGGCATTTATTGAAGGTCACAGAGTTAAGCATTCCAAAGTCAGAGAATGTGCTTTCTTCTTAACTTTGGCAATCTTAATTCTTTCTCTATATGCATATACATTATGATGCAGTATTTGAGAATTAGTAAGGATTGTAACATAGGTATCACAAATATTTATCTACAACTTTAGATACACCAGTCAGTTTTCCCTCTTGACCCGGATTCTCCCTAAATAGAGTACACTGAGCGTGCAGCTACTGTTAAATCTTTTCTCACCACTACAGCTATCCCATGCTTGAAACTTCTCCAGGAGAGTGAGTATAACTAACATTGTGACTTCCCCAACAATGTCAAGCTCTAAAATTAACCCTGTTTAGACTCTCTGCTGTGGGGGCGAGTGGTAACTTACCTCCTAATGCTACTTAATATTTCAGTTTCAAACTAGCATGGCCTAGTATAGAGAGGTTTGAGATCTACAGAAAAAAAGTACTATATAAGTGCTACACGTTTGTTTGTTACGTGTGTAATAGTAGTGACTAGTGGGGTCCCAACTGCGCTAGGCACTGTACAACGTAAGAGACAATCCCTGCCCGATAGCGCTTACATTCTAAATAAATAAAATGGACCAAAGATGAGAGAGAAAATATTATCGCTATTTTATAGATGGGGAACAGAGGCAGAGACAGATTCAGTGACTTGTCCAAGGCCCAGAAGGTTTCTGTGGGAGTGCCTATAATTGAACCAGATCTCTGGAGGTGCCCAGTTCAGTGCCTTAACCACAAAACAATCCTTCTCTTCCAGATATACTTATTTTTCCCCTCTCCTGCATCCAAGAAGGAACCCTCTGTCTAGCAGACTGGAACAATCAAAAATTTAGTCGTTAGCATAGCAGCTGTGCCGCTGTTGCATTTTAAGTGTAGACAAGCCCTAAGTTTGTATCTGGACATAGAGCCAAATGTCCCTGCTGTTTGAAGCCTGGGTATTCGATAGGGATGGTCTCTCAGAAATCCCCACTGACTGGTGCATCTGACCTGATGCTGACAATGCAAACTGGCCTCCTGCCTCAACTTCCTTGTAAATGTCACCAAATAACAGAAGAGATGGATGGTTTACTCTCTCGGACTGTGAGTGTTGTTAACTCCTCTGGCTTTTCTCAGTCAGTGGTGGCCCCTACTATCTGGAACAAGAGCACATGGCTAATTTATGGGTGCGTCCCTGCTAAAGTGTGGTCTGGGGCACAGCTGTTCTGAGGTGGCGGATACAAGGATACTGGGGCAGGAGTCCTGGTTTTCATATTCAGCTTCAGCTCTGATGTGCTGGGCAGTCAGTGCAGCTAGGATTTTTAAAGGCAGCTCAGCTCAGCAGCTTGTCACCAAGTGGAGACAACTGGGATCTTCCACACACACACAAAATAGTTGTTGTTTTTTAAAGATGCTTCAATCTGGCTACCAATCACAGTGGGACATCCATGTTTTCTTATTTGACAGCTGCCCTGAGATCCAGATTGTCCTTAGAGAAGGCCCCTTAATACTTCCTTGGCCTGCCCGTACCTCCCTCAGTTTTAGTATATCTGGTGCTTGTACCACTGTAGGCCAATGGGAGATAGCTTAGCATTGTGCTAGCACTGTTCTCAGCTCAGACTGTGCTGGGGGATATAGGGAGAGCAGGAAATAATTTGAAAAACAACAGTAATACTTGGCACTGCTGTTGCACTACTTCTCCTCAGAACTAAAAGCACTTTAAGAAGGTGGTGATATCCCTATTTTACAGACGTGGAAACTGAGGCACAGACAGGCACAGTCCCTTGACTAAGGTCACTGAATGAGGCAATGGCAGGGGAACAGAACCAAAGCATCTTCACTCCCAGTCCTGTGCTCTAGTCACTGAATCAAAAGGCCAGCCCATGCTGATCCAGTCCATAGCCCAAGAGATGTGGGGGAAAGAGGGTTGTCCAGAGACAGGGTACGTTCTCCTGGGCTTCAGCATTCTTCCTCCCGGTCTGTTCTGGCTTTTCATTTTTCCTTCCTCCCAGGCCATTCCCACTCCCCTGGAGCTGTAAATGCATGTTGATGCCCAAGGGTAGAAAGGGGCTGTTTTCCATTTGGGACCCTCATAAATTACAGGCAGTGTGGTAGTAACAGGAACTGTTTGGCTGGCCCTCCTTAAGCAGGAGGGGGCCTAGGTCTGTGGGCAGCATTTCCTCAGTAAAACCTTCAGCTTCTAATCAGCAAACACTTGTGTTGCTGCCTGCGTTTAATGCAAAGCGTCCTTGCTCTCGCTCCATCTCCTCCTCACATCTCTCTTCTGTCTCCTACTCTCTTCCCTCCCCTCTCGACCTCATTCTCTCTTGCCCCCTTGCCCCCATCCACTCCACCTCCTAGTGCAGTGTGTGTGGCAGGGAACTAAGCTGACAGCTTTTTCACCCCACACATCTGATGCAGCCCTTGTTAATCTCACTATGCTAATGGCCCAATTCTTTGATTTTACTGGGCTGTCTGAAAGGGACTTGGTACCTTCACTGCACTGACAGGAAATTGTTATTTTAACCTGACAGGAAATAATTAAAAAAGAAAGAAAGAAAATGGTCTTTTTTCTTTTTCTTTTTTGCTGTCAAACCCCCCCCCCGCCCCCATGACTTTAACCCTTTCTTTCCCAGAACAGTTGGTGGGTGTGAGGTTTTGATAGTGTAAGGCCCACATCTTGATGCAAGGAAAAGGGGTGCTTCTCAGTCTAGCTGCCTTCAGAGGAGAAGAAGAGGAAGTTAGGGACATTTTGAGTAAGGTCCCACTACATATTTGGGTAGAAAGATGGAAATTGTTCCCATGGGACTGCAGTTTTACCAGCGCCTAATCCCGGGGGAAGCATGTACTGGGCATGCAACCGAAATCTAGCTGGGAGACATGGACATTTCACAAATCAGGGATTGAGCCAGGTTGGTTGCAGGAATGCTATTGAGACAGAAATCAGTCTGCTTACTTAAAATTCTTGCCTGCGTTACTGCCACCACCTTAGGACCAGAATTTTTATTTGATATGTTGAGAGCTGAGCACTTTTCACAATCTGGCTCTGACTGTGGGTGCGACTGACTATATGAAAATCTGGCCCTGGATATCAACTGTTCTTTCCGTTTTAATTATTTCTTTCATTTCCCCCCATTTATGCTGGCTGTTTACTTTCTTCACTTGGCTCCCAGCTATGAAAGGAAAGGTCGTTATCTAGTGCTAGGACTCTGGCTGGGGGCTCGGGGAAGTACCACACCCTTACTGTGTTAAATGTCCTGCTCGTCTCATTCCACCTACAGCGCCGTTTCATTGATCAAGTGCCAAATGAATGGATCAGTCTCCATTTTCTGCCACCTGTTGCCCTTCACCTTTCTGCCGCTGTTGGCCATCAGTTTTGTAATTGTGTGCACATGGATGATCCTAGCTGGGAAAGGTGCATTGCACATCTCTGCTTGTTGCCTCAGTGCAAAGCCTCTGGCAAGGGGTTTATGGAGGCCTGCAGGGAGGTCCTTCCCCCCAGCACATACTCCAAGAAGCACCCCTTTTTTCCTTCCAGAATTCGTTCCTCTCTCTGCCAAAGCCATCCACGTGGACAGTGAAACTGAGCTAGTCTGTTTCACTCGCTGTTGGCTTCCAGCACTGCAGGGGAAAACATAACTCCGACCCCCCAAAATTGTATTGATTGTTTTGCTTCAATTTCCTGAAAACATTTCTGCTATTGTTTGAGCTTATAAAACAACAACCCATGTTTTAGGCCTAAGCTACCTGACAGATCTTGTCTACACTAGCATAATTAGTACCTGCACTTTAGCAACTGCCAGCAATAGCACAGCTGCATCATTGGTGACAGAGGCATAAGCACTTGCCTAGAAGGGGCTCAGGCATTTTTACTGCTGTGCTCTGAGCAGGTTTGGAGATAGCACCTCCTTAGTCCTGTCTGCACTAGGGGGTTAGTGTCAGTACAGCAGCAATGTTGTTTGCATTTATTGACATGAGGATATTAATTTTGCTAGTGTAGACACACCTTAAGGCAATAATTAAAGGTTTACAGTGCAACAGTTGCATGGGTGAGTAGGTGATCCTCTTGGCAGGAGGAGTCACTGGGCAAGTTGTTACTCTTGGCTGTGGGGGCATGGGAGGATAAGGAGGATGGGAAATAAAGTCAGTATCATTTTCTAACTAGTATCCTATGCAGCGTCCCATGTGTAATGGTATTAGGTCTTATATCCTCTGTATGATGCAGTCACTAAAGAGTGACTTTACCTCATCTATCTGTGGTATCCGCAAAGCACCTATCCCTGTGGTATCATATTGTACGTATCAATTTATTATGCAGGTCTTAATTAGATCCTTTCGGTGTCTCTCCCTAGTCTGAGTCTGGCTTTTCCTTTTTCCCTACTTTCTCTCATTTCTCTTCCCTCTTGCCATTTTCATCTGCCTCATTGACTTATTCTGTGTAGGTTCTTATATGGCCCTCACTGCTGTAGTAGCTGAAGATCTCGCAGTCTGTATTGCATTTATCTTCACAACCCCCCTCTGAGGTAGGGAATGCCGTTACTTCCATTATACAGATGGTGAAATGGGGCTGAGAGAAACTAAAAGTGACTTGCCCAAGATCACTCAGGAAATCTGTGACAGAACAGGGAACTGAACCTGTGGGCTACTAGCTACTGGCTGCCCTTGCTACTGTATCATCCTTCCTTTCTCAGCTTCATTGTACGCTGACCATGGTATAGAAATGAGATTTATATCTTGGTGTAAATACGGTCCAGCTTGTCTCTGTCTGCACTCCTCTGGGAAGGGGCTGCACAGCTGGCATGGAGAATCCATAGCCCATGGAGAGTCCCCACACTGCTGGGGACTGAACCTGGCCTCTTTTCCTGCATTGTCCCATGGAGTGCAGCTGTCTTTGAGAGTCACAGCTATAGTGAGGTAGTCCCTGAGGCAGGCACTAGCTTATGTATGGCTTTGTAGATTAGGACCAAGGCTTTCAGTTCAACCTGGAAGTGCCAGCAGAGCGAGTGGAGCACTGAAGTGAAGTGCTCATAATGACCGAGCTAAATGGGTGGTAGCTTCTGTGTGATGTTCATGCACGCACCCGGGTAAAGAAAGATGTAGTAGTCTTTCCTGGAGGTAACAAAGGCCTGGATCACAGCGGTATGGTCCTTTTTGGACAGAGAAGTGCACAATCTCCTGACCGGCCTGGCATATCCTCTCCACCACTGCAATCTGCAGGTGATCACACATGTTCAATAGATCTCAGAACTGTAGCTGGCATATTCCTGAGGTTTCAGATAATGAAGCCCTTTGGTAAAATAAAAGCGAGTGGGAATTTTGTGTAATAGTTGAAGGGCTTAAATCTGCCATGAGCAACTTGAGGGCAATGTGAACACACCCACTTGGGCTGGGCTGGCAGTGTGTCCTGGGTACAGCAGTGCTGCTCAACCTTTTTGATACCAGGGACTGGTTTGCTGCCTTCCTAAAGTGTTTCAGGGAGATCTGAGGAACTGGTGCTGGACCACAGACAGGTCATTGAGAAACAGTGCTGTTGAGGACGTTGTTGGATGCACAAAGTGAGCATGTTATTATATAGATACTGATAAGTAAGGGGGCCGATTCTAATTTATGCTACGCTTTCTTCATGCAAATCTGGTAGTGTAAACAAGCCTGAAAGTGGGTGTAAATTATTTTCAATAGAAATGTATTATATTTACATCTACTTTGAGGACTCTTTATATTGCAGGAGTGACAAAAAGGAACCATAGCCAAAATGAGAATCTGGCCTGATATATTTATACACCAAATTAACTCAGAGTGATCCCATAACACTACACCTACTTTGGAAAAGCAGGAACTCTGAGGTGGATTGTGGCAGCTGTTGAACAACACACCTCAATGCTGCACAATAGTTTAAGATAGGAATTGAAAAAGAATGTCATCTACCCATGGAACTCATCCAGTTGGAAGGCATCCATATATTCCATTTGCTATGTATTTATTTACGATGTGTGAACTGGAGGGAGGAAGCCTGGATTGGCTTGTAGAGGTTGAATTCATCAATGGCAAGATCTGCAGAAAACCTCTTTCTGTTGAACTGCCTGAAGGATACCTTCTACCTCAGCCCTTACTCACTTCCCAACCCCCTCCCACCAAGCATGGCATACACAAATATGTAACCAGCATTTCTCGGCCTGTAAGCACCCTGGAGTGTGAAATCCCCAGTCCTAGCTCAGGAACCCCCTCAGTTAGAGATCTGATGTGGCCAGACCTCATGCCTGAAGCATTTGTGGTATGATTTTCTTTTCTTTTCCCTTTAACTGAATGGACATGCCACGTGTGTGCTAAGCTCAGCATAGGCTGCAGGAATGATGACTGTGATGTAAAAGCCTAGGGAGGTAGCACAGCTTTGCACAATCCAGACCCCAGGAGGATGCCAGTAGCAATTCGCCAGCTGATAATGCGGCTCATCCAATGGCAAAAAAAGTGTGGATTTCTTTGGTACTAATTGTCTCCCTTGTTGGTCTCCATGTTCTAGTCCGTCTTTGGCTTCTCCTCTGACACTACAAACGAGGGGACCAACCAGCCTACTAGTGCCAGTAATTAACACTTCTAAGCAACACAGTCCAGCTGGCAATTTCCTGTGCTAAGAAGTGCTACAATTAGTACTCAAACCCCTTGCACATATCCCCATGTAATACAGGAGGAATGTCTCCTTTCCTTAAATTCTTTGCCTTTGGTTGCAGGTGATCCTGATTTGACATGCAAGGTTTCCCTGAGCAGAGCTGGGTGGAATGCTGTTGGCAACAAAACCCTGGAGACACCCTACACTGCTTGTTTATTGGGGGCTCATTCCAAATTCAGATTAGGTTCATCACAAGGGTGTCTGAAATCAGTGACTCTTGCAAGCAGTGCTGTGATGTTCTGAATCCAAATCGCGTGAAGTTTGCTGGGATGCAAACCTAGCTGGCACTTCGAGCTGTTTGGCCCAACTTTTCTCCTTTCAGTGTTGGATTCCTTCAGACCTGAAATGTGCATCAAGTGGGGAAAGCTGTATGAATTGGAGCTGAAGACATAGATCCAGGGATGACATAACCATTTCTCCATGTAGTGTGTGATAAATGCCTTTTCCAAGGAGCATGTGTGGGCCCCTTCGCTGATTTTCCCAGCATTTAAACCAAAATGCTGTCTTATAATCACAGCCATGGAGGGAGGCAACAGCATTTGGCAAACAAACTTAAGTGGCACTTAGCTGGCAATGTTTGCTTTGCTCCTGAAAGAGGTAGCTTGTACACTGATAGCCTAGCGCAGTATTCAGTGGGTGTAATTTGACCTGGGGTGTGTATAGTGTGTAAACTTATACAGGGAGCTGAGGATGTGTCCTCCCTTGGGAGATTTTGTATATACCTGATACTTGATGCAATGGCTGACCAGCTGTGTGACTTTGGACCGGTCACTTAGGGCCAGGCTTATGGAAGTGCTGAACATGCACGATTGCAGTTGAAGTTAATGGGAGCTGCTGATTAGTATACCCCTGAAAATTATACCCTTAACCTCCCTGTGCTGGAGTTTCTCTCTCTCCCTCTAGGAAACAAGGGTGATAATACCCAGGGCTTTTGTGAAGCTTCATTAATGTTTGTATAGCGCTTTGAGTGACTCCTTTGGTGGAAAGTGCTAGAGAAGGATGTGGTTCATATGCCCCTTATGCCACTACTGCTCCCATAAGGAGGTTAGGTGGTACTGGAGCAGCGCAGGGCATTGGCTTGCACCCTTCATCCTGTAAAGAGTTCCTGTAGGGAGGCAGTGAAACCAGAGGTGCCTACAGTATCCTCCACTTCCCAGGGCGGGGAGTTGGAGAAGGAGGCACCACACATATACCTACCTCTGTCCACCCTCTCGGGTCTTGAGTCTCAGCCATCACTGGGGCTTGTGGGCTCCTCTCTATAGAGACTGGGGAGGGCTGGTTGAGAAAAAAGCATCTGAGAATCGTGTTTGATCATCTCCCTCCTGTCATCCGCAGGAAGCCACAGGCCCTGAGGTGGCTTATGGGAGCCCCGCCTAGGTCCTTCTGCCCCAGGCTGCGCTGCATGGGATGACAATGACCCCGGGAAGGAAGAGACTAGTGTCTGCCGTCGCCTGCCTGATCCTAGCAGCTGCTGGCTGTTTTGCTAATTTGGGTGAGTTTTACTCCTTACCCATTTTTATACTCTGCCTTGAAATAACCGCAGGCCCTTAAGGTCTCCAAGAAATGGACCCTGCTTCCATCTCAAAGGGATCAGCCCCATCCTATCCTAATGGGACATTCTCCCCCTACCCCACCCTACACACAGGCTGCAGGAGGTGTTATTGATCCCACTGCTTCATTAACCCAAAGGATAATGCGCACCCCTGAAGGGGATCCCCCTTCTGCTCACCTGGTCCAACAATCCATCTCCCTTTTGGGGTGATTATCGTATCCACAATCTAGATAGCCACTCCCACACAACTTGCTCCTTCTTGCCATTTCTTGATGGTCAGTGGCAGTGGAGAAGCATGTCACAAGGGCTGGGGAGGGTCTCCAGCACTCAAGAAGTTTGTGTGACAAGTAAGAGCTCCAGGCTGCCTTTCCTTCTGGAAACCTGCCCCAGTGCAGGGGAGGGTTCAGAAAGGACCCTTGAGATCAGCGGGCTCCAGTTCCGCACTTGCCGAATGCACAGTGCACAGCAGATTCCTGCTGCCTGACCACTTACTGCCAGCGTAGGATCCAGCAAAAAGGAGATTAAACCATGTGGTTCAGTGTACTGCCCACAGCTCAAGTCACATCAGAATGAGCCCAGGAGAGGGATCAGGAGTTGCATGTCTGTAGCTGAGCCAGGGTGAGTGGCTGTCCACAGGGGACAGCATGTTTTGTGAGCAGGCAAAATTTTGGTGGCTCTGGCCCCAGTGTAGTCTTTAATCTACCTTTGCTCCAATGCCTGGACAAGCCTAGCCTGCCTCCTGCACGCTTTGAACACCCAGTTCCTCTGTGTCCTTCTCCTGGAAGCTAAGCAGCTCTCTAGGAGCTCAGGTTTTTCAAGTGGTCTGTTATTCCTAAGCAGAAGAGCTTCTCCGTCTCATTCTTAGCCACTGAAGCAGCCTCAGTAGTGACTAGAGATGGGGGCCTGAACCAGAACTCTGAATAACCCAGAGGCTTTGAGAGCAGAATTATGGCCCTAGCTTTATGATGGACCAAACCACATCCCTGGATCCAAACACACACTTAAGCTTTGAGGTGTTCAAAATATAGAGCTGGACTTTCCAGCTTGGATCTCTCTCTACTTGAGACCTAGTTATTGTAGAGTTCCAAGACTTGCTCTGTGTGAGGAGAGTGGTCCAGGGTGTGTAGTGTGACAGTGCAGGAGATCTCTCTCTTCTCTGTCCTGATGCTCATGTGGATATCTTGTCCTCACCCCCCCACCATGCAGGTGAATCTCTTCAGGTCACCGTCCAACCTGCTTCCACCGTCCAAAAGTATGGTGGCTTGGTGAGCCTGGGGTGTGTGGTAGAGCCCCCGAAAGTCAACGTTACCTGGAGGCTGAATGGGAAGGAGCTGGTAGGGTCGGATGAGGCGCTGGGGATTCACATTGAGCTGGGGAAGCTCATCATCATGGCTCTCAACAACCACACCGTGGGCCGGTACCAGTGCATCGCCCGCATGCCGGAGGGAGTTGTTGCCAGCGTCCCAGCCACAGTGACTTTAGCCAGTGAGTAGCTTTTGTCTTCTCCTGTTCCTTACTCTGCATTTGATCCCTCTCGTTGGTTGGGCCTCCATTTGGGGGACTGGCAGCCTCTGAGACACAGTGGGGCAGGCTGATCCCATGGTGCCACCAGGTACCCCTGCTCATGCTGGAATCCCTAGTCTGATCCCAAGCTTCTGGAGTAGTCCCTTGACCTGGGCTGTTTTGTAGCATCTTTGACACACAGGCCTGCCATGTTCTACCTTAGCAATAGGCAAAGCAATCCTTGTATGTGATAGACTGTAAGCTCGTATCGTACCACCTTCTAAGGGTAACTACATAAACCAATGAATAACGTAATATTTACCTTTACCTATGTCTGAGATAGATCAAGTGATTTGTATTTCTCCATCTGCCTGGTTCTCTTCCTATGTCTCACGGTATCACTCTTAGGCTTTTCTAAGGCACCTAGGTATGATCCTGACATCTGACTTCAACAAAAAAAACTCCTGGAGTCTCCTGGAATCTCTCTCTCCACCCTGCAGTCGCAGGGTGAGTTTAGCTATGCGATGTGTTATAGGACACTGCAAGCCACATCACCTGCTGGACTCTGTAACTTACTGGTCAGTATGTGTGACTTGTCCCCATCTGTACCTGATCCACAGAGGAGGAGTCTGTTAAAGTTCTCACCTAAGGAGCTGTGCTCTTTCGCTCAAGCTGTGGTAGCCCTGCTTTTCCAACAGGAGGTTCCCGGTTCAATTCCTAGCATGTTCCCAGCTGCACCACAGATCAGTGCTTTGGCTAGTCACATGGAAGGTTTCTCTTAAGCCCCCCTATTATGAAGCTCTGAAAATTTGTCCCTTCTGGTGTCCTATGGAAGAGTTAAGATCACCCACAGAAGGAAGGGTAAAGGAGGAGAGCAAGGAAGAGGTGAGGTAAATAACCAATACAACCCCAACAAATGCTCAGGAGAACTGAAGAGAGGCCTTGGGATTGCCTCCTTCAGATTAAAAGGAAGCTCTGCTATTCCAGGCCGAGGAGAGGAAGGTCTCAGAGGGTTGCTATTGTATTGTTTAAGAGAGGTGATACTTGCGTACAGCCAGCAGGGGTGGGGGTCTGGGCTCTTCTTTGAGCTCCACTCATGTTGTGAGGGAAGTAGATTCATTTATTGGGTGTGTGGTGGTGGGGGGACACGATCATACTCGGATGCATTTTGTATCAAGGCTTGCCTCTCTAAGGGAGGCTTCGAGGTGCCATTGTCCACACCAGAGTGTCTAATATTATATTGGGGTGTGCTTTCCTTTCCAGGGGGCATTTCTGACTCAGATTGCTGCGTTATTTGTATGGAGGGTTGGGTCCTGTATCAGGGATGCTTGGGTTGGGGAGACCTGAGATCAAGGAGCCACGTTAATTTTGGTCCATGTGTCACGCTGTGGGGCTGCGCTAGTACCTCAGGGTATGTCTCCTTTCCGGGGGCTACCCTCATATTTGTGTGTGTCTTGTAGGAAAAAGATTCATAGACTCCAGGGCCAGAAAGGACCATTTGTGATCATTTAGTTCGACCTCCTGCAGAACACAGGTTAGAGAACTTCCCCCATATAATTCCCACAGTGGATCTTTGAAGCTTGATTTAAAAATTGGTCCGTGATGGAAATTCTCCAAAACGAACCCTGGTAAAGGTGATGGCGGACACATCTCCGACGAGCGTTCTTGTTTCAGGCTGGGATCTACGCTCAGATCAGAGTGTGTGTTGAGTTAGGGGTGCGTCTCAACTGGGGCAGCACACTCAGTTTGGGGTACATCCTTGGCAGGGGAGGCACTCATTTTGAAGCCATATCTTGAAGCCACCCCTACCCCCGAGTGCACCTTGTATTGAGGTTAGCGTTGCCAGGTGTCCGGTTTTTGACCGGAACGCCCAGTTGAAAAGGGACCCTGGCGCTTCTGGTCAGCACTGCTGACTGGGCCATTAAAAGTCCAGTTGGTGGCGCTGCAGGGCTAAAGCAGGCTAGTTCCTACCTGTCCTGGCACTGCAATGTGCCCCTGGAAGCAGCCAGCAGATCCGGCTCCTAGGCAGGGGGGCCATGTGGCTCAGCGTGCTGCTCCTGCCCTGAGTACCGGCTCCACAGTCCCATTGGCTGGGAACCATGGCCAATGGGAGCGGGGGCGGGTGGAGGGGTGGCTGCAGGCAAGAGAGGCGTGCAGAGCCTCCTGCCCTCCCCCCCGCCTCCCCCCCAGCCTAGGAGCTGGACCTATTGGCCGTTTCCAGGGCACAATGTGGTGCCAGGACAGGTAGCGAGCCTGTCTTAGCCCCCCTGTGTCACTGACTGGCAGCTACCCAAGGTAAGCCTGTGCCCCAGCCCCCAAACCCAGAGCCCCTTCCTGCATCTTAAACCCCTCATCCCTGGCCCCAGCCTAGAGCCTGTATTCCCTCCTGAACCCCAACCACCTGCCTCAACCTGCAGCCCCCTCCTGCACGCAGAATCCTTCATCTCTAGCCTGGAGCTCCCTACTGCATCCCAAAAGCCTGAACCCCCCAACCCAGAGCCCGTATCCCGTTCTGAACCCCAACCCTGTGCCTCAACCCGCAGCCCCCTCCCACATACCAAATCTCTCGTTCCCACCCCCCAGCCTGGAGCCCTTTCCTGCACCCCAAACCCCTCATCTCTGGCCCCACTTCAGAGCCCTCACCCGCTCCCACACCTCAACCCCCTGCCTTAACCAGCAGCCCCCTCCTGCTCTCCAAATCCCTCAACCCCACCCCCTACCCTGGAGCCCCCTCCCACACCCCAGTTCCCTGCCCCAGCCTAGTGAAAGTGAGTGAGGGAAGGGGAGAGCAAGCCACTGAGGAAGGGGTAATGTAGTGAGTGAGGCGTGGGGCTAGGGTGTTTGGTTTTGTGCAATTAGAAAGTTGGCAACCCTAACTGAGGTGGGGTCATGGTCTTCTTGAGATACTGATGCTGGAGGGAGGGGCGTTCAGAATTAACACTTGTGACAGGGCATGTCTATCCGTAATACCCAATGGACAGAGCTCCTTCGTAAACTCCCTCAGTTGGTCCTGGGAGGAGGGCAAGGAGATTGCTGGGGAAGGGGGTATGTCTAAGAAATTGAAGGAGAGAAGATGTTTGTGCAAAACGGGGGCCGGCTTTGTGTTAAAGCCAAGAACTATTGGCTTGTCATCAAGACATTAATCAGAAGTGAAATGTTTAGGCCGGGCTGGGTAGGAGGAGAAGGAGCGGGAGAGTGGAGTGGAACAGCAGCTCTTGCTTTTGGAGGCTGGGTGGGAGGGGGCTGTCATTGGGTTAAAGCCATCGAGGGATTTGGTCTGGGCTTTGCACTTAGATTAAGTTTCGGAGAGCGCATTCCAGAGCAGAATGGGGGCTGTGTTTTGCCGGTGGGCTGGCCCAGGAGGGGAGCGGAGAAGTGGATGGGATTACCAAGGGCATGGTTTGCATTTAGGAAGGATAAGGAGACCAGTGCACGCACGCTCCTTAGTACAGTTGTTTGCTTTCAGGCCTCTCTTAAATGTCGTCATTAGGACAAGGCCATGGTTGTTCCATTTACCTGGGTGCTGCCTTCCCCCTCTGGCTCTGGTGACTGAGGGGTGACAGGCATCCTTTGCAGAGGCTGTGATCAAGCTGCTAGTGTGCAGGAAGTCCCCACCATCCTCCCTGAGACAGACTCCAGCTATAACCACGTCTAGTACTGTAGTGGGGCCCCAGAAGTTGGTCTGGTGTTGATTCAGGCCCATGTATACTCCATCCCTGCCCTCACCCCCACCAAGCCAGAGAGAACTGAATTTTAACAACAGCATTTACAAGGCCTGACACGAGGTGTAGAGATCAGGTAGATAAGTGGTCCTTGGCCTGAGCCATTGAGCTGGAATCAGGAAAGGGGGAAGATGAGTGAGACCTCCCCATCGCCGCAAGTGTATTGCCACTGAGAGGAACTAGGAGGATCAGATGGGTTGCAGAAGGAGGGTGAGGGCTTAATGGGCTTTGTTTCCACCAACAGGGGGATGGTTATTAATGCCATTGAATGGGTCTTGTGAACTGATGGAGAAGGTAGGTTAAATAAGTGAGAGACAGTAACCCATTGTGGAGCCATCTGTGCTACATGCCTTGTCCCCTGAGAACTCTTGTCTTCTTCCTACACCATCAAGTTTCAGCACCGTGCAGGGAAGGTGCTGGGTCTCACTGGATCATTCTCTGGGACACCTGGCAGTGGCCACTGTCAGAAGGCAGGATACTGGGCTACATGGACCTTCGGTCTGGCCCAGTACGGTCGTTCTTATGTTCCTATCATCTTGGCAGATGGCCAAGTGGGCCACTCCCACCATGATCCCTGCTGTCTTTGGGCAGAGGGAGCCATGAGAGTGGACAGAGTGAATCCCACTGGGGAGTAGAGAGAAGTGGAGAGCCCTGGAACAGATCCCACCTTGGGAAGAGCCTGGATGGAAGGGGGAGAAGATGGAACCGAGGGTGGGACATGAGCGAGACAAGCAAGGAGCAGCACTTTTTGGGATATGTGGCTGATTGGCATGCCTGAGCCAATCTCTGATCAGGCTAACTCAGAAGACTGACTGAGACTAGCAGTTAATTCCGGCAGTAGAGGTAAACCTGGCTATAGTTTTATAGCCCCCAGGAAGGGAGAGATTTGTGAAGGGGATGGAGGTGGAGTTCTCAAAGCAACAGAACAAGGATCACTTTGCCAGTGTTCAGTTCAAGTCTTCAGATACAGTAAAAATGCTTTCTGGGTGTATGTGGCTGGGGTACTAGAAGGTAACTTATTGGAACTGGAGTGACACCCCCCCTTCCCCTCCCTCCCTGCAAACACCAACCCGGTGCATAGAACAGATGGTAATGACATTGATCACTACCAGCCTAAGCTGCATTGGAACAGGATATCTATAGAGGCTCCATATCTGATTCCCAGTCCCTTGGGATGTTCCAGGTCCTAGCCCTTATGTTGAGAGTGATTGGAATCCAGGGCAGTCTAAATGGAGGGGGGCATGGTCACAGGAGCTGAAGGATGGAATGAGACTCTGTAAGGCTGCCTGACTTTAAAATACATAGCCCAGTGCTGGGTGTAGGAATATAGTCTGTTGCTTCCCTTTGCCATCACACCCAGCTTCCCTTCCAAGCCCCTTTTTCTTGTAGTCTCCTAAAAGTGAAGTGCGCTCTGCACCAAGTGGGTGTGACTCCCCTGGAACGTTTTGGGAGGGATGACAACAGTGGTAAAAGTCACATGTTGCTGAAGATTAGTCATCAGGGCCCCTATCCAGCAAAAGACTGTAAGCACAGGTTGAACTTTAAGCATGCTAGTAGCCCTGTGGAAGCCAATGGGATTGCTTGCACGCTTTAACTGAAACGTGCTTTGCTGGATGAGAGTGAGTGGATGGAAGTGGCAAATGCAATGGACTGTGCACTAGTCACACAAAATGAGCGCAGCTTACACAAAAAGACTGATGAGAGGGATGTAGCAGGAAAAGTCACTAACACAAAGGTCAAAGACAGTACTGGTGTAAGCTGGAGCAGCTCGTGGAGACTTCAACTGGAGTTGCACCTGTTCATGCCAGGGCTGAATTTGATCCCACTGAATAGCAAATGGGAGGCAAGTGGCAATTACATGCCTGTTGAATGCCCACTCAGTGTATGCTGGGCTACTTTGCTTCTTACATCCCTTTTCTTACATCTTAGGATCTCCCCCACCCCCCAGACAAGCACTTATGGGAGGTGAGGAATATACTAAACTGCTTTTTCTCCTTGTCAAATTCTTGGTTGCAATGGAAGAGGAGACAGGAATGCTTTTTTGGGGGTGGGGGGTGGGGGAGAGAATTGGGGGGCGGACTTTCATATTGGAAACACTCTAGGGCCAGAGAGGGTCATTCCTTCATGCCCTTTCAGCTTCTAGAAACGAAAGTAGCAGAGCAGCCCTCAGCATTGGCTAAGCACATGGGAGCAAGCCTGGTGTTGTTACAAAGTGCCAGTGGGCAGTGACCCCTGCTCTGGGGCATGTTTAGGGTCCCTTAGGAATTTGCAGCTGTCTTCTAAAGAAAAACCCATTCATTTTCCTTCTGCCTGGGCCTCTCAGTTGATGACTCCCCTGACGCAATGGAGGGGGAGCTTCATCTCCATCTTGAAAAACCATTTGCTTGCTTGACTCGCCTCCACCAAAGGCCTCTGGCTACAAGGACTGGGGTGGCGTGAGGGGTGGGGAGGAAATGAAAACACAGGTTGCGCTTCCTGAGTTAGTTACCAGAGGGGAGGGATGTCTGCTGCGGAGACATGGCACGTTGATCGTGATGTGACAGAATCAAGCTTGGGATGTGGTGTGGGGGTTGGGGAGGGATGTTGGTATGTGATGGGATGCTAGCATATGAGGGGTGCGTGCATGAGGAGCTGTTTGAAGGGGATCTGACCACTGCTGCTGGGGGGCAGGGGGTGACTCTGAGAGGACAGAAATGCATGAAGGAGATGGGAGAATGGGATTGTGCGTGTCTTGCCGTGGCACTCAGGGCTGCGTCCGTTACTCCTCATGAGAAGGAGGCTGACAACTGAGACGTTGCTTAGTGCAAGAGGAGAGCTCTAATCCCATGGGCCTCTGGCAGACAAAATGGGGATTAATGAGGAATAACTCTTCTCCCCCCGCCCCACTTTGTGCTGGAGGAACCTCAGTCCTTACCATTTCCTGTTCTCAGAGGCCCTTCTCCACCCTATACGGAAGGCTCAAGCCCCTGGAGCCTGTAATTTTTAGTTCCATATGGTCTCTCACTTCTGTCTGATCCAATCTTATCTGTCTAGTCCATGTACTTACCTGGCCCCCTAGCTGTAGTACTCGAGGGCCTTAGTTCCTCCAAACGAGGGCTTTCCTACTAGTCCTGGGATGATTCTTCACCCTGCCCATCGCTGTGCCGGCAGGGGCGTGAGCGCACACACACACACACAGGCAAAAGCTGGATTTCTCTCTCTGTACACAGCCCATCCTAAAGAGAACAAGAGCTGCCCCCATTTTTCTTAAAACAGTGGCTTCAGCACAGTTGGAGTTCAGCCATCCCCAGTGCCCTCCATCCGATGGTCTCAAAGCACTTCACGGACGGTGATGAATTGGGCTATTGCAGCTCCCCAGTGAGTTTTAATGGGCAACGACAGTGAGTAGGGGAATAGAGCAGTGGTAGGGTCTAGCATGGGATTTGGGGATAGGAAAGCTGGCAAGGCAGGTAGAAGCTGGCTGGATGTGGGAAGCAGAGCCAAATATAGTCAGTCAGTGAGTGTTGAGAAGCTGTCACCCACAGCTTCTGCTGGTCTCAAAATTCCCCATCTCACCTGCCTGCAGAAAGGAGTCGGTGGGGTCCCTCTGGCTCACGTGACACCCCCGCTGGGCCAGGCCGGGTACGTGCAGTAGTACTGGCACTATCTTTGCAGCAGCACCTCTGCCCAGATACGACCACACTGCCCCTCTGTTTGCCAGACCTATGTAGGTTGCGAGTGTGCATGGGCAAACACACGCCCCAGGGGAGGCAGAGGCCTGGGTAGAAGCCATTTACAAATACAACTAAACATTATTTGTGGGGGATGGACATTTACGGGAACAATCTGGCATTAAACTTTTGAATAGCCGATGGTGAAAATAATCTATTCTGTGTTCTGTGCTTTAAGTTCCTTATCTTTCCCTTCTCTTCCTCTCTTGGTGCATCTCTCCTTTCTCTGCTTGCCATGGTTTCCCACAGCCTCCCCTATCACGGCTCTTGGCTCTCTCCACTCCCACCCGCTTCCTCCCCCTCAGCTTCCCTGGAGACCAGGCTGGTGGACTGAGAGATGGCAGGAGGAAGGGGTGGTGGTCCTCCTCTTCCCTGGACTGGCAGACTAGCTGCTGTGATATCAAAGGGTGGTACTCATGGAGGTGAAAGGCCCCACTGACACTTGCCCATCTCACCAGCCTTTGGCTGTGCACCCTCCCGTGCGGCAGGGAGATATTCTCCCCGCTTTACAGATGAGGGCAAATGAGGCACAGAAAAGCAAAGTGACTCATTGAAGGCCGCACACTGAGTGAGTAACATAAGCAACCATAAACCCCACGAGCCCCCTGAGATCTGTGTGTTAACCTCAAGACCATCCTGTGACGGGTTCCCCCCTGGGGTGCCACCTGGAACTGGGGTACCACTGAGCCCTCTGATCCACCAGCCTGGGCTCCCTCTCTCACTGTGCTGCTGTAACAAGCTGCAGACCCACTCCCGGTCCTATACTTCCCAGCATTCACCAGGTAGGGACACACCCAGCTGCAGTTACATGCAGGTTCTCTAACCAGCCACTGCATGAATCAATAATAGAAGGGCTACAGCCAAGGTAACTCTCAGCTCCCCAGGCATGCACCTCCCCTGGAGTATAAACCCAGAATTATACTGTCTGGCACTGCACAGGGATTTGTACAGTGTAAGCTCATAGAGTTTGTGCCCTCCCCCACCCCGTGTGGACAGGAAAATGCAACAGCCTTTGCCCCTTGAGCTACGATTTCCCATGCATTTCACTCAAACTCACTGGTTTAGATAAAGCAAAAGCAAGGTAATTAACTACAAAAGATAGATTTTTAACTGATAGCAAACAGATCAAAGCAAATAAACAGAAATGCAAACTAAGCTTAACATACTAGATAGATTACATATGAATTAGCAGTTACTTACTATGAGAGCTGTTACCAGGTCTTTCATACACAGGCTAGAAAATCCCTTTAGCCTGGATCCAGCACTTCCACCAGTCCAGTCTTTGTTTCTCAGGTGTTTTCAGGAGTCCTCTTTTGTGGGGAGTGCAGAACCACAGATGATGTCACTCCCTGCCTTATATAGCTTTATCATAGGGCGGGAACCTTTTTGTCCCAAAATCAGTTTGTGGAAAAACACTGACATCCCAAGATGGAGTCCAGAGACATGTGGCCTGATCACATGCCCTTGCATACCTTGCTGAGTCATAGCAGCCATTACTTACAGGCTATGTGGAGTGTTCTCAGGAAGGTTAAGTTCTTCCAGGGTCCATTGTCTTTGCTGATGGGCCATCAGCACTGTCTGGCTTCTTCATTGTTGTACTAGAAAGGCTAGTTGTGGGTGTCACCCAGAGTAAGCACAATTGAAATACAGATACATAGTCAGTATTCCTAACTTTAGATACAAAAATGATACACGCATACAAATTGGATAATCATATTCAGCAACTCATAACTTTTCCAATGATACCTCACATGAGGTATTATTCCTACTTTAAAGATGAGAGCAAATGAAGCGCAGAAAAGCAAAGCGACTCATTGAAGGCCGCACACCGAGTGGGTGGCACAAGCAACCATAAACCCCAGTAGCCCTGACTCTGAGATCTGTGTGTTAACCTAAGGACGATCCTTCCCCTCTGTACACCCAGCTCAGTGTCTGAAACACTGTCTCTAATTGCAGAAATCTCGTCGTTATTTTCCATGTCTAAAGAACTACATTCACTGGTGAGCTGCTCTGCATTTGAGGTGTTGGTCTGTTCTTTCTCCAAGCTCACTGGCTCCTAGGCCTCTCTCCTCTTCTGGGTCCCTCTGTGTTCATATAAACCCCTGCCAGCACTGCTGGAGCCTAGGCCTTGGCTCTGAGATCATAATTTGGCCATGATTAATTCAGACCACCAGGGTGCACATTAATTTTCCTGATGCTCGTTTATATTTTGATGATCAGGGAAGTATGTGTGATATGGGCAGGCAGACTTCTGCTTCTCTCCTTTTCTCCGCCCCCTTCTGTTTGTGTCTCTTCCTGTTTAATCCCTTGATCAAATGTCAGAGGAGAAAACACCTAGCACCCTTCCCCTCCCCAAGGGTAACATTTATTTTCAGAGGAACAGAATGTGTTGCATGTTAATTGTTAACCTTCATCTGGCTTTAATACTCAGTGGAAACATGGCTCCCCTTCTCTGCTTGTCTTAAAGGATTAATCACATTTCTGAAGTTCACTCTTATTCCTGCTTTTTATTATTATTATTTTTAATTGAATGAAGCCAGGAAATTCTTGAAGTCTTGAGCACGTTCACTGCAAATCATTTTTATGACATTGCTAAACCTCTCCTTCTCTTTTCAACCGTCTCCCTCCTTTCTCCCTCCCCACCCCCTGCTTCTCGAATCTGGGCACTAGAACCATCTCCAAACAATGTGCCTGACAACTAATACGTTTTACATTTGGGAAGGGTTTTCAGCACATTGCCAAGGGAGCTGGTTTTTATTTAAAATTAAAAAGAATCTTGCTTTCATCGGAAAGTCTGTTTTGAGACATTTCATGTCACTTTTCCAGGACTGTGGGTGGGAGAACCTTGGAGCCAGAGTTGTCTTTGCTGTTGGAGAGCTGGTATAAGTCCCAGAGAATGAAAACACATTTTTCCACTCTCCCGGTCTGCCAAGGAAAGGTCATGTGTAGTCTGCGATCCACGAGCTCTTCTGATCCCTGCTCTCTGAGCTGCCTGAGGCTGTGCGGGCCTTGGATTTGTATTGGTTCCAAGGAACAAAATAGTTGTGTTTGTAATAATGGCACACTCCTGCGCAAAGTCGTGGTGATGTAGGTTATACTGCGTTGCTGTTACATTATGCTTTGAAGAGGCAATATGGTCCCATTTAAATGCAGGGTCATGCCACCCTGAAGAAGTGTGTCAATGCTAGGTCATGCTATGAAAGATGCAACTTTAAGTATTGTTGCAATGTCATAGTATATTGCTGCAAGGTGCTGAAGATGCAGGATCCTCAAAACACAGTGCCACTACCTGCTTGACCTAGTGTGCCAATGCAAAGACTTAGCATCACCCCATAGCAGGTGCTGCAACCGAATTCCTGAAATAAATGTTCATCTCTTTAACATTCCTGTGAGCTGGGCTTGCAGGACTCAGGAAACACTTGCAAACATTTGCTAGAAGAGCCACGTTCTAGTTTACTTGCAGTTGGTCGGAGCATGCTTTCTAAACATGGGTTGACTTCATCCACACTGGCTGGTCAAACTGTTACCAGGAACCAGGCTAGCTAGAACTTTGTTTAAAGCACTTTCAAATGCGTTGGTTCCTGAACTTGGTTTAAGGTCTATAGTAGATGCATCTCCCTGTCCTATAAGTGAGTTGAGATGAACCAGCTCCCAGTGCTACTATGTTATAGTGCACATATGGGTTACAGGAGCATCTTCACCAGGAATGGGTTTGGAAATAGGTCTCCTGGGTTTATTTTGGTTTATCTTCTTGTCTTTGATGTTGTGGATTTGGCAATCCTGCCACTACCAGTCTGGGACTGGAATGGTCTTAAACTCAGCAGCATTTCTGCTCTCAGCTTCTGAGTGGCTGGCGTAGACCTGAAGCACTACCTGGCTCAGGCCATTTCACCTTGGTATCTGCTCCAAGTCTTCTGAATAGTATTAAAAAATATAGAGAGATACTTTGCTTTCATTAGGGGTGGGGATAGAGAGCAGGAAAGTGTAGGAGGTTCATACTGAGTTCATCTGAGTCCTAAAGTCTCGTTACAGAGACATTTCCATGGTGAGGCAATGGTCCAGCTGGTGTGTCTCTGAGGTCACTGAACTTTTGCAGGAAGGGTCAGCTGTGCAGGGTGGTGGAGGAGCAGGTTCTGATGAGAAGGGGTCAGTCAGCTCATAAAGTCTAGCAGAGAGTCCTTGCAATGTTTCCATTATGGCCTCTAACTCTTTGCCTCATGTGGAGTTGGTTGAGAAGTGCAGCTGGAAGAATATGGACAGCAGGGGAGAAGGAAGGTGGAGGACTGGGCTGGCGGATGTGGGCGGTGAACAGCTCTGTCAAAACATTCTCTCCTAATGGATTTCTCAAATGTACCAGCAGGCAGGTGTCACATCAAATGCCTTCCCTTATGAAACCTGATCTGTTCCTCTTTGGTACTCTCATTCTCTCTCAGAGGCACCCTCTGTTGGCTTTTTTTAGCTCCCAGGAATGTGGTGTGTGTTCAGGGCATGGTATGGGTAACTAGGTCAGCAGACAAAGGAACTTGGCCAAAGTTTGGTTTGTAGCCAGTCATTAGAGCCTTTCTCTCTCTCTGGTATCTTTCAAAATCATTTTAATTTTTATGTGCACAGTTGCATGTAGAGACCAATAATTCCCTTCTGTTTTTTCTGTGACCCCCCCCCCCCCATTCCTTCCAACATCTCCCCAAACAAACTGGGGATGGGGGAAACTTAGGACACAATAACAATCTAGTGGTAAACCAGCCTGTGGCTGTTGGGTGTTTGACTCGAGCAAGAATTCTCTGTATGGAGATGCTTAGAATTCAGGCAACGGAAGAGTCTGAAGTGGCGGTTGTGGTCACAAAAGTGAACTCTGAAAATGACTTTTTACTTCCTGTTCCATATTAATTCTTCTCCATTTGCTTCCAGATCAAATCTTTCAAGTCTGCGAGTTGAAGTGTGATCTTTTTTTTTCCTCTATGCCCAAAGTTTGCCTTCTAAATCTCTTGAATCTATCTACTCCTATGCTCTCATCTGTCTAAACCGGTGGTTCTCAGTCAGGTCTTTCAGGGGGTACATCAACTCATCCAGATATTTGCCTAGTTTTATGATAAGCTACATAAAAAGCTCTAGCAGAAGTCAGTATAAACTAAAATTTCATACAGACAATGACTTGTTTATACTGTTCTATATACTAGACACTGAAATGTGAGTACAGTATTTATATTCCAATTGATTTATAACTACACGGTAAAAGTGAGAACATAAGCAATTTCTCGGTAACAGTGCGCTGTGATGCTTTTGTATTTTTATGTCTGATTTTGTAAACAAGTAGTTTTTTAGTAAGGTGAAACTTGGGGGTATGCGAGCCAAATCAGACTCCTGAAAGGGACACAGTAGTCTGGAAAAGTTGAGAGCCGCTGGTGTAATCCATCTGTTTGGGATGTATAGCATAGGAGGATGCATAGCATTCATCACCATATTATCCAGGGGCTGAACGGTTAGTTTAGATCCAGAAAGCATTGTCTATAGTAACCTTCACACTTGATCCTGCTCTTTTGTCTTTCCCTGGTATCAGCTAAGCAAGCTCTGCTCCACTCCTACCCCTGATTTAGTGTATACCAGCTGTCCAGAGATGGCAATGTCACCGAGGACATGTGAAGTGAGAGAGAACCCCAGAACCCAGTTTGAGTCTTTCACAGTTGTACAATTCTTCCCTCAGATGCACTCCAGCAAGTTCCTAGTGAAGTCAGTAGGAGCAGTGAATGCATAATTAGGGGTAGAACTGAATCCACAGGAGGAAGATCTGGGCAGCAAATATTTTTATCCATTTCCAGCACCTTCCATCCAAGGATCTCAAAACGCCTCACAGACATTAATGAATGGGGATTGGTCCTGCTTCGAGCAGGGGGTTGGACTAGATAATCTCCTGAGGTCCCTTCCAACCCTGATATTCTATGATTCTGTGAATTAATCCTCACTGCCCCCCCATTTTCTAGTTCAAGACCATCCTCCCCACTGATCAGAAGGGGATGTCATTTTCTAACCATATTTCAGGTGTTCGGGCGAAGTCAAAGGATCATGATGTAATCCTCTCCTGTATTACCCAGCCTTTGAACCCTCTCCACAGGGGCTCAGTTCACAATGTTTGCGGTAGCTTCTGGGCAGCCCAACTACAGTTATGTTTGAAATGCCACTTACCTTTCGAATCTCAATTTTCAGTTGCTCAAGAAGTTACCTTTTAGGGCTGGGATTTCACATGTTCATACACATCGCAGGAGCAGTTTATTCACAAAGTTTCTTGATGAGCCCTTTTTGGAGCTGTTAGATGATAGAAAGGAGCAGCGTTTTCACACCAGCCCATTCCCACTCATCGCTGAGGGCACCCCTTCAGTACCATCCATTGCTAAGATGCGCTAAACTGGGTCCTGACTGCAAACCTGAGGTGGTAAAGGTCAGACAACAGGAAGAGGATACTCTTTGCACCAAAACCAAGATCCAGAGTGTGACTAGCTTTGTGCACTGAGCCAGCCTGATTTGTATGGACATGGAAGACCTGCTCCATGGGGGTGTCAGGAAGCCAAATCAATATTTGTAAAGCTCTTTGAAGTCCTAGGATAGAAGGGCCCAGTGTTAACTATATGCATTGTCTTGTTCCCCATTGTGTGCTTTAGCCCAGCTTTGGAATCTAGCTGAATTACAAGTTTACGTACTGAATATACCTCAGGTTATTGGGGCGGGGTTTTTTTGTTTGTTTGTTTTTTTTATTCCTTTCCATTAACTCCTGAATTTCCCACCCCAGTGCTAAGACTTACTGTTACTGTCCTCTTAACAGAGATCAAAGACTTCAAATTTGATGGCCAGCATGTGATTGAAGTGGATGAAGGGAACACAGCTGTGATTGCATGTGACCTGCCCGAAAGCCACCCCAAAGCCCAGGTGCGCTACAGTGTGAAACAGGAGTGGCTGGAGGCCTCCAGAGGTGAGCTGCGTTCAGGGAGGGGAGGGTCCCTCTACTCTCTTCTGTCCCAGCGAGCTCTGTCGCGTCTCCATATCCGCTGGCTCTGCCTTTACCTTTCCCTCTAGCTCTCCAGTCTTGCAGAGAATAAGCCCTCTCTGCCCACTGCCTGATATACGTCTCCCCCACAGCTGCTCCTTTCTGAGCCGCTGCCTGGTCTCTGTGTTGTCTCCAGGCAGCCATGCCTGAGGGGGCCATGCTCAACAACAATTTGCAAACAGAAAAAGGAGGTGGCCTGAGTTGAATAAATCCTAAGTTTAATTTTGTTAAAATGAATTATTTGCCCACGTGACTAGAGATGGGTCAGAACCAAAGCCCCGGCTCTGAACCCCTATGAACCCTTGGGAAGTTTTAAAATCCAGTCTGAATGTTGCCACTTGAGCCCATCTGTACTTGTGACTCTTCAACTTCACCAGAAGGTCCGTTCATCTCCCTCCTTCCTAAATCAGTTCTCTCCTTGTCTCAATTCTGAGACTGAATCAGCTTATTTCCAGGAGAACCGTTCTTGTGATGTTGATATATCCAGTTCTCTTTCCCTCCTCTTTTCCCACCTTCTCCCTTCCCTTTGCCCAGGCATGTTCGGAACACACTGCTGAGATGTTATCTGGCTGGTAGAATAGCCCCTCACAGAGAAAGGTCCTCTCTTCTTTTCCCTTACAGACAACTACCTGATCATGCCGTCTGGGAACCTTCAGATAGTCAATGCCAGCCAGGAGGATGAAGGAACGTACAAATGTGCTGCCTACAACCCCGTGACCCAGGAAGTGAAAACCTCCGTCTCCAGTGACAGACTCCGCGTGCGGCGTAAGATGCTTCCCTTTAAACATTTTGGGTTCCTGGCCTCCAACTCATTTCTCTTTGCATGTGCGACATTATCTTTGGCATCTCTTGACTGTTGAGTGTTTACTTGTGCAGCCTCCATGTTCTATTACTGTAGGTTTATGTATGGACTTAATGTATTTGCTCCTGGAAAACTTCCTTTGCAGCAGATGGTGGAGGGCTGTAGTTTTCACAGTAGAAGGTCGAGAGGTCTGTTCTCTGTGCTGCACGCGCATGCGGCTACCCCGCGGAATTGTAATACCCTCTGAGGAGCATTTAGACTTGGGAGCAAGGGTCTGAACTCCACTGCTTGACTGGGTCCTCTTCACATTGGTCGCATAAGAACTACCAAGTTTCTCAGCCTGCATGGTGCATCCATCTGTCCTATTGTCCAGAGGAAGCAAGCATTCTTGGGGTGCCGCTGTCCTATTTGTAGGAGCTGCAGTGTCTTATTCTTTTTCTTCTCCCACCTCACCAGGCTCCACAGCAGAGGCAGCGCGGATAATCTATCCCCCGGAGGCTCAGACCATCATCGTCATCAAAGGTCAAAGTGTCATCCTGGAATGTGTGGCTAGCGGGATCCCGCCTCCCCGGGTCACCTGGGCCAAGAACGGCTCCAGTATTTCTGGCTACAACAAGACTCGCTTCCTGCTCAGCAACCTGCTGATTGACGCCACCAGCGAGGAAGACTCCGGCACCTACAGCTGCATGGCTGACAATGGGGTGGGCGAGGCTGGAGCTGTGTTCATATTCTATAACGTTCAGGTGTTTGGTGAGTAGTACTGCAGCTTTCTTCCCATCTCCCCAGACGGAGCCCGGGCTTTCTCCTAGCACCTGTTTCAGGGAGAAATATCCACCCCACCTCCATTATAATGTGAAGTAACCTACCCTCCTTGCTGGCATCTTTAGCACCAGTTTTAGTATGAGGTGTTGGATTTGCCCCTGAGGACCCCATCACCTGCCCCTTTCACCCACAGGTTCCACTCTGAGTCTAAGATGGGGGACTCCCCTTGGGGAATCCCATCTCCCATTATTTATATTTCTGCTTTGGGTACTCTATAGCACCCATTAGCATAGTATCTAGCGCTTTCCAGGTACATTGAAATCTGCATGGGAAGGGACCCTAGCAGACTTCAGAGTCTGAGCCTCCTTTTTCCAGAATTTGAGGCAAGAATGTTTAGGAAGATAAGTCCCAGATAATTCTGCAGAGCATTTCCCCCTTCCGACAGAAATTAGCTGGGACTTGAACGGATTTGGTTTGAGCCAGCTGTATTTCATCCAGGTGCTGGTCTCCTGTAGGCATCGGGACACCCTTGTAGTGGCACTGGGGAAAAATGGGATCCACAGCTGTGTGTCATTGACATACTGTGGACACTGGACGTGTGGCATCTCACCACCTTGCTGAGTGGTCTCCTGTGGAGACAGGAGGGGTGACAGGGTGGATCCCTGGGTGACCCCATCAAGGAGGAGGACTTTTCTTGGTTGAGGCTCAGTTTTCCAACCTCTCTCTCCGCTAGAAGCGAATGACCAATCATGGTAGTGCTGTGCACTTTGCTAGAGCTAAAGAAAGTTGTTGTTTTATGGCTTTTGCCCTACAGAACCTCCCGAGGTCGCCATGGAGCTGTCCCAGCAGATCATTGCCTGGGGTCAGAGTGCAAAGTTCACCTGCGAGGTGCGAGGGAACCCCCAGCCCTCGGTCACGTGGCTGCGCAATGCCGTGCCTCTCTCCTCCAACCCCCGGTTTCGGCTGTCCCGTAAGGCTCTGCGGGTGATGAGTGTGGGGCCTGAGGATGATGGGATCTATCAGTGCGTGGCAGAGAATGAAGTTGGCAGTGCACAAGCCATGGTGCACCTTAGGACCACCCAGCCTGGTGAGTCTTCAGTAGAGTTCACAAGTTACCTTCCTGCAGACATCAGTGCTTTAATTCAAGGGGCTAGTGTACAAATAAGTCACTGGAGTACGAAAGGGCTGATACCTCCTTTCTGTCCTGCTTGTGTTTCAGCTGTCCTGCTCTTCTAGCAGCTTACCCCCAAATTGCTAGGGCACCCCCAGCTGGCTTGTCACACTAGGATCTCCGTGTCGCCTGGTAGAAGCTGGCTATGTTAGAACAAGTGCCACTTGTCTCCTTCAAGTTTTATCATGACAGGAAGGGGTGGGGCCCCCCTGGGCCTGTCTGTGGTAAGAGGTGCTACAGAGTGATAGGAAGCTGCCCTCTCTGCAATCAGCCCCAGTGTCCATGTCCCCGTTGTTACTGTGGGAGAGATGGAGGGGTGTGCTATAGTTATACATGATGGAGAACGTCGTTCAGACAGAGTGAAATGGATGCAGCAGCCTAACATCTCTTGAGTAGCTTGGCTATGGTTCCTCTAAGATTCATGGCACCAGGGCTAGCCGGAGAATTGAGGTTGCTTCCTACTATCTCTGCGTTTACTAGTGATTTAAAATGGCATTTGTTCTGTCTGCCCCCTCTCCCTCCACCCCAACTTGTATTTCAGGAACAACTATGAAGCCATGGCGAGACTCCAGGTCGGGCTCAGCTCAGTCCCCCACGCCACTGTTCAGCGACAAGGCTCTAAAGGAAAAAGCCATGTTGCAAAGGCCTAAGCCTACTGCGCTGGAAGCATCTCTCCAGTGCATGACTAACAGAGGGCAGGTGTCTCCGGCCGAGGCGCCCATCATCCTCAGTTCTCCCAGGACGTCCAAGACGGACTGCTACGAGCTGGTGTGGAGACCGCGACACGATGGCAGGGCCCCCATCCTTTACTACACTGTGAAGCATCGCAAGGTACCACCATGCTGCTTCCATGTTTCCATCACTGATGCTCTGTAGGTGAATTTGTGACTGGGCTGAGCAGTTATCTAATAGTGCAATCCAAGTGCAGCCACTCACTTCATGGGGGCAGTCACTCACCCTTGCCTTACCTGTGACATTTGGTTTCCTCCCGCGTTTGTTGCTGGGATGCCCTAAATTTCTGAAACTAAGTCTCTAGGGAAGAGCACACATTGACTCGCTCTGTAACATCCTGTGTTTGAGCCAAATCACCCAATGACAACACCCAAAGCCAGAGAACACTCCTCTGCAGCTCCTTGGTGCTACCATAATATAAACATTAAATAATAATTTAAAGGTACAGAATGCAGGCAACAAAATTACAGTTCCTTTTCATTTGGAAAACCCAACAATGTGAAATGCATCCACCCCACTCCCCCACTAACTAAATGGTGCTGTCCAACAAATAGCAAGGCTGGGACATGATGTGCAAGATTGCTATGCTGACAGGTACAGTAGCTGTCCTAATAATCCTAAATCTTCAGGGAATGTCCCAAACTACCTGTTTTTCTAGGCTTTCTCCTGGAAGCCAATACATGACAAGGTGGTGAGCACCCAACCTACCTGGTGGTGTGGAGTGAACTGTTATTGCTCTGGTAACTATCCTTGCCTTGTTTCAGGGATTAACCCCTTGTAACGTCACAAAATGTCTTTGACCAACCTAATCACTCATGTTGCTGCTTCTCCTGGTGTGAATCATTGCTGCGACTTTCAGACTGATAGGCCAGATTAAAATTTCCACCACTCGCACCCTAGAATGTTATTTTAACACATAAGGTTATAAGTGTTAATTAACATTCAGAATGATGAACCTCAGATTTTCATCCTGAAACACAACTTCTGTTCGAAATGCAAATATACACATTCCTTATGTTTGTGCAAGTTCAACTCTGGGCCATAAATTTCAATAGGGGCCGCTGGGCTAAGATGCTTCATTTTTGTGGGGAGGTGTGAAAAACTACAGAGCCCAAAATCCGGCCGCCACTTGAAAATATTGGGACACTGTCAAGATAAAAATTCTACTTTTTTTTTTTATTATTATTAAAAAATTCCTTCCTAGTTTTAATAAGTTAGAAAGTTGGGGGTATCATAGCTTCCTACTCAGATTTGAACCTTAGCGTTCATAAACTGAGAAGCTAGCATGAACCCTCTAAGATTTTAAAAGCTTAGATCTGATCTCGCTGCCACCAGCCAAGAATTTCCAGTGTCTTGGCTCACTCTGGTCTCCCCAAAACCTTCCCTGGGGGACCCCAAGACTCAGAGGCTCTGAGTCTTACCACAAAGGGAAATAAACCATTCCCCCCACCTCTCTCCCACCCAGAATTTCCTCTCTGGGCTAACCTGAGAGTTACTGATGCAACCTCTTTACATCACAATACCAAGAAGCATGTCTCCTCTCTTCCACAAAGAGACAAACCCAAAGACAAGGAAACAGAAAAGATTCTATCTCTCTTCCCCCGTAGCTTCTTCCCGCCCTGGGACACTAGGAGAGTTAAACACAGAGAGCAGTTTTTCCCCTCCCCCCTGTCTTTCCTTTCTCCCACCAATTTCCTGGTGGGTCAACTAGAAAAAAAATCAACAGGTCTTAAAAAGCAAAACTTTTAATAAAAAAAGAAAGAAAGAACAGAATAACAGTTCTCTGTAATCTAGATGGTAAGATACAGGGTTTTCAATTTATAGAAAATGAATAAACAATAGAAAAGGGATAAACAGCCTTACCCAAAAACAATACAATTTAAAGTACTTATAGCCAAATACACATAAAGACTCCACCAGCCAGATACACAGATGCAAATACAGCAAAACAATTTAAAAGACTATACTTTTGCTAACTTTGTACTTACAACTGGGAAACAGAAGATTAGAAGGACTGGAAATAGATCCTCTCATAGCTGAGAGAGCACAGAACAGACAAAGACCCAAGACCAAGAAAAACCCACAAAATCCCTCCCTTAAGCTTTGAAAAATCCGGTTTCCTGATTGGTCCTCTTGTCAGGTGTTTGGTTCTCTTTGTTAACCCTTTACAGGTGAAAGAAACATTAACCCTTAGCTATCTGTTTATGACAGGGGGGTATTTTTTTTGTAATTACTGCTACTGTTCATTTACTTGTTGCATTTCCTTCATCATGGACAGAAAACCGATATAGATTTCCGGTTGTCACGCACTCCAATTGTGTTGTATTTGGAGGATTTCAAATTTCAATTACATACATAGGAAAAATGTGCCGATTTTCCCAGAAATGGTTAAGTTCATGAAACCATTTCTAGTTTAAGGCTTTATAACCCCTGAGAACATTCTAGGTTTTTTTTCCCTTAAATAAAACTGAAATCTAGGGCATAAACTAACCATGTCTCTTTAAACAGCCATTTACAATAAAGATGTGAGATGTCAACACACGATCTAACAGAGAAAGGGGATAAAACCATTGGCTCATTGAGTCTTTCCATCTGCAAGGACAAGATGCAGCCCCTGAATAGCACTGGAATGAAACCAATTCTGCGGGTGATCTTAGCTCATGGGCTGCAGTTTGTTCTTGTTTTGTTTGTTTTTTTCAGTGCTTCACCTGGAAGGTCATTAGGGCAGAGAAGGTTGCCAAGGATCACTGCTGTCTGCACTAACACATTTTCAGTGTAGTCCAAATTCTCAGCTGGAGACTCTTGCTTGTGCTTCTTAGGTCCCTATATATGGAGTTTAGCCCCATTAACCCTTAATTTGCTGTCATTTCTGTGATTGCTAACCCAAGAGATGTTTAGAATTAGGTTTTATAAAGATCCAGATTTAATGAAAACTAATATGAATAGAAATATTTGTGTGTATGTGGTGGGGGGAGAGGAGTTATTTCAATTTTAAAAATGTATGTGTGAGAGAGAGCGAGAGAGAGAGAGCGCACCCACAAGATCTGCTCTGTTGGAAATCCATATATGTCAGAGCAGTGCTAACCTAGGATCTGATTCTCAGCCATGCTGAATACCTGTGGTTCCTATTGACTTCAGCTGGAATTGTGTGTGCTGAGTGCCTTTGAAATCAAGACCCTTAGGGTATGAGAGTGAAAATGACCAGTCAGCGGAAGGAAGTGCAAAAAAGTAAATAAACAGCACAAATAGTGAAAAGCAAATACGATTGTAAAGATTCTTTCTGTTGTGCTAACTTCAGCAGCTATCAATGATTTAGAGACTTTCACAAATTTGTATCCACCCACATTTACCCACTCTATAGACACGGGAGCAACTACTCTACTGTTCTGCAGCCTAAGGGAAGTCAGTTCCTACCCAGTCATTATCTCTGGTTTTAATATTCTTCTTTACACACACCCCAGCTCCTGCTTTCTTGAATGTAGTAGTCCTGAGGGACCTCTCTCTGGCCTCGCAATCCCACAGACTCTGTAATAAAAAATAAAACAGGGTAGACGTGAATCTGTCAGTGTCAAACACTCAGAGAAGATAAATTACATTGCAGAGGCTTGGCATTTCCGTTTCATCACATTGCCTGCACTGTCACTGCTCCTTTCCATGCAGGGTCATTGAGGTGTCCTGTCTGCTTGCCTGCACAATATTATCCTTGCAGTTGCAGGTTTCCCTCTTTTGGTTGGGAGCAAGGAAAAGAGAAATGCCCTATACTTTGTGGTATGGGACATCTTGACCAGGCTGTTCAATTATACTGAAAGATAAAGCTGTGTTAAAAAACTCTTTGGAGGCCACGGCCATATGCTGCATATTCCATCAAGAAAGCTACATTGAACGAACACTAAGGTTGCATGGTGAAGTTCTCAAAAGTCAGGAAATACCAGACATCAGGTCACAAGCTTAACTCCGCCCCCTTGTTCCTACACGTCTCCTTTCAGTGTTAAACTAGATCGGGGTCAGCAGACTTTCAGAAGCGGTGTGCCGAGTCTTCATTTATTCACTCTAATTTAAGGTTTTGCCTGCCAGTTAACGTTTTTAGAAGGGGTCTTTCTATAATATATAACTAAACTATTGTTGTATATAAAGTAAATAAGGTTTTTAAAATGTTTAAGAAGCTTCATTTAAAATTAAATTAAAATGCAGAGCCCCTCGGATCAGTGGTCAGGACCTGGGCAGTGTGAGTGCCACTGAAATCAGCTCGCATGCCACAGGTTGCCTACCCCTGAACTGGAAGGTCACATAAACTCATATTATGTAATATAGCTTTAAATAGCACTGACTCTCTTTGCCCCGTTCTAGCCAGCATGAGAACATCTCTCCTTAGCCATTGGCTGGATCTTTCCAAGAAGCCTAAGGCAGTTAGGCACCTAATTCCCATTGAATTTCATTTGACAAAGCCCAGCCTTAAAATCTTCTTGTGCAGACGGTTTTGTTTTGTATCACTGGAGCTGACCCAGCTCTCTGATGTTCTCTTCCTTGTTTGTGCATCAGTGAGGCCCTCAGCTAGAGTGTATGCAGCATTGGGAGGTGGGTTTGAAATCCCACTTCCCCTGCTGAGGGTATTGCACTGAATAACACGGAGTCCTTGTTAATGGGCACTCCCTTCTTGCACTAGCAAGACAAGTGATTTTAAGGGTCCAAGGACTGTAATTGTTACTCATTCTGTACCAAGCCAGCAGGGGGTGCTCAGCATTTCACACACTGTAAGGGGAAATTATTGCATGGTATTTGATTTCCCCTGAATTTCCTGATGACTGAATAACAGATGTAAAGAGCTACACCCTGATATTTGGTATCTGAAGGCTGATTGCCATGGGGTAATGGCTTGTTGACACTAAACAGAATGGATTGTGACCTCCAAGCAGGTAACTATGCACTCTAGCATGCAGGGGCTGATCAGCTAAAAAAAAATCGAGGCAACTCGCACAGCAGGAAATAGATGAGCCTAAATCTCACAGAAAGTAAATGGGACCTAGGCTCCTTAGTCACTTAGGCACTTTTGGAAATTGTACTCTTTGTGTTTTGGTGGGAGCCTTCCCACAGCAAATATAAATGGCACTGATTATGTTTGTCCAGACGCACAGAGCAACCAGACACTTTAAGTCAGAATGACCGTTGTTTTATCATAAGTGAAACATCAAAAGGAGAAAAAACAAAAGCGAAGTCACCACGAGAGAGCACACTGTGTGTGCGCGCATGCAGGCGAAGTCTGGCAGTCTGCTGAATTGAACACAAAATGGTAGACAGAAGAGTCCTCAGAGATTTAAATATGCATAATCATTACACAGCTAAATACCCTGCAGTATCTATTAAGGTGGGGTGAGACTAGAGCAGTGGCTCTCAACCAGAGGGATGTGTACCCCTGGGTGTGCGCAGAGGTCTTTCAGGTGTACATCAGCTCATCTAGATATTTGCCTCGTTTTACAACAGGCTACCTAAAAAGCATTAGTGATGTCAGTATAAACTAAAATTTCATGCAGACAAAATGAGGAAGTAAGCAATTTCTCAGTAACAGTGCTGTGACATTTCTGTATTTTTAAGCAAGTAGTTTTTGAGTGAGGTGAAGGTTGAGGGTACACAAGCCAAATCAGACCCCTGAAAGGGGTACAGTAGTCTGGAAAGGTTGAGAGCCACTGGACTAGAGGGTGGATAAGCTGTACTAAGGTCGGAAGAGCCATCCCCAACACTTGGAAGCTTATTCTAGACATATCTGACCGGTGAGCTTTGCAAAATTGGGATGGAAAATCGCACTCCTTTGCAGAAAGCCAAACAATGGCTGGGAGAGACAAGTGAGACACTCTTTCAAACTTTCCAGGTGTTATTTCAAGGTTTAGGCAAAAGTTCAAGTTCAGCCTAAAAGTAAATGAAAGCCAGCCCCCATTTCCCCTGGTCACAGGGGCAGCTCCAGGCACCAGCTCGCCAAGCGCGTGCCTGGGGCAGCAAGCCACGGGGGGTGCTCTGCCGGTTGCTGCGATGGTTGCAGGCAGGGTGGCTTTGGCAACATGCCTGCAGAGGGTCCGCTGGTCCTGCGGCTTTGGGGGACCTCCAGCATTCGTGCCGCCGAATCTGTGGGACCAGGGACCTCCCGCAGGCAAGCCGCTGAGGGCAGCCTGCCTGCCGTGCTTGGGGTGGCAAGATACCTAGAGCCACCCCTGCCTAGCCAGGCCAGTGATCCCTGTGCTTGTTACTTGTTCTTCAGCAGATTATGAACTCTTCAGCCAACTGGACGGTCAGGGACATCCCTGCGACTCAGCACCACCTGACTCTGACCAGACTGGATCCTGGGAGCTTGTATGAGGTGGAGATGGCAGCTTATAACTGTGCAGGGGAGGGACAGACGGCCATGGTGACCTTCAGGACTGGTAAAGGTCAAATCTTTCCCTAGATGCTTTGGTTTAACTCCCTGAGGTCCCATCTCCCAGCCCGTGATAGCAGGCACCGTTCTGGAGTTAGCCTCTCTACCTCGTACCCTGCCAATGACTTTTAGCCATGTACTGTGATTTGGTTCGGTGCCTGTCAAGTGGAAAGGCAGCTGTCCCCACGTTCAGAGTCACTGCCCATTACAGGAGAAAATGAGCAAGGTGGTAGGCAGTGTGCTGACAGCACTGGATGGGGGGAATCAGGATTTCTGGGTTCCATTCCTGCTGCTGCCAATCACTGGCTGGGTGACTTCTCTACCAATGGTTATCAGCTTCTCAGGTTCAGCTAGCGGGAGAAATGGTGATGAATTTTTCAGGAAGAATTTAGAAATGTTTTTAAATGGCAAAAAATGTAGCTGAACATTTCTAAAGAGTCACTTGATCTTCACAACATCTCTGAGCCTAGAGCCTGATCATCATTGCTGAAGGCCCTACTTCATTTGCGAAATTGCGGGTCCCACAATATTAGGCTTCCACTGCAATTTTGATTGTAATTAGCTTACTTTGCCCCGTCCACAATTTTGCATGCATTTTGAGGTGTGCAACACACACTTGTTTCCTCGTTAGTTCAGTAGAATCCCATTTATTCAAGCTGATAGCGGCTGGAGCTCGGGCTCTCAGCCTCATGCTGTAATATAGTTGCAGCAAAATGTCTAGTTATGGAGAAAAAAAATTAGCAGGTATAACATAATACTTGAGTGTTGATATTGTTCCAGGAAATTTATCTTAAACAAATAGGTTTTTTCTAGCTTTTCCAAGTTACCGCAATTAATAAAAGTCCATTATCACTTTTCCACGATTTTCCACACCTTGCCTGCAACTCAGCTGCAGTTGTTTTGACAATCATCCTGCAATACAAGTAGGGCCTTATCAATTCTGTGAAATCCTCGGGTTCTGTAAGTGCAAAGTGCTACTATTCCCATGTAGTGGCTACAAATTTCCAATGGGAAATAAACACCAGTGGATAACTGTCCATCACGCCTCATCTTCTCTGATGTCATTTCTCTCTTGGCCAGGCCGACGACCAAAACCCGACATTGTCGCCAGTAAAGAGCAGCAGATCCAAAGGGATGACCCAGGCACTAGCACTCAGAGCAGCAACCAACTGGACAACAGCCGCCTCTCCCGTAAGGCCCTGCCTGAGTGGGGAAGGGCGAAATGCCATGTGTGTTGTGGGGATCCAAGGCCAGGGTGTGCCAGGATCAGAGTCAGTCCCTGGGTCACATTAAGCTTAGTTTATGGGAGTTTTTTTGCTCATGAATAGTCGAGCACAAAGCATTTGTGTCACCTGCAAAACGGCACACCCATCCCCAAGGAGACCATCGAACATCTACCCTGCTCTTTAACTGAATTTCATGCTGGTGAAGGGTGCAGTGTTCCCAGCCAGGGATACTCTAAGCCACAGAACCAGTGCAACATGGTGAAGGGACCATATACATTTCCCACACCCCATGCTGTTCTGGAGGGACCCCTTCCAAGGATGAGCGGGGAGTCCCAGTTTTGTAGCCCATGAGGTTCTTGGCCTCTCAACTGAGCCTGCTAGCAGGGGGATGTTTAGTACTAACTCTAGGGATGGTTTTGTGCAGGGCTGGGCTTTGGCATTTCATTGCAGATGGGGAACGTCAGTATGAACCCAGCCCAGCTTGTCCTGTTTGTCATGTCCCATCCCATGTTTGACCTGGGTATTGTTTACTGGAGCCATTACCCTTCCTATGAAGTTCTCCCTTAATTGTCTGTTTCCTCTTTTTATTCATTCTTCCTTCCCATTCTCCTTCCTTCACTCCTGTTCTCTTTCCAGGTCCTGCATATCTTTTCCTCCCACTATTTTGATAGTTTTCCCTCAAACTTTTTTTCCCATCATGTATAATTTTTCCATGTTTCTCTGTTGTCTCATTTCACTCTCTCCTCCTCTCTCTCTCTCAGCTGCTGTATCAGTCTTTACCATCTTGCTTATCATTCACGGCCCCTGCATACTCTCTTCTCTACCTCGATCCTGCCACATGCACACATCCTTCTCCCCGACACACAACCCTTTTCCCTCTCCAGACACACACATGTACAAGACCCCTGCCCCACCTGGCCTGCACAGATTTGCTTGAGGCTGAGATGGTCCTTCTCCTGGATGGGAGCCATTGGCTGAAAGGTGCTCTTTCTTGACATGAAAGAGGGGAGTTCTTAGCTGCGTCCCCAGGTTGAGCGTGCTCAGAGCCAGCTGGGCCCCTCTCAGCAAGGGTTTTGCTGGAAGTGGTGGATCGGGATATGGGAAGTTGCAAAAAGAAGGTAGAAGGAGCTGAGTTTTCAGGGAGCAGCAGGAGCAGTAAAGAGAAGTGGGAGGGATTGCTGGCACAAGGATGAGGGCGAGTGAGGGGGGTTAATCAAACTGGTACCTCTGATCCACCCTAAATTTGCTTTAGAGAAGGAGAGGCAGAGAGAGAGGTGTTTCATGTTCTACCCTGCTCCTCACAGCTCCTGAGGCACCAGATCGCCCTACCATCTCCACAGCATCGGAGACATCTGTCTATGTGACCTGGATCCCCCGTGGGAATGGAGGGTTCCCCATCCAATCTTTCCGAGTGGAGTACAAGAAACTGAAGAAGTTAGGAGACTGGGTGCTGGCCACCAGTGACATCCCCCCCTCTCGGCTCTCAGTGGAAATCACAGGCCTGGAGAAAGGTAGGAGATGTTCTCCTCCTCCTGTCTTTCTAGGGGACGTGACAAATAGTCCTGTATAGTGGTTCTCTTCTATTATGCCATGCTCAATGCTGTGGCGTTTGAGGATCTTCAGTAAGCTGGAGGAGGGTTGGTCTTCTCCCAGGTGTTTTACTGTGGCCTGTGGACCATCCAGACAGCCTTCTAGCGAGAAAAAGTGGCCTTGGTGTGGGATACAACTGAACTCAGGCCATTAGGTTCTTTAATGTCAAAGGCTGGGACGGACACACACACACACACACACACACACACACACACACACACACACACACACACACACACACACACACACACAACCACACACACACACACACACACACACACACACACACACACACACACACACACACACACACTTACTTTCCTCTTTTAGGTGCCATGCCGGCTATTGGGCTTGCAGGAGGCACCAATTCTCTCTTAATGCCATTGTTTCCAACCCATTCCTTCCACCTAGGCACTTCCTATAAGTTCCGTGTCCGGGCGCTGAACATACTAGGGGAGAGTGACCCCAGTGCCGCGTCTAAGCCGTACGTTGTGTCGGGATACAGTAACCGAGTGTACGAGCGCCCTGTTGCCGGGCCTTACATCACCTTCACCGATGCCATCAATGAGACCACCATTATGCTGAAGTGGATGGTGAGGGAGGGAATCTGTGTCTGCAGGAGGGAGGGATGGGCACTGGTTGGGTGACTTAGAAGATAACATCTCCGGTGGCTATCAGATCTCATCAGCTACAGCAGGCTAGGCTTCCTCAGTACTTGGGTGGGGAAACTCCAATTATCTAGGAAGTCCTGCTGTTAGTGCATTAGAGTACTCTCCTTCCTCGGTGTCAGCACTGACTCAGTGACCCGCATGGTGCTGGGGAATGTGCAGCTGGACATGCGGTCTTCTGGGAGGCTGTGACCATTTTGCTCAACAAAGATTCACGAAATGGGGGTTGGTAAGCTTGCTGCCCTAGCCTAATTCCTGTTTGATTAATTAGTGACTCCTTAAATTTCTCTGCAGTTTCAATAGGATAGTGTTCGTCATCACTTCCTGTGCTCATCTGTTGGGTGGTGTTGCTGGGTGCTGCTAAACAGCCTCTACGCTCCTCCCCAGAGGTGGCTTCTTTTCAATTTTGGGTGGGGATCCTTCAGGCTCACGGATGCTGTCAAAAGGGCCGTTATTTTATTAATCGATACACATGAATTAACAAGGATTGAGGATGGCATCCTCCTTTCCTACCTGCACAGATCTAAGGGTTTCCACTAGCCCAGGGTGAGCCATACAGTTGCTTTACCCGCTTCCCAGCCCGTATCTTCTGGCCACAAATCCCCATGGGGGCTTCATGGCAGAGTTTCCACTGCTGGCTGCTTTTTCTTTAAACACAGAGATCGTATCTGAAGGGGGCTGAGGGAGGGCAAGGAAGGTGAGGTCTCACCCGAAATATCTTGGGGGAAGCCCGAAGGAGCTGATGGCTAGTGGCTGTGCTGTCAGCCAGTGGGGTGAGGGAGAGAGGTCAGTCCATCTCTCTCTCTCTCTCCTATATGTGGCATGTGACCACTGGATCATTACACAGTGCAGCTTGTACAGGACACCTGAGCCTTAGTAGTGTAAAAACAAAAGGTCATCAGATTTCATGCATGGCCAGGCGCACCACTGTTGGGACCGGGGGGTGGGCCTGCTGTTCATGGCAAATCTGATGGCATTCCAGCTTTACCCAGGTCCCCACGGAAGGGCAGGAGGTTAGGATATGATAGTGAGCTCTCTTAAGTCCAAGGGCAGCATGGGGAGAGGGGAACATCCCTGCGGCTCCTCCCTGGGGAGAGGCAGTTTGATCAGCATGGACACCTCTAAACGTTGCCTTCCCCCTCGTCTCTGCAGTACATCCCAGCCAGTAACAACAATACCCCCATCCATGGCTTTTACATCTACTACCGCCCCACCGACAGCGATAACGACAGCGACTACAAGAAGGACGTGGTGGAAGGTAAGAGGCGCAGTGCGACTGGCTCCAGCTGCTGCGTGCTGGGTGGTTTCTCCATTGAGAACGTCTGTTGGCAAGAAGGAGCGGCTGTTGGGGGGCACCGGGCTATGGTGATGCCTAGGGGCCATATCTGCCCAGGCACAGCCCTGCTGAAGCTCTGTCCAACACGACAAGGTGAGGTGGCAATGGGAAGCGTGTCTCCGGGGCACCCGTTGCCCTCGCTGGGGTGCAGAGACAGGATTAGTGAGTCTGCATTTGCCAGTGGCCTTTGGGCAAAGGCAGTGAGGCCTGGTCTGAGTGCCGAGGCAGGGAGCTAACGGAGCCGTGTGTTGGTTCCCCCACACCTCAGGGGACCGGTACTGGCACTCCATCAGCCACCTTCAGCCAGAGACCTCCTACGACATCAAGATGCAGTGCTTCAACGAGGGCGGCGAGAGCGAGTTCAGCAACGTGATGATCTGCGAAACCAAAGGTATCTGGCTCCTCTGGGTGGGTCGGCAACCGCCCCCTTTCTCCTTTCCCAACGCATGGGGGTGATTTGGGGCCTGGCTTAGCGGAGCTAACAGTCTGGATTAGAGATGAGGGAGAGGAGGAGGGGAAGAAGGGCAGGGTTTGCAGTGATGCCGTCGCGCTGGTATTAGGTCTGTGCACAGCTCAGTGGGTGCAGCCCCATTGGGCTGGGCACTGTACACACGTGTCGGGAAGAGACAGTCCTCACTCCTGGTCTAGGTTAAAGGCGAGATATAAGAGGTGAATGAAACAAACAAGCAGGGTTGTAAGGGGTCTAGGAAGCGGTCAGGAGAATAACAGCACGGCTTCCAGTCAGAGCAAACTAACTCACTCGGCGTGGGCCCTGTGCAGGATGCCTGCAGCTTTCAGGATTTTCACTGAGGGGAGGGTAGAGGCTCAAGAGAGCAGAGTAGCGAGAGGGGGCAGCATGCACAGAGACCCTTTTGAGAAAGCTGATCAGTCAGAGAGCTAGGGTGATGTCAGTGGTGGGGCTGGCACACGGTGAGAGGAAAGCCTGGCCAAACAGAGGAGTTGTGTCAGGTGTGCAGTGTGAGGACAAGCGGGTTGCACCCGGGTGCATTGGAGAAGGCAGGGCCAATGGAGACAGTCCAAGAGGTGACTCTTGTGTGCCGTGTGTAAGGAGACAATTTAGTGGGCTCGTTTTGGAGGGGATGGGGAGGGGCAATGTGGGTGCCAGGGAGGAGGCTGCAGTGATGAAGCCAGGAGGTGATCAAGACCTGGAAGAGATTTTGCTGTCAGGTTAGAGGAAAGGGGCTGACCTTTTGAATGGTTGGTGTGCAGAAAATGGCCAGATTTGAACACAGTTTGGATGTGAGAGGGAGGAGCCAAAGATAACGCCCCGATTGTGGAACCGAGTGCAGGGAGGCTGGTGGTGGTGTAAGTGACACAGAACATGGGGAGTGGAGAGGGTTCAGGGGGAAAGTCCAGCTTAACGGTTGGCTATGTTAGCTTTGAGTTGTTGGTGAGACATCCAGGAGGAATTGTCAGAAGAGGCTGGATTGGATGGAGGGACGCAGCTCCGGAGTGGAAAGGTAGATATGTGACTCACCTGCACACTTAGCAGTTGAAGCCATGTAAGCGGATTATGTTGCTGAGGGAAAGGGTGTAGTGGGAGAAGAGAAGGAGACCAATGACCAAGCCCCGTGGGACCCTTCTGTAAAGCAGGAGAGTGATAATTATCTCTGCCTCCCTTAAAATTCCCTTGCAGCTCTTACTGGACACAGGAGTCTCCTTCGCTTCCTGTCCTGAGCTGCTGGGTAGTGTTTTGGGCTGATAGGAAATGGCTACCCTGTTCTAGCCCAGCGGCGGCTACATTTCCATGTAATATGATGATTATAACGATCAGCAAGGAAGGGCTCTACCCACCAAGCCACATGAACCTAGAGAGCGGTGGTTCTGTGAACCATATACAGTGTGCACAGCCCCCTTTTAGCTGCCTGTTGTCTTGAGTGACGTCTGCTTCTAACTCCCTGTCTTCCTGTTGCAGCTCGGAAGTCTCTTGGGCTGCCTGGGCGCCTTCCGCCCTCAACGGTGCCTCCGCAGCAGCATCCACCACTCAGTGGTGGGCACGGCGGGCTGGGGACTGGTGCCATGGTGGCTCGCTCCAGTGATCTGCCCTACCTAATCGTAGGGGTAGTGCTGGGCTCTATCGTCCTAATCATTGTGGCCTTCATCCCCGTCTGTCTGTGGAGAGCCTGGTCCAAGCAGAGTAAGTGGCTTCACTCTGAAGAGGAGGGAGGGTGCTTATTAGGGGCTGGCGTCCCAGTTAGCATAGTTGGGTGGGAAGATCCTGGCTATACTGGGGAGCAAAGTCCCAGTGAAAGCTTATGTAGACAGAGGCCCAAGCTTTTTCCCTTGTCCAGTTTATCAAGCCAATAAAGAGTCCTGAATTTTGGAAAGGAAGAAAGAAGGGACCTGTCTTCATCAGGCAGAGTCCCCCATCCAGTGTCATTGTCCCGCCTGGCAGGTGTGTTAGCATGTGGTACAACCCAGTGTGCCCGCAGGATCCTTGCAAACAACCAGCGGTGTTTCATCTTCTCTCTCAGCTGCCTTCTTCTTCTCCCTCTTCAGAACAAACCATAGACCTGGGCTTCTCTGGAACGGGGCTGCTGGTGTCCTCCTGCCAGTACACCATGGTGCCCCTGCGAGGGGTCCCCACTCCTCGATCCAATGGGCAGCCCTATGCCAACGGTGTGCACCTGAATGGTGGCTGCCCCTCAGGTGGGACAGGCTACCCGAGCACAAAGTCCCGAGACTACAGTCTGGATGAAGTTCACCAGGTACCTTCTCCCTCTGTGTTAACAACCAGCATGTTGAGGGCTGGATGAGGGGGGTGTTTCAGTCAAGCCAGGTCTGACCCATTGACTACTTGGGTTAGAACTCGCTCTGAGATTTTTGTCTCTAGTCACTCCCACTCCAGAGCTGGGGTCAGGTGGAGGGAGCAGCTTGCTAGGCACAGTGCCCAGTTAAAGGAGGCAACATGGGCAGGTTGGGAAGGGAAGCCCAGTTCTAGTTAACTTTGAATGGAAACACTAGGCCCCTGTGCCGTGGATCCTGAGTCATGGGCAGAAGGGGTATAGGGAAGATCTTCATAGTTCCAGTGATTAGACAAAGTGGTCCCTTGAGAGGCCGGCTGGAGAAGTTAGCAAGAGATCCTGACTTCCTATCAATAAGAGCTGGCCCAAATGTCGGCAGGGTATGCTGGGATTGTCCAGGGGCTAAGACATAGGAGAACCCAGCCCACCAGTTCTCTTACAGAAATGTTGTTCTCATCTGATGGTTCCATGGCCAGTGTGAAATGAGTTTGTTGGTGCTCAGTCCAGTTCGCAGCAACAATTCTGCCCTCTCCCGATGGGAGGCAGGTTCATCACTGGCTGCCTTCATTGCACTGGTTCCGGAGTCCAGACAAGCCTCCACCTCTTAAATCTGGCTTGGATTCTTGCTCTTCTAAGATGCTCTTTTTCCTCTTTCTCCTTTCAACCACAGGGTGAGACTAACACCTTACTGCAGGGGAGGATGCTGCAAAATGGGGCTGTCCAAGAACACTATCCAACCTCTCGGTAAGCTCTGGGCCATGGGACTCTGATGAGGGTTATGCAGACAGGATACACAGGCATGGAATGTCTTAGCAATGGAAAAGAGCTAGTTAAGTCAAGTTCTCTGAGATGCAGGATCGTTGCCACAGCCTATCCTTCAGGGATCTCTCCAGTCTAGTTTTAAAGTCCCACCCTTCTCCCCCAACCCTTCCCTTGGGAGACTAGTCCACTCCCTAAAACATCTCACTGCCTAGGATTTTTTCCAGTCTAAATGTTTTCTCTCTCTGAACTCTATCTCATCCCTCCTAGAATGTCAGGGCGGAGTTGTCCGGGCCTCATTTTAGAGATGGCCAAAATCCATTTCTCCCCCTTTTTTATGTCCCGAATGGGGATGGAGACTCAGACAGGTTAACCTGGGTTAATGCCCACATCCACTGTGTTGATGAAATCCCTTAAAAGATGCCTTCAGTCCAGTTCTAGGCTTGCTGTAGCAATGCGATTCACTGCTCAGATTTCAGATCATAGTTTCTATCATCTGTGATGCTCCCTGTTCCTGCCATCTCCTCTCTACGCCCTTGTTGACCAGGCTGTGACCAGAGCAGCTTTGAAGACTCCAGGTTTTACATTAAAGCTAGAGCTGGTTGGGAATGATTTTCTGCTGGAAAATTCCATGTCTGTAAAAATCAAAAATTTCCCCTTGTTTCTGGAAAATTTTTATTTTGCATTAGAATTCTTTTTTGTCTCAATTTGTGATGAAATATTTTTCAAAAATTTGATTTTTTTTGTGGGAGGGAAATTTGTTTTTCCATCCAGCTCTGATTAAACCCATCCCCCCACAAAGACACCCTGAAGTAGAAAGACAGACTGCACTTAACATATCTGAAACCAGGCATGGGGCCTACCAGCCCTTGAGCTCACTGTTTGTTTTGTGTTGTTTTTAGCCAGATGTTGGTTTATTAGATAAGGGTGTCTATCTATGTCCAGTCTTCCTGATGTTCCATGGGCATCTCAATTCCCGCTCCTCAACACATACACACATTCTTCTCCCATTTGGGAGTACTCACTTTGTTATTGTATGAGACCGATATTGTGTTTGAACACAGCACCATGGAAGGTGATATCCAATACAGGTCCGTTGTCCACCCAAGGGGAATCCTCTCATAGCTCCTTCACTTGGCTGGAATGCAACAATCACCATGTCCGTCTAGCAGACTTCTGAGAAGGAGTATTTAGAGATGGCTACAGACAGTACCAATGCTTATCTGTCTTTCTATCAGGCTCTCTGATGCTAGACCAGAAGACAGTTCCTTCCTCTATAGCCTCCCAGATGACTCCACCAACCAGCTGCTCCAGCCACATGATGACTGCTGTCATCTTCAAGAACAACTCGTTGGCCTACATCACCCAGTGACAGGATGCAAGATGGGAGGCCCCAGCCTGGAAACCCTGCAAAATCCCATGTTCCACAGAGGTCAGTGGACATGAGAGCTCAATGCTTGCTGCTGTTATACTTGTTTAGGTTGATATTGAAAGGGCACAAGAATGGCCATAGTGAGTCAGGCCAGTGGTCCATCTAGCCCAGTACCATGTCTTACGACAGTAGCCAATGCCAGGTGCTTCGGAGGGAATGAACAGAACAAGGCAATTATCGAGTCATCCATCCTGTCATCCACTCCCAGGTTCTGGCAGTCAGAAGCTTAGGGACACCCACTGATGGACATAACCTTCACAAACTTACCTAATTCTTTTTTTCACTCATTTATGGTTTTAGCCTTCTCAACATCCCCTGGCAACAAGTTCCACAGGTTGACTGTGCATTGTGTGAAGCAGTACCCCCTTTTGTTTGTTTTTTAACCTGATGCCTATTAATTTCATTGGGCGACTCAATTTTGTGAGATCCCTTTGTAACTCTTTGCAAGTCTACTTTGGACTGAACTATCTTGAATAATTTTGTATCATCTGCAAATTTTGCCACCTCACTGGTTATCCCTTTTTCCAGATAATTTATGAATATGTTGAACAGCACTAGTCCCAGTACAGATTCCTGGGAGGCATCACTATTTACTGCTCACCATTCTGAAAACTGACCATTTGTTCCTATCCTTTGTTTCCTATCTTTTAACCAGTTACTGGTCCATGAGAGGACCTTTCCTCTTATCCCATGACAACTTACTTTGCTTAAAAGCCTTTGGTGAGGGACTTTGTCAAAGGCTTTCTGAAAACCTAAGTACACTGTAACAACTGGATCACCCTCATCCACATGTTTGTCGACCCTCAGAGAATTCTAGTAGATTGGTGAGACAAACTGGTGAGCTGTAAAAGCAGCAGAGAATCCTGTGGCACCTTATAGACTAACAGACGTTTTGGAGCATGAGCTTTCGTGGGTGAATACCCACTTCGTCAGATGCATGTAGTGGAAATTTCCAGGGGCAGGTATATATATGCTAGCAAGCAAGCCTAGAGAAACCAGTTACGTTCAATCACGGAGAAGAGGCCTCCTGTTTAGCAGCCTGAGGTGTGAAAGACCAAGACGAGAAAACTGGTTCTGTAACTGGCAAGCCATTACAGCTCTTTGTTCCAACTCCTGACTCGATGGTGTCAAATTTGCACGATGAAACGAAGCCTCGGCAGTTCTCTTGAAGCTTTCCTAAGTTTTTTGCTGCAGGATGGGCCACCTTAAAGTCTCTAGAGCTGTGGCCAGGGAGGTTGAAGTGCTCTCCTACAGGTTTTTGTATTCATATTGCCATTCCTAATGTCTATTTTGTCCATTATCCTCTTCCGTAGAGACTGTCAGTTGGTCCGATTACATAGCAGAGGCATTGCTGGATATGATGCGTATTATTACATTGTGACCGTTGCAGTAGACACTGAACTTCGTGATGTTATGGCTGATCTGTTAGGTCCTGTTATGTGTTGGTGTAACTATGGGCAAGTGCATCAGTTGTTTGCATGATTGGGTTCCTGAGGAGTTACTATGGTGGTGTGCAGTGTTGCGTGAAATACGTTTCAGTTGGCATTTGTCAACATGTCTGTGGACGCATGGATTGGCCTCCACCCAAGGCTGCTGAAAGTGGGATCATGGTCCAGGAATGGGTTTGTAGATCCCTGATATGCGTGAGGGTTTACTGGGTGTATGTCGATGCATGAGCCCTGTTGTTGTTCTTTCGTTGTTGTCTTGCCAGTACGAGCTCTGGATAGCGTTTGCGCTCTGTGAATCCTGTTTCCTGTTCCCTCATGTGGTATTGTTATTTTAGAATGCTGTGGTAGATTTGTAGTGTCAGTCTCTGTCTGGGTTTAGAGCAGTCTTGCGTTACCTCAGTGCTTGCTCTGTAGACAAGTATCGTGTATTCCCGGATGGAACTGGAGCATGAACGTAGTCCATACCGTCGTAGTTTCGCTATAGAAGCTGTGTCTGACATCCCTATTTGCACCATGGTGTCTAGAAATGGACCTCCCGTGTAATTGTCAGGCTGAGGTTGATGTGGGGTGGAAGCTTGATAACCGTGGTGGAATCTTTCCAGGTTCCTCCCATGGGTCAGATGATGAGCATACAATGTACATACTAGAGAAGGGCATCATCGTATGGACCAAAACAGCTCGAGGAAGCCATTGTTCCCAGGTCGCCATAAAATATGGCATATCTGTGGGCCATCGTCTTTCGCGGTGCCCATAGCAGGCCAACTTGATCTTGAGATATTATAATTTCAACAAATTGAATATTATGTTGTGTGAGTATTAAAGCACAAGCTCAGCAAGCCATTGTGCTGTGGCATCATTAGTCCTGAAGCTGTATTCCATCTGGTGTGGATGTTTGTGTAGAAGAGCCTCCATTCCATGGTCTAGGATTCGGTGTTTCTGTGAGGTGACTCGAATGCCTTGTTTCCTCAGGAAATCATTGTGTGTCTACGGAAGATAGCTGGGTCTGGTGCATAGGGTCGAGTAAAGTCCATATATCCAGACAGCCTTCATGAGAGTGCCAATGCCAGAATGGGGCGTCCAGGATTCGTTTGTGGATCTTGGTAGTGAATAGCAATAGACACCTTGGTTGGGCGTCTGAGTATTGATTGGGTTCCTGATTCTATTACGGAGATTCCTCAGAGATGTTGCAGTTTCTTAGGTATTCTTCAGTGGGTCTGAGAAGTGTGCCTGTAAATGTGTATTGGAATTGTCTGGCAGCCTCCTTGTAGTCAGACCTGTTCATGATGACACACTATGCTACCTCTTATAGCCTCTTTGATGATATGAGTGGTTTTCTGAGGACTTGGATGGCATTGCGTTCTGTCGACTTAGGTTATGAGGCAAGCAATTGTTTTCCGACGCTTTGCCTTGTGCACGTCACGGAACTCAATGTATAGGCCAGCTTCGTTTGTCGACCCTCAGGAGGAGTCCATTGAGTTCTTCTTCTTGGCTGCTGTGGCAGGTACCTGTGTATCAGTGCACTGTCATGTTGTCCTGAAGTATCTTTGAGTCAGAGAGACGCGCAAAGGTAGCTTCTCAAGATCGCCTACATGAACTATCTTTGGTGGTTGGAGTGCAGGCAGAAAAAGATCCCGAATAGGACAATTTTTTCTTCTGCTGAGTCGTGTTAGTTGAACGATTACGATATTGCTGTTGGTAGGGTGACCACACTTGTCCCTCATGTCAGCAGGCAGTTTAGACAGCTTAAGCTCTTTTCCTGTAGAGAAGGTGAAGGATAATGTAAATCTCTCTTAATCTTAGTGAAGTCTTTGTTTATGGAAGTTGTTATTAATGAGAGTCTCCAGGTTGGAAGCTCTTTTTTTTCCTGTTTGCTGTATAGATGCGACGTGTTCCTCAAGTTTCTTTGATAGAGAGGCATAAATCTCTCTCTGTATGTCTGTTGTATGTATGTGTATAGCAGTGATTCTTTACCTTACGTCCATCTTGGTATGATGTCCATCCTACCTTTGCTTCGAAACGAGGAGATACTGTTCTATTCTGTGCAAGTTTCTTCATGAGGTTGATGGATTTCCACTCCATACGGCTAAATGCAGTGCCTTGCATGGTGTCAAGTATCAGAGGGGTAGCCGTGTTAGTCTGGATCTGTAAAAGCAGCAGAGAATCCTGTGGCACCTTATAGACTAACAGACGTTTTGGAGCATGAGCTTTTGTGGGTGAATACCCACTTCGTCAGATGCATGCCGCATGGTGAGCTGTGTTGACTCTTTCCCCCAACAAATCATGTTCACCTATGTGTCTGATAACACTGTTCTTTACTATAGTTTCAACCAATTTGCCTAGTACTGAAGTTAGGATTACTGGCCTGTAATTTCCAGGATCACACAGCAACATGAGAGGGCCAGAATAGTAGGTGGAGTCCACAAAACTGGCCCAGCATATTGGAGGATGGGGCATTTATTTGATGGAAGAGGTGTTTCTCGCACACGCTGATTCTCATTGCCCTGAGACCTTACACCCAGGGAACTAATTGGTCTGCACCATGGCAGGTACCTAACCTGGCTGGAGATGTACCTGAGACATGTACTCAGCCGCTGCAGTACCTTAACCCTTCCAGTGCTTGCACTTTCCAGTCAAACAAGTGCATGGGAAGATGCACTTAAGTTCACAGTTCATGAAAGGTTAGAGTGATCCATTCTGCAGGGGCCTGATCCACCAAAACAATTCTTCATGGTGGGGAAAACAGGTCAGTCAGCGTCGCATACCCTAGGACACTGTTACTTTGGTACCTGCTGCCATGTCTCTGTAGGACACAGCTACCCGCATAGCAGCCGTGTTGAGAACCAAGCACCACATCACTTTCTCTTTGCCAACAGAATCCGTTGTTAAAAGGTGGTTTGGAGGTAGCAGTTCTACCTGGCACATTCATGCACTGGTCACAGCTTTGTTTTCTTTGGTTATAATTGGTTCTTGCTCCCCTTCCTTCTCAGGTACCCCTTGCTGCCTTGGTCTGGTGCCAGTCGAAGAAGTAGAGAGGCTAGATTGCTCCCAGCTCAGAGAACGGTGTCCCCAGAACCCAGTCATCACCTGTTTGGGGCAGGACCCAACAAGGCATCTGAGCAGCAGCCCTCCACGTCACATGCCCTTTGAGACTCCTCCTCCTACCAGTTAGGGACAAAGCTGCCTTTGCAAAAGACTATATTATTCTAGAGAGAGAGAGAGACTGGGTATTTATTTTTGTATAACATCCCTATTTATATATTTATGCACTTGTAAATAGATGTACATGTGCTTTTTATAATGCTATTGAGACAGAGGGGAGCCTGTGCAAGGTGACAGGAGGAGACAAGAAACTGGGGCATCTGCCAGCGATGGCATCAGGCTGTTTATCAGAATACAGCCCAGAAACGACAGCCTTCTGGTCGGCACAAGCACAAGAGCCATCGTAGCACATTGGGCCAAGCACAGCTGCGAAAAGGAGACTGGTCTCAGGTATTTGTTTGCAGCACAGATTACGTGAAAAATGAGTGTGTGGAAAGGAAGGGTCCCTTTTCCTCTCTCAGCTGGAAGGGATCTCCTGGCAACATGCCCCTCAGCATGGAATGAAATCATATACAATACATATTGGCATTAACAACCCTTCACATACACGCCGTCTGTAGTAGAGCATCTGCAAAGACAAACCCCGCTTAAACAGCTAAAATAAAGGCTTTTGTCTTCTCTGTGGTCTGCTGTTTGCTGAATATTCCTATGCTGAGCCCAGTCTCTTTCCCTGGCAGAAGCAGGGGTGGAGGGATGTTTTCCATGAGTTACTGCTTTACACAGGGCCCCCAGCTGGTTCCTCTAACTCCAGGAGTCAATAGATGAGGTGAGGCCCAGTCCGGCTCCAGGTGAAGTCCAAACAGAATGACCATTGGGGGGAACAAGGTCAGACCTTTGAACTAACTGGAGAGCGGGGGTTCTAGCTCCATCTTTGTGAACAGAGCTGCACAGAAAAAATGTCTCTCTTGTGCAAACTCTCCTGGTTTTCTTTTTCATTTTCCTTATTCCAGAAGCCTTTAGCATCTGTGTTTGTAGGTACAGGTCCCTTTGAATGGTAGCTGAGGGTGCGTATAGGCCACAAGCAGACAGTACAAGAAACACTAGCTGTATTGTGATGGGTGCAACTGCATTGCATCTGCCCAGTTGGAATCTCTGCTGTTCTTCATTTCCGCTCACTGGCTCCAACTGCTTTACGTTATTTAGGACTGAATCTTCCCTGGATGAGGAAGCTTCCCACGCTCTGTTCTGTCCTGCTGTTGCTTTGCTTCCCCTCCAATCCTGAGAGTGGTTCGCACATTTTATCCTCGTTCAGTTTACACAGAACACCTCACAAAGAACAACCTGAAAAGGGCGGGAGAGCCAGGAGGGTTGGTTGGTTTAGTTTAGTTCGTTCAAAAAGGTCTCTGGACCATTAATGTCTAGGCCACCTGCCTTAGAATGAAATCTCGCCACTTGATGACTGAGGCAGTGAGACAGCAGCAGTGCTGTAGACCACAGTCGGGGAACCACCAGATTCCAGGAGAAAGGAAAGGAAGAAGAAAACATGAAAACAATGAACTATCCTGCCTAATTCTCTTCTAACAAGTTGGACCAAGTCCATAGTTACCCCAATGTCAAACCAGTGTAAGAACAAACTGCGGCCCACCGCTGCTACAAACACACCAGGCGCCCTTTTCTCTAACACTGACTTCAGTACCCCAACTCATTGCAGTGTCTTATTTCTACTGAGCTGAGGCAAGCAGCAAAGTCTGTGATTTAGTCATGGCCTTCCCTTCTTTAGGCAAAGATTCAGACCCTGAAGAAGTTCATCCACAGCATACTTGTCTTGGGCTCCTCCAAACAACTTGTTCCTCCCTCTCATGCCCCCTTTCAGAATGCGTCCTCACCCTTTTCCCTCCAGTGGAGTGGGCAGAGAGCATCTGTGGTATTGGGCTAGCCTGTTCTTCAGCAGACAGCTGGTGGAACAGGCTTCTCAGAATATGTGCCCAATTGATAGAGCTGAGGCGTGCAATTTCCAGTGGGTAGATCTCACATCAAAAATTACTCCCTCTCGAACAAGGGCTAAGAGCACATCCAGCACTCGTCCAATGCAAATCACTGTAGCACATCACTAACAGTGTTCTGTGATGGGCTCTAGAGCACTACCTAGCCGAGGGGCTCTCAAACTGGGGGTCAGGACCCCTCAGGGGGTCACGAGGTTATTACATAGGGGGTTGCGAGCTGTCAATCTCCACCTCAAACCCTGCTTTGCTTCCAGCATTTATAATTGTGTAAAAAAGTGTTTTTAATTTATTAGGGGGTGGGGGGGGCGGACTCAGAGGCTTGCTATGTGAAAGGGGTCACCAGTACAAAAGTTTGAGAACCACTGACGTAGCCTCGTTTATTGTCTAGCCAAGACTATGATAAAGGTTTAAAACAAGATGAGTGAATGTGCATTGGGACTCCATTTTTATCCCTCTTTCTTAACCTCTCTTTTTCCTTTATTACCTGTATGTACTACTAGTTAAAATTTGCACCCAACCACGAGTGTTCTGACTGCCCAAGATCACCAGCCTCCAGTGCATTCTTAATGTATTTCTTTGCAGATTTACGAGTGTTACCCTTTGTAATTAGTCCTAGCTGTCAGAGCACACGCTATCAGAACAAATCTTTAAGGAAATAATGTTAGCCTTGCTTTGCAAGCCATGATACTAACACAGGATCGTCTACCACCTTAGGGCATAACAAGATCCAGTGGCTGACAGCTGAAGTCAGGATAATTCTCCATCACTTTAACTCCAGATTGGATGGCTTTCTAAATGCTATGTGTCAGTTCAACCACAAGTGCTTGAGTCTGATGCAAGGATCAGCAGGTGACATTTTATGGCCTGCGTTATGCAGGAGGTCAGCCTAACAGTAACAATTTCAAAAACCACCCTAGTGACTTACTTAAGCACTTAGACACCTAGGTCACTTTGAACATTTTACCCTACATAATCATAATGATCCCTTCTGACCTTTTAAAAAAAATCAAAGTGTATACTAGCCTCAAAACACTCCAACCTGCTTACAAACTTTTATTATCTCCAGTATGATGCCAGCTTCAAAACTGACTTTACATATTTAAAATCCATGCAACCCCTTCCCATTCTTTTCTTTATGCATATTAACCTGTAAGGGTGTGTTGGGTAATTCTTAACTGTATTAATTAGCCATGACACTCAGCAGAAGAAGACACAAAATGGATCATGTTTCAAGAGGCACTGAAGGGAAGATCTACCCTGCTGGCTGGAAGTCAAGGGAGTGAATAGGTGACATTCACAGATACTGGGCCCTGGACTAGTGCACAGCTCATTTGCCCCAGACAAGTGTATCCCAAGGCAGGTCTGACTGGCATGAAGAATAGCTTATAAAAGCTATGGGAACATAGGATGAGCCCTTATTGCAGGAGTGCAGACTTTGCTTAAAGGGTCCATAAAAACTGCATCTAATTGGCAGTAAACCAAGCCATTTGCTGCAGCTCACCCCAATGCAGCCTGTGAACCCAGATTCCAGCCTGCAAAGCTCTAGTTGGCTCTGAATGGAAGTTCAAAAGGGAGCATTGCAGACTGGGATCTGTAGTGTTTACAGCCCCTCTGTATTAAAGATGCCTTATGGATGACTGGCAATATGAAACTCCAGGGGGAGATTGCAAACGGTATAAAACCTTTGGCCCAAACTTTGACACCCTGTGTGTTATTGGAACCGGTGCTGGTTGCAGACAGGGCCTCTCACTGACATATGCCCATCACTGGGGAAATGTCTAATGAATGAGGCTGGTGACAGAGAGAACTTTAGTTTAGTATCTTGGTATCAGGTGGAGGCTGAGGTGGTGGGAAGATGCGCCCATCTTTTCTGCTTAAGAGAGTGATTTCCTCCTTGAGTACTTCTGCCTCCTGGGCCTGGAGTTGGACCAGTGTAATCAGCCTCTCTCTCTCCTGGATCTCAGCTTTCCAGGGGCCTTGGAATTCTGCTCCCTGTAGGAAGAAGGAAACAGAGCTCTCTTTAAGCACCAGCGAAGGCATGGCTTCACTTCAACTGAGCCTTCCCTTCACCAACCCAAGCACAGGACAAGTTTACACCTTCTTCACTCGCATCTGATGCCCACTTGGTAAGTGATGCTGGGCCTCACAGCAGGCACCACGGATAGCACGGGGGAAAGAACCCACATGTCATTTCACTCAGATCACTCTGGACAGTGGAGTGGCGTGGACTTGCTGCAAGGGAAGTCCCATCCAGTCTCCTTCGGTCAGAAATATGTAGGTTGCTTTGCAGTGGTAAAAGGAAGGCAAGGCCTTAACAAAGGGAAATCTGGGCATTGCCTGTTTCAATTTCAAGAGTTGCTGCTCAACTTTTACCAGGAGCATCATTAACTCAGATCACTAAATGCTGATGGCAGTACAAGGAATTATAAAGGTGTCCTAGTGGGAACAGACTAAACTGTCACAATAAAGTGTTAGGCAGGGCAGCAGGAAAGTTTACCAGGTTATTCTGCAGTGCGTCCAGCTTCATTTCAAGTCCCTGCTTTTCAATACAGAAGCTGTTCAGCTGCTGCAACTTGCTGGTGTTTTCTTTCATCAGCATCATCAGCCGTTGCCGCAGCTCAAAAATCTTCTCCTAGGATGGAGGAAAGTTGAAGGAAACTTTCTTTTCTTTAAGTGGCAAATACCATAATATTGCAGGGAGTAGATGTTTCATAATGAACCTGCTCCTGCTCCCACTGAAGTCAATGGCAAAACTCTGTAGGCAAGATCCCGATCCGAGTTACACCGATGTAAACTCAGAGAAACTCTACTGAAGTGTAGTGAATTACCCCCAGCAGATCTGGGCCCAAAATCTTGCCCAAAGACAGTTTTGCAATTGATTTCTTGAGAAGGAGGTGTAAAGAAGGTACAATGTATCAAAGATATCTATGTAGGCTTGGATGTTTTATTGTGCACTTCTGGGAGAAACAACATTTTGGTTAAATGCCTTAAATTAAAAGCAGCCAAGAGTGTATGTTTATATGGGAAGTTTTCCATGTCTGACTGTTGCAATCACTCTTAAATTTGTTGCACATGTTCCCTATGGTTTTCATATTTTCAAAATGACATAAATAACGCCTGGGTATTCTAACAATAATTGGGAGGCGGTTCCAGTTTACAAAGTACTAGCTGGGTCTCGGGCTGAATAAGTACTTAGGTCTAGGGGACAAGCTCTTAGTACTAAGTAGGCTGAGGAGTGTATTAGCCTAGGAAATGGTTGTGGAGTTATCAGGAAGTATTTGTTTAATTATTTGTATTCCTGTGGCACTCGGGAGCCCCAGGCGTACACCAGAACACAAAGACTGTACCTACCCTAAAGCACTTACGAGCTAAATTCAATATTACAGCTGAGATTTTCAAAGGAAATTTAGGGTGTTGGGTGCTGAACATCAATTGAAAGCAATGGAAAGTGATACAGTGAAACAGCTGCAATTACAAGGAAATTGTAGAAATACCTTAGGAAGACAGGAACTGAACTCAGGAAAATAGTGACTGTATGTCCTGATTCTCCAGTACAAAACTGCAAGTGTAACAGTAGTTTGGGGCTGAAGCAGAAAGAATTTAGGGATACAGCAGGAAAAAGAGTGTGGTTCAAGAATGATGGCTGAAAAGAAGTTGAGAACTCCCACTGAAGAGATTTTTATGCAGATATTCGGTTTCTAGGCAAGTGAATTTCTTGTAATTGCAGCTGTATCACCGGCCTGGGGGCCTCTGTCCCTGCTCCTTACCTCCCACTTTTTGAGTTCCTGGGCCTGTATGTACTCCTTCTCCATCATTTTCATCTTTAGCTCTTCCAGGTTTGTGTTAACAGAGAGTGTCTGCAGGGCTTCCAAGTCCACCACCCGGCCAAACTTCATCAGCATCAGCTGATTACAGTTCTCTTCCAGTCCTAGCAGAACAGTCATCACATTTAAGATGTGTATTTGGAAACATTTTTCATAGGTGAATAATGGCTAGCATAGCTATGGGGATACAGTTGCCTAGTGGCTAGAGCCAGAGTGGATTGGAACTCAGCAGACCTGGGTTCAGTTCCCAGCTTTGCTAGCAGATGATCTTGAGCAAGTCACATCAATGATACAGACAGATTCCTTTCCTTTGTAAAGCGCTTTGAGATCTACTGATGAACAGTGCTATATAAGAGCTAGATCTTATTAGTATGGTGCTTTTCATCTGAGGACCTCAAAGCATTTTAAATACATTAATTCATGTAAAGCCTCAAAAAAACAACAACCCTAAATGATAAGCGTTTTTTTTTTTAAACAGAGGAGGAAACTGGCATAAAGAGGTTAAAGTGCTTCCTGAGGGCCCCAGGATTCAGTGTGAGAGGCTGGAATAGTAGCCAGGTGTCCTGATGCTCTAACCAGCACTTCTTTGTATCATTCATTATCAGTGTATATCACTGAAAAGCCACTGATGCCTATGAGTAACAGTCCTACTGCTGTGCTCCTGCTTATTTCTCCTGCGTGGTCATTATGACATCAGCACCATCTCCATAGTAGCCCACTGGGATATCTGTGTCAGTGCAGGGAGCAGAGGTGATAGATGCAGCTAGTGACAGGGCCACCTAGAGGATTCAGGGGGCCTGGGGTCTTCAGCAGCGGGGGGCCCACGCCACCGAATTGCCGCCGAAGACCCAGCACTTTGGCGACGGGTCCCGGGGAGGAAGAACCCTCTGCTGTGGGTCTTCGGGGCATTTTGGCGGTGGCTCCCGGAGCAGAAGGACCCCCCACCGCCAAATTGCCGCTGAAGACCCAGAACGGAAGAAGCTCCAGGAGGCTGGACCCTGCGAGAGTTTTCCAGGGCCCCCAGAGCAAGTGAAGGACCCCGCTTCAGGGGCCCCGAAAAACTCCTGTGGGGGCCCCTGCGGGGCCCGGGGCCTGGGGCAAACTGCCCCACTTGCCTTCCCCACTCCCGGGCGGCCCTGGCTAATGAATTAATTCACACTCAGCAATGCATATACATTAAGCACAGATGCACGCAAGAAGAGATGCCCATCCCTATAATGTGGAAAGAGACCTAGAATGCCATATACACAACAGAGAAAACCAAACTGTGCTTAGGAACTCACGCTCGATCCTTATCTCTATCTCCCTCCTGTCCCGGATGAGCTGCTTATGCTGCTGCCGGGCCTGCTTGTAGAGCTCCCTCTGATCCAACTTCTCACGCTGCAGGACCATGATCCTTTGCTGCAGATACTCCAAGGACTGGTTGGTAAATACCAATATTTGGGACAGGTCGGCAGGTAACTCCCCATTTACCACGTACTCCACCTGCCAGAAATAGTCACAGACAAGGCTGATGACTGCATGTTACTGGCACTGGAAACTCAAGTCAGTGGTCTGGTTGGTGGACAAGTGATTATGGCCCAGCCATCGTGTGAGGACAGCATGCTGTTTTAAACACAACTGGCAGAGAACAGCCTAGGGAAAGCCTATTCCCAACAAAGCAGACCCCAGCATGATCAGAGCCTGCTTATAGCCCTGCATGGACTTCAATGCAGATGCTGGCTCAGGCTTCCACCTTTGGCAATTGGAATGGAGCGGGGAGGCAATTCTTTACCCAACTGCCTACGCACTCCAGCAGCCTGGGGTCTGCAGAGCTGTAAGGCCAGTTCTGACACATTTCTGTCCTTAATTTCTGACCAAAGATCTATTTCAATGAAGGAAGAGAAAGCAGGCAGGGGGAGCAGGGCCTGCCCCAGAGGCAGCTGAGCCAGAGTGGTCCTGTTTTTTCAGTGGCCTCTGCATAAACCTCCAAGCATGACACAAAATAAAGTATCAGCAAAAAAGCACTGAACCCAGAGGAAAAATATTCCAAGTCAGTCCAGGGTCCCATAACACGGAGAAGAAAAACTGCAAGCAATGAACTGTGGGCCCATGAGAACACTACTGCTACTGTCACCACCTGGCCTATTTTCCATCTGCTTGCCATCGTCTTGCTGCTGCTAAACCAGAGGCAGCACACACACACTCTCACGTCACCTGATGTAGCTTCAGAGGCACTACTACATGGAGCTCATTCAGTCTCTGCTGCTTCTCCCGTTGAAAGGCCTCCAGCTCCCCCTCAGCTGTGTCCAAGCTGGCTTCCACCACTTTTACCTGCAGAGATGCAAGCCACATACTGACTGAGGGCTGCTCTGGGACTGGCTTAGAAGCAGGGTCCCCATCCATCAGATTTGTACTGTTGGCTTCTATGGGAAAGTGAAGGCAACTCTTGTCTAGTTTAAAGGGAACGTGATAGGGAAGGGCCACACTATTTTCTTCTGTCTTGTTATCTGTAATGACCAGGGGCAGGGGCCATGTATTTTGCAACCCCAAGCATCGCAGTCATGTGGGTTTCGAATTGCCGCAGAAACCGTGGGAACCGGCAGACCTCCCACAGGCATGCTGCCTAAGGCAGCCTGACTGATGCCCTTATGGCGACCAGCAGGGCCCCCCCCAGGGCTTGCCGCCCCAGGCACATGCTTGGTGCACTGGTGCCTGGAGCCACCCCGGTGGTGATCTTCCCTGCCCAATAATAGGATCATCTCCTTTCTAAAGTGAGGTTCTACTGTGGTAAACGTCTGTCCCAAATCTGAACCTTAGCGTCCACAATCTGGGTGCTTACAATGAACTCCCCCAAGCTCACTACCAGCTTGGATCTTATCTCGCTGCCACCAGCCGAAGTTTTCCAGGGTTTCGGCCCCCTCGGGTTCCCCAAACCTTTCCTTGGGG
>NC_133769.1:163153123-163157822 GCF_003597395.2 Chelonoidis abingdonii | reverse complement strand
CTCCTCAGTTCCTTCTTGCCGGCTACTCCGACAGTGGGGAAGGAGGGCGGGTTTTGGAATGGATTATGAGCAACACATCTCGAAGAACAACAGTTACAACGGTGAGTAACCATCTTTTCTTCTTCGAGTGCTTACTCATATCCATTCCAAGTAGGTGAATCCCAAGCCTTACCTAGGCGGCGGGGTCGGAGTGAGAAACTGCAGAATGCAAGACTGCCAAGCCAAAGGCTGCATCGTCTCAGGATTTTTGGACCACGGCATAATGGGAAGTGAAAGTGTGCACCAAAGATCATGTAGCTGCTCGACATATCTCCTGAATAGGTACTCGAGTTAAGAAGGCGGCTGATGAGGCCTGGGTCCTGGTCGAATGTGCGGTAACATGGCCCGGAGAGGGGTGAGCTAGATCATAGCAAGCCCGGATGCACGCTGTTACCCAGGACGAAATCCTCTGAGAAGAGACGGGCTGGCCTTTCATCCAGTCCACCACCGCCACAAAAAGTTGGAGCATTTTGCGGAAGGTCTTCGTACGGTCACTATAGAAGGTGAGCGCCCTACAGACGTCGAGCGAGTGCAACTGCTGCTCCCCACGTGATGTATGTGGTTTGGGGAAGAAAACCGGAAGGAATGTGTCTTGGTTGAGATGAAAGGCCGAGACTACTTTAGGGAGGAATGCCGGATGTGGGCGCAGCTACACCTTGTCCTTGTGAAACACCGTGTATGGTGGGTCCACCATCAGAGCTCGAAGTTCAGAGACTCTCCTAGCCGATGTAATGGCTACAAGGAAGGCTGTTTTCCATGATAAATATAGGAGTGAGCAGGTTGCCAACGGCTCGAATGGGGGGGAACGTAAGCCTTGTCAAAACTAAACTGAGGTCCCAGGAAGGGGAGGGGGGCGTCGCACCAGGGGAAAAAGGTGCTCCAGGCCTTTGAGGAACCTGGAGACCATAGGGTGGGAGAAGACAGAGTAAGCGCCTTCTCCAGGGTGGAAAGTAGAGATAGCTGCTAAGCATACTCGCGAAGATGAGATCGCGAGGCCCTGTTGTTTGAGATGCCAGAGGTAATCCAAGATAGAGGGGATGGGAACCTCTGTAGGAGCAACATTCTGTGTCTGACACCAGCAAGAGAACCGTTTCCACTTGACTAAGTAAGTAGACCGAGTAGGTTTCCTGCTACCCAGGAGTATCTCCTGCACCGGGGCAGAGCAGCGTAATTCCGACTGGGTTAACCATGCAGGAGCCACGCCGTTAGGTGGAGGGATTGCAGGTCTGGGTGGAGAAGCCTGCCGTGGTCCTGCGTTATCAGGTCCTGATGGAGGGGCAGAGGGATCGGGTTGGCTATCGAGTGGTCCAGCAACGTGGTGTACCAGTGTTGCCGGGGCCACGCAGAGGTGATCAGAATCAGTCGAGCCCTGTCCCTGCGAAGCTTTAGGAGAACCTTGTGCACCATCGGAAAGGGCGTAAAGGCGTAAAGCAGGTGGTTCGCCCAAGAGATTAGGAAGGCGTCTGATATTGAGCCCGGGGTGAGACCCTGAAAGGAGCAGAACCTGTGACACTTCCGGTTGCTGCGGGAGGCGAAGAGGTCTATGTGGGGAAAGCCCCACTTCTGGAAGATGGAATGGACAACATCCGGGCGAAGTGACCACTCATGGGCGAGAAAGGATCTGCTGAGATGGTCTGCCAGTGTGTTCCGGACTCCAGGGAGGAAGGACGCTACAGGTCTATAGAGTGGGCTATACAAAATTCCCACAGTTGGATCACCTCCTGACAAAGGGGGGAGGAACGAGTCCCTCCCTGCTTGTTTATGTAGTGCATTGCTGTTGTGTTGTCCGTGAGCACTAGAACACAACAGCCCTGCAGATGATGTTGGAAGGTCTGGCAGGCGAGGCGGACTGCTCTCAGCTCCCGGACGTTTATATGCAACGCTAGCTCTTGGGCTGACCAGAGGCCTTGCATGCGACGATGGCCTAGGTGTGCCCCCCAGCCAAGAGACGACGTGTCCGTCGTTAGGGATACTGAGGGTTGTCTCGGGTGGAACGGCATGCCTGCACACACCAGGGAAGGTGTTAGCCACCAGTCTGAGGAGCCTAAGACGCTTTGAGGAACGGTGACGACCATATCGATGGAGTCCCTGCCTGGGCGGTAAATTGAGGCCAGCCAGACTTGAAGGGGACGCAGACGTAGTTTGGCGTGCTTGGTTACAAAAGTGCATGCAGCCATGTGGCCGAGAAGGCTGAGGCAGGTACGGGCCGAGGTCGTCGGGAAAGTTTGAAGGTTTTCTATGGCCGAGGACTATTGCCGAAACCGGGGTGTAGCGGAAGGCAGGCTGTTGCGAGTTTGGAGTCTAGAATGGCCCCAATGAATTCTATTCTTTGGGTGGGCACTAGAGTGGACTTCTCTGTATTGATCATCAGGCCCAACCGCTCGAATAGGTCCGTGATGATGGCAACATGCCTGGAGACTTGGGCTCGAGGTCCCACGCGAATAAGCCAGTCGTCTAGGTAAGGAAAGACGCATATGCGCCGAACGACGGAGGAAGGCGGCCACTACCGCCATGCACTTTGTGAACACGCGCGGGGCGGTGGAGAGGCCAAACGGCAGGGACCGCAAATTGAAAATGTTGATGGTGCACCATAAACCGTAGGTACCGTCTGTGCGGAGGGTAAATGGAGATGTGAAAGTATGCATCCTTCATGTCGAGAGCAGCGTACCAGTCTCCGGGATCCAAGGATGGATGATGGTCCCAGTGACACCATGCGGAACTTCAACTTCTTTAGAAAGACGTTGAGACCGCGTAGGTCCAGGATGGGTCGGAGACCTCCTTTTGTCTTGGGAATTAGGAAATATCAGGAGTAAAATCCCTTGCCCCTGAACTCCTCCGGCACCCCCTCTATAGCTCTGATTGAGAGGAGCGTACAAACCTCCTGCCAGAGGATTTGCTCGTGAGAGGGGTCCCTGAAGAGGGACGGGGAGGGCGGGTGAGAGGGAGGGGGCAAAATAAATTGGAGGTGGTATCCAAATTCCATCGTGCGTAAGACCTAACGGTCTGAGGTTAATTGGGCCCACACAGGGAGGAAGGAGGAAAGGTGGTTGGAGAAGTGAAGAGGATCCTGGGGAAAGACTGGTGCTCTGCTCTCAGGCACACCTTCAAAAGTTTGGTTTTGGTCCCGCTGATGGTTTGGCAGGACCGTTATTCTGGCCCCCTTGGGAACCCGATTGCCGTCTGCAGTTCCCGCGACCACGCCTCCTGCTAAAGTGTTGTCGTGGCCTGGATGGGGGGTAAGGGCGCTGAGGCTGGGTCCGGAAGGACCTCCGTTGGGTTTGCGGAGTATGCATCCTGAGGGAACGCATGATGACGCGATTGTCTTTTAGACTCTGGAGTCTAGAGTCTGTTTTCTGCGAGAAAAGGCCCTGGCCCTCAAACGGAAGATCCTGAATAGTGTGTTGCAGTTCAGGAGGTAGATCCGAGACTTGCAACCACGATATTCTCCAGATTGTAATCCCTGAGGCCACGGTTCTGGCCACCGAATCAGCCGCGTCGAGTGAGGCCTGCAGGGAAGTCCGTGCTACCTTCTTCCCTTCCTCCAGAAGAGCTTGGAATTCCGATCGGGAGTCCTGAGGGATCAGCTCAGCGAACTTACCCACCGACTGCCAGGTGTTACAATTATACCTGCTGAGCAGGGCCTGTTGGTTAGCCACCCGCAGTTGGAGGCCTCCGGCAGAGTAGACTTTACGCCCCAATAGATCCATCCGTCTAGCCTCCCGCGATTTTGGGGCAAGGGCTTGCTGGCCATAGCGCACTCTCTCGTTCACAGATTGAACGACCAGAGAGCATGGAGGAGGATGGGTATATAGCTATTCGTACCCTTTAGAGGGTACCATGTGTAAGCAGAGTCAGGATGAGCTGTGCCTGACATCTGGTAGTGAATTATGGGAAGTGTGGAAAGAATGTCCAGAATGTGAGGTCTCAAATATTTGCATAGGCACACCCAGCAAGGAGCCTGGGAATGGTTATTTTGACATTTCTGGGATCCCCAATTTCTTCATTGTTGGGGCGGGATAGATAAGGTGTTGCCACCTGATTGTGTGACTGAGGAACCACGGGACTGCTTTGTGACAGAAATGTCTCAATATAAATTAAATGACACTTGCTAGACAAGGGACATGGGTTCCAAAACCCAGTGAATTGAGAGAGGTTGGACAGTATACTGTGCCTGGTGTCAGCAGGCTCCTTGTGGAGCTAGAAGCACGCTATTCCACCCTCCTCTCTCCCACTGTGGATGTCAGAGTGATTCTTTTTATCCCTTAACGACTCCTAGATACAGGTTGCCTCGAAGCTGAAACTCACTTTGAGCGTAATGTGCACTAAGCACCTGGGGCTACCCCTACTATGTGCTGAAATCAACAAAAGAGCGTGATGTTACTGAGCTGGGAGCACTGAGTACTGTGCTAACTAGTGGGGGAGCCTGAACTATAACTGTGTGAACAAGCAGCTGTGCAGAGTGGACGCACGTTTCGTGGGGATGGCTGGAGCAGACCATCGGACCCGCTGGTGTGAGCCGGAGCGGTGTGGCACGAGGCGGCGAGTAGCTGTGGGACGCTGTGGAGACAGCCCACAGAGCGAAGCGGAGCCGAGCATAGTTTGCAGGGACAACTCGGAGCAGCTCACAAGGTAGCTGGGGGAGCGGAGCAGTTTGTGAGGA
>NC_133769.1:163132816-163152645 GCF_003597395.2 Chelonoidis abingdonii | reverse complement strand
GTGTGGTATGTAAGTGTCCCAGGTCACTGGGTGGGGGCTTGAGCCGGTTATGCATGGTGTTATTGAAACGGAACCCCTGGATACTGAACGTGGCCCTTGTTGCTGCCAACTCAGAGGGGCAGAAGGGTTACACATGTATTTCCTTTCCACGCCTCTGGCCGTAGGAGGAATAGACGCCGGAGATTGCCAAATAGTGTCTGCTTTGGCTTGGATGGAGCGGATGAAAGGCAGAGCCACACGAGTTGGGGCGTCTGCCAATAGTATGTCTATGACCGGGTCTTCCACGTCCGGGACCTCCTCCACCTGCAGGTTGATATTTAAAGCAACTCGCCGAAGAAGATCCTGGTGGGCTCGGAGGTCGATCGGGGGCAGGCCCAATGCTGAAGTACCAGCTACTGCCTCGTCTGGTGAAGAGGACGACGACAGACCCAGCACGACTGGCTCCTGTAGGGACTCCTGATCCTGAGGAACCTCAGGGTCCAGGAACACCTGAGGGTCCGGCGCCAGAGCCGAAGCGTCTGTTCCTGCTGGAGGAGGGCGGCTAACAGTGGCCTCTGGTGCACGATGCTCCGACAGGGCAGAACGAGATGTAACCGTGGGTTCGCCTTGGGCCTGGTGGTATGCCCAAGGCGTCCAGAAGGACCACTGAGGCGCTTGTTCCGTGCCCTGGGCCTCCTGAAGGATACGGCTCTGCAGTTCTGAATCCCCATACACGGCGCTATCAATGCGAGAAGACTCAGATGGGTGTCGCGATGGCCATGGCGGAGCGGAGAGTCCGTGAGGAGGAGCCCTGTGCGCAGGGTACCGTGCGTCGTGCCGCACCGGAGAGCGGTACCAGGAGTCGTACCGGTGCCGAGAGGGTGACCAGGACCTGCGACCAGTGTGGTGCCAGGAGGTCGACCGGGATAGTGAAGCTCGATGGTGAGAGTGGCTGCAGCGGAAGCGGTGCCAGGAGACGGACCAGCGACTGGAGTACCGGTCTGGAGAGCGGGATCTTGAGCAGTGCTGCGAGTACGACCGGTACCGAGATGGGGATTGGTACCGGGACTGCGAGCGGCGCCTGGATTGGGACCGGCGACGAGATCGGGAACGCTGGCGAGATCTCGATCTCGAGTGGTGTCTGCCCGCGGCGTCGACAGACACTGGCCTGACCAGGGCAGACTTCCCCGTTGATGCAACAACCCGCACCGGCGGCGCCGGGGGTTGAGGCAGGGTGGGCTCTGTTAAAGCAATGAGTTCCCTCGCCGTCGAAAAGGTCTCAGGCATGGTGGGAACGAGAAGCTCTACCGAGGCGTGTGCCGGGGAGCTGACACGCACCGGACTTGATGGCTCTTGCATGGCCGGAATCAACGGTGCCGCAGCAGTTGTTGGGGCCGGGCAACTCGGTTTAGGTTGATGCTCAGACTGCGGTGTAAGTAACGGAGCCGCAGGAGCTTCTTGGCACACGGGGAGAGGGAGCGGTGCTGGGCTGTCTTCTGTGCCGGTGACGGCTGGTGCCGGGGCATCTTGGCGGTGCTGGCACTCTCCAGTGCCGAGGAGGCACTTCTCCCCGGTGCGGACTGTGCGGCACTTGGTGCCGAAGCTGGAGGAGTGAGGGCTGCCTCTATTAGGAGCTGCTTAAGGCGAGAGTCTCGCTCCTTTTTTGTCCGCGGCTTAAACGATTTGCAAATCCGGCATGTATGTCATTGCACTGAGATGGGATTCCCCTAGGCACTTTAGGCAGGAGTCGTGGGGGTCTCCCGTTGGCATCGGCCGGCGGCAGGCTGAGCACGGTTTGAAGCCCGGTGAGCCAGGCATGGGCCCGGGCACCGGGAGAGGAGAAGGGGCTAATCCCCAACCCTCTAAAGTATATACACTAACTACGTTAATAAAGGTTAATAAAAGTATAAACTACAACTATAAAACTATATACACAATAAGTACTAGAACAGGTGAATAGCTAGGGAAGTGGAGAACAGCTAAGCCGCGCTCCACTGTTCCAACGACCGACACGGGCGGTAAGAAGGAATTGAGGAGGAGACGGGTCGGCAGGGGTATATATTTGGTGCCATAGCAGCGCCACGCCAGGGGGCACCCAGCCGACCCGCCAGGTGTTGCTAGGGTAAAAATCTTCCGACGAACGTGCACGTGGCACGTGCACACCTGATTGGAATGGATATGAGCACTGGAAGAAGAACTTAATGTTAAAAGATTAAATCAAAAAGATTGCAAATTACACTTAGATAAATTTAAGAGTGTGGGTTTTTTAAAATAATATTTCAACAAAGCTGAGGTTTATTTGTTAATTACTATTGTGATGGGTGTTCCAGAAATACCTAAGATAGGAAAAAATTTTTTTAACTTTATTTGCTATTATTTCAGACATTTGTGTTAAGACAAGGCTTTCTCTCTCTCTCACACACACACACACACATTCCAGCAAAATCCTGTTTGTGACATGGCTATAACATGATGTGGATGACGCAGCAAAATGATTCAGATCCTCAGCCACTATAAATCAGTGTAGCTCTACTGATTTCAATGGAGCTATGCTGATTTTCACACTCTGAGAATCTGGCCTGGTATCTTTACACTGGGACCAAACACTAAGGGAAGAAGCATAAAATTATATAGTTTCAGATGTATCATGCAGTCAAGCTATAAAATAGACACAGCAAACAACTGCTGCAAGAACTTTCATTTCTCAAAATTGATGCTTTGCAGCCTCAAGTCCATTACATATCACTTCACTCACCACTAAAGCAGTGGAATACCACAGCTGTGTAGCACAGCAACACTACATACCACTTTAGGACAGGATGTGAAGATCAGTGTATCAAATTGCTATTAAAAGGGGACTTTACGTGGGCAGAATGTAATCACCCTCACTGCAATTTTGCCAGGTCTTTGCCCACAAATCCTGCCAAAATTGTAAATGGATCCTCGATGATTTTGAGAGGTTAGACCCTTGGTTTTAAGTCTCAGTGAAAAGATGACAACTCGAGTACCACGCCATTCCCATCCACACAGAGCAAATGAGGCTTGCTCGGAAGTTGACAGCCTATTGTACCTTTTTAGCCAAGGCATCATATTCCTTTTTGAGATTATCAATAACTTTCTTCTCCTCCACTAAGGCTTCCTCAATATCTAGCCGCTTCTCCCGGAGCTGAAGGGTGTTCTCGAAGAGTGCCTCATCACAGTCTGAGAAGGAAGTAGGTTGGAATTAAACTAGATAGGTGGCAGCTTTGGTTTAGTTTTGACTTTACTGTATTTATAGATGGGACTGGTAGCCCCACCTAAGATTGCCTGACATTTCCCATTATAAGACCTTGTTTTCAGTTGCTTATAACATTGCCAAACTTTAACTCTCCTGGGCTGAAATTTTCCAGCCCAGGAGCCTGCCTCAGGCTGACTCAGCTTGGAAAATTTCAGATGCAATGCTTCAGTCGTTTCCATGAACAAGACTAGGGAAAAAAGCTTGTTTTGCCATGTTAAATTCTGGAAGTCTTTTTTTGAGATTATCTAGCACTTCCTTGCATTGAGCAAGAACCTGGAATTTGGTATGGGGTGACCTTTGTGTCAGGGATCTAAATTCCCCAAAGATTCCATTTGTACTGAGCATGCACCAGCCCCTGGGCTAAAAGCAGGGACTTCCCTGCAATTGCATCTCTGGGCTGCTGTGAGCCTTTCCAGGTCTAAGCACCAGAACTAAGAGCAAGAAGCCTGTCTCTCTTGTGTTTTCAATTATCTCCTGCACCAGGCTGAGGCAGCATGAGGGAGGAAGCTGTCTGATTTGAACAGAGGGGACAAGAGCTGGATCTGCAGGGAGCGATGGGGAGTACATTGGGACAAGCAACCTGGGAGTGGGAAACGGACCGGCTGGGCAAAGAGATGGACCTTGGAGCCAGGAGGGAAGTAGAGTGGAGACTAAGATTAAATGATGAGGGGGAATATTGGTACTGGATGGACAAGAAGACTAGAACAGAGAACCAGTGTGGTGGAGAAAGGAGGGTGGGAGGGAAAAGCGATCTAATAAGGAGACGGGGAGCATAGGGAGAACTGGGACTGGCTGGGCAAAGAGACGTGGACAAAGAATTGATGGGAAGAGGGGGATCACCCAATATTGGACAAGGAACACAGGAAGGGAGATTGGGACCTGGAGTCAGTGGGAATGGGGAATATGGATGGATCGGGGGGAGAGACAAATCAGAAGAGGAGCCAAGAGGTGGGGAACTGGAACTGGCGGGGCAAGAAAACTGGGGAAAAAGAGATGAGGGTTGGGGGGAGGGTACAGGGAATGGCTGGGAAAGGAGACTGGGACTGAGAGGGGGGACTGTGGGATAGGGAATCCATACTGTCAGCTCAGTGTGTCAATTAAAACACTAAGCATGTGTGAAAGACAGCAGACATCATTCACAAGTCAGGTAAATGAACAAGACAAACCCCATTAAGAACACAAGCAAGTAAAGATAAAAAACACACAGGCAATTCTCTGCCTTCTCCTTGCATAAATAATTTGTACTTTGCAGAAGATTTTAACTGTTTATCAGGATTCTCCTCCCACCACAGTATAGAAGGAAAGAATATGGATAACAATACCATTAGCAAACTGACAAAAAATCAGTTATAAAAATATGGCAAGGCAATTTGCTAATCAATTCTAATGAAATCAGAAATAAACCAGTCTGAAAAGCAGCCTTATTAAATGGTCATAAAAATACACCAGGCCAACCTTAAACATTTACTAATGGTTTTACTCACTCAACAAAATAAGTTACTTGCCCTTGCTGACTGGGTAAGATTTTACAAAGGTGCTGAACAGACAAGTTTAGAAATAAATAAAACCTTTAGTCTTTACTGGTAAATCAAAGAAAATATGCCTGCCAATGAGCAATTATGGCCTATGTCCACTAGATGGCAACAGAGAACTTAATTTACACCAAATTAGAACGACAAGGAGTCTGGTGGTATCTTAAAGACTAAGGGCTTGGCTACACTGGAGAGTTGCAGCGCTGGTGAAGGGGTTACAGCGCTGCAACTCACTCTGTGTACACACTTACAAAGCCCAGCCAGTGCTGCAACTCCCTGGCTGCAGCGCTGGCTGTACACCTGCTCTGTGGGTTAGCGATTCAGCGCTGTGAATGCAGCGCTCTCATCAGTGTGGACAACCAAAGCCTGTTATTGCCTCCAGGGTATGGGAGGAATCCAGCATACTTTGCCACTCTGGTCTCATACGTTTCACACTCCACTGCCCACTGGGCTCAGAGTGAGCCCGCCCTTTAAATGCCCTCAAGGAATTTAAAAATCTCCTTCCTGTTTGCTCAGCCGGCGTGAGTGCAGATCATCAATCAATTCACTGACCATGCCTCCAGCGCCCCAAACGAAGCCCCAGATGGAGCAATGGCGAGCTTGCAGGAACCTCATCAAGTGGTTTGGGGTGAGGAACTGTGCAAGTCACAGCTGCGGCCTCCAGCCATAGAAATTACGATATCTAACTGGTCAGATATCAAAGTCCTTGCGGCAAAGGGGCCATGAAGGGATCGTGCTGCAGTGCAGGGTTAAAGGTAAAGGAGCTGCGGAGTGCCTAATTGCAAAGCCCGTGAGGGAAACTCGGTGCTCAAGGTCTGCTGCCCACGACCTGCCGTTATTAAAACAAACGAGCTGTACAGAATACTGGGGTGACTCCACTGCAAATCCGAGTACCATACGAGAATCAGTTCAGAGCTGTGGTAGAGGAGTGGGGGAGGGTGTGGAGGAACCAGAGACTGAGGGTAACGGGGTGGTGGAAGATACGCCAGATCCCAAGGCATGCAGCAGGAGCGTCTCAAGCCAGGAGGAAGCTACCCAGTCGCAGCAGCTGAACTTGTTGTGAAGAAGAAGCAGAGGAGCGTGATCCAGGTAAGACAGCTTTTAAATGTTTTGAGAGAGGAGGGGGGGCTTTATGGCTGCCGAGTGCATGCATTGCATGCCTAGATGTGGAATACACCCCATTGATTTGGTCTATGTCATGTAGTCGGCAGTAATCAGATCTGTAATTCTCTGCAAAAAGTTTCTGCCAGAGCATGGGCAATGTGCTTCGGCAAGTTTTACAGGAGAGCTAACCCGTGGTCCCTTGTCCAGTCAGGCTAACGCATCGCGCCACTGTGCAGTGAGGGGTGGGGGGGACCATTGCCGCTCACAGGCAAGCTCATAGGGACCAGGGCGGAATCCACGTTTCTGGGAGAGACCTCCCGCTTCTTCACAGCTGACGCAGAGCAGATATATCTGGAAGGATAAAATCCTGTGGAAAAATGCTAAGGGAATTGATCAAGTGGTCTTCCCCACAGCTGCTCTCTGCTTTCCTCAAAGCACAAACACCCCCATCTGATCCCAGACTCATGTCAGGCAGCTACCATCCCAGGGGAAGTAGCAGCAGAAACATTGACATTTAGTGAGAGCCCCTAGTACACACCATGTCCTGCTGCTGTTGCCTTCTCTGTGCCTAGTAGGTATGTGTGAATGATGCTAAGAGAGAGTCTACACACTCCGCAACTTGATTTATAACAATGCAGCCTTGTAATAACTGTTTCTGTTCCTTTTTGAATAGTGACGCTCGCCATACTATGGCTCCTAAACACATACAGAGCAGAACACTCAAGAATTGAGAAGGGAGGAAAAGAGGATAACCAAGAAGGAGTGGTGGATAGCAGTTTGAATCAGTAATGCAGAAGAACAGCTAAGAGGAGCACGAGGGACTGGAGAGACAAAACACTACAACCCCTGGAGAAACGGAAAAGGCAGGAAAAAAGAATGGCTAACAGGTAATAAAGAATTGGCAAAAGAAGAAACCACAAACAGGTTATAACCTGCCTGGCGCGCCAAAACAGACTAATGCAGTCACTGTAGCCATGCAGGCAGAGCCTATACCGTGCTACCCACCCCAATCCCAAAGCCTCTCTCCTTTGGCCCCAGTTGTTTTGCTCATAACCACCCTTCCCCAGTATCCTGATTCCCCAACTGCACCGAGCTGCCCCCCACACCTGTACATACACCTACCATGAGCCGGAGAACTAACGGCCCTTACCCTCTGCCACTCAACCCTCACACCATGCAGCAAGTAATCCTGAAGGTGCAGCAGGCATTGCATGAGCACCAGGTCAGACATATGCAAACATCTGACTATACAGTTCACGCACCCTAACCCCCTCCAACGCTTTCATGTACTCTGTACTTTTAATAAGGATTTCTTTGGCTTTTAAAATGGGTTTTTTATTATTGCAGAAAGCAGAAACATACTGACCCCAAGGAAAAAAATCATATAACCACTGCACTGAACACCAGTCAAGGCAATCCAAACAGTACTGTTGGCTTTCAGCCTCAAATTGGCTACCCGTCCAAGCTCCAAATCCTTGAAGCCTCTGTGCTGGGTCGTCTAGCAGCCCTGCTCTCTTCTGGCTGTGCAAATTCACTCCAAGGTTGACCTCGGCAAGTCCATTCGCACGAATGTTTCAACCTTAAACTTCACAAAGATTTATGGAGGGTAACAGGCACGGCCGGATCATTAACTGCAGGTGATGCTGCTTCCCCCAAGTCTAGCTTTCCATAGAGACACCTCCAGTGCCCCTTAAACGGCCGAAAGCGCACTCCACAGTCATTCTGCACCACCAGGCTCAGCGTAGTTAACTCGGTCCTTCTCCTGTAAGCTTCCTGTGTACGGTTTCAATGAGCCAAGGCATTAAGGGGGTAAGCGGGGTCTCCAAGGAAATCAAATGCTTTCAGACGCCCTACTGTATCTTTGCGTCTGGGAAAAAAGTCCCGGCCTGCAGCTTCCGACAGGCCACACTGGTTCGAAAGATGCCGTGCAGCATGCACCTTTCCAGGCCACCTAGTTAAATGGTAGTGAAACGCCACAGTCGATCCACAAGTCACCTGGAGAACATAGAGAAATCCGCCTTCCGATTAATGACTCGATCCTCCCGGTGGGGTAACGGGCAAGCCCAGAATAGTAATATGCGTCTCCTCAAATCTATCGCTCCCCCACAGTTCCACGGAACCACTCATTTTCGAGGGTGCAGTCTCAATCACAGAATCTGTCCAGTGGCGACATCCAGACGCTCACAGGAATCTTTCCTCGCGACGACTCCGATAACTGGCCCTCACTTGAAGCATACATTATTCCAACGCCAGGGCGTCGAACATATTCGCTCCAAACATTGGTTCTATTCGGCGAGGGCACGATCAGGTCACTAGCTGCCTTCGTGGAGTTGGTCCATCTCAGACCTAAGCAAAGCCCACCCCATTTCCAAAGGGCATCCACCTCATAACAGGGGCACGCCAACGAATGGCACTCCGCGTAACATTAACCGCGCAATTGCAAGGGGGCCCATAACTACAGCCACACGACAGGCGCCATGGAAATGCCGCTTTACCTCCATTCATCCAACAAGAGAGCGCTCGAACAGACGCCAAGCACTGCGCTCCGCACACCCCGAGAAACTGCCAGCAGATGATTCGTGCACTCCAGGTACCCCTACAAAAACCTAAGATGCCCACCTACAGATATGCTCTGTCTCTATTCTCAGGTGAGCCAATAGACGGCCGTCCACGCTGCTGCTCAGGGAGGCACCAAATCCATCCTACTGCCACAAGCAAATTTTACTCTCCAGTGCGACGACCGCCAACATAGGATGGGAATCTGAGGTCACTCCTGTTCATACAACACTGGAGTGGCGGTCCCTCGAGAACTCACGCGACGCGTTACTCCAAATTACGGCGAATGCAAAAGGAATGAGCTCAACTTGCAAACATCGAAGCGGCGACATTCATCAGCAAAGTCCTCAGCAGCTCGGGCTCCATTTCTAACAGAAACCGCGCTGCAGACTCACAATGGCACAAAACTGCTGGAGCGATGCACCATGGGGCGTTGGGACAGGAAGCGGAATGACCCGTACCCTTCCGTCCCCTTCCCACAACCCACAGCGCCAAAATGGGACGAGGTGCTCTGTGGGATAGCTGCCCACAATGCATTATGCCCAACAGTGCTGCAACTGCTGCAAATGTGGCCACACTGCAGCGCTGGTAGCTGTGAGTGTGGCCACACTGCAGCGCTGTTCCTACACAGCTGTAACTCCCAGCGCTGCACATTTCCAAGTGTAGCCAAGCCCTAACAGATTTATTTGGGCATAAGCTTTTGTGGGTAAAAAACCCATCATGCATCTGAAGAAGTGGGGTTTTTTTACCCATGAAAGCTTATGCCCAAATAAACATTAGTCTTTAAGGTGCCACCAGACTCCTTGTTGTTTTTGTGCCTACAGATTAACACGGCTACCCCTCTGATACTCCAAATTAGGGACCACTCAGGATTTCCATGGGATGAAGGAAAACAATCTTAGCAAAAAAGTTTATTCTTTGTGTTTCCATGGTAAGAGCATATATTACAGGCTCCAATTCCACCTCTCAGAGAGAAAACAGTCCAGAAATGGGAAATAGTCCTTCACTCATAACAATTAATTCATTGCACTTTGTGTTGTACATTTGCCTGACTTGTGAGTGATGATCATCCCCAGACTCCTGTGCAATAAGTATTATATTACTTCCATTTTACAGAGGGGAAAAGACTCTCACTGAGTGTCTACTGCTTAGGCTCTCTGACTGAATCGGTGGCAGAGATGGGAAGAGAACACGGACCTCCTGGTAATTTGTCCCTCGTCCATAAGTATTTTGGGGTTGGGTACAGGTATGTAATGTTTTGAAAAAGAAACCTACTGGGTTTTTTGTTCCTTTTTTCACAAATAAAAAGTTGGAAGCAAATCCCAAAGCAGTCCCACTGGCTCGCACCAGAACTCGTTTAAAGTTAGTTCCCTTTTTGATTTTTAATAATTAGATTTTTCCTTCACTTTCCTTCTCCCCAGAGACGGTAATTGAGGTCCCCCAGGCTGTATGTCATTGCACTGCAGTTATTATAGGTTGATGGAGCAAGGGAATACTGAAACATTTATCTATGTTTATCTATTGCAAATGGTTGCTACTCCTCTTTACAAATAACCAATTGCTATTTAACACACAGGCCAGATTCTTTCATCCTTACTCAGATTGAGTAGTACTCTTCTCCACAATGGTCCCATCTGCATCACTGAGATTACTTAAGGAGCAAGGTGCTACTCAACATGGGAGGGGAAGAGTCTGGGCCATAATTAATATTATTAAAGAAAAAAATCCTGATTTTGAATTTAAAAATTCACAGTGTTACCCATAAAGCTAAACAAGCAGAGAGCACTGGAAAGTAATGGCTCACTTACTCTTTGGGCAAACAGAATCATCAAAGACTTCTTCGTCAGATCCTGAATCTTCTTCATCGCTCTCCAAGCTAGACTCCTCATCACTCTCTTCGTCGCTATCCTCCTCTTCATCTGGGAGAGGAAAGCAGTATTGTTAGCACTCAGAAAACCCTGGTTCTAATCTGTGACAGGCTGGCTGGCTGGACAGCACACCAATGGATCCCCAATGAGCAATACCATACTGCTGGCATTCAAAAGCCAATTAAATCATTTAAAGAGCACCACCGACGGAAACAGTGCTTGATAAACTACTGAGACCACAGTCCTGCAACTGACAGCATGTAGCCACACTGCTGCACTGCACAAAGTCCTGTTGAAGTCACAAAGGCTCAGCAGTCCACCCAGACACTGTCAGTTTCAGGATCAGGGCTTCAGATCTATTCCAGGCCCAGAAGCATTTGCAGTCTAAGAATGACACAGCATATTAACCCTTTAGAGTAACTGGAAAGAGCTAGTTTCCCAGAAAGGTGGTGATTATATATTTTGAACAAGACAAAATGGTGACTGGCTCCTGCGCAAGGATTCTAGTTTCTCTGTTAGATACACTGATCCCACTAGCATAAGCCCAAACTGATACAATACCTCTCACTTATATACAGTATCTTACCTGTACAAAAAGTTGTCCTGTTAAAGAAATGTATACTGAGCTGAAAGGACTCAGCAGAAGTTAATTTATGCTGGCATTTACACACAGCAGGTATCAGGCAAGGGAAAAGGTGACAGTATCTTGTATTATAGGATTACAGCAGAGACTCTAGAATTACAGATGAAGATGGGTCTTCATTCTTATAAACTATTTAAGGCTGCTTAAAAACTTTTGTAAAATGACTCTTTGGACTGAATTTTCTGATACTTGTACACAACTCATGGTTGAATTTTTGGGGAAACTGGTAAAATGTCATTTGGCTGGCCATTTCTGAGCTATCAGAAGACAGAAAGAAAAATATATTCTGTTGTAAGAAATGTCAGGTTGGTTTCTTTGCACTCGGATCAGTGACTCAAATAGTTTTATTTTTAAAGTTCCTACCTGGCATGGAAAAGTCACTTACAGCAATAGATGTTCTCCTGGTATGTTATTTTTGCAGATCCCTACTTAACGAGATGGGAGAACAGTGCCCACTGAGTCTGAGTGAACACATCCCCCAACAATTGAGACGTTCTGAAAGAGGTTAGCAAAGAGACATGTGGGCCCAACCACCTTCAGTCCCTTCCTCTAATTCAATGAATCCACATGACAAAGGAGTGGGGAAAGGGATTAACAGATATTGGTACATACACAGTTAAATAAAAGGTACCTCTTTCTTTTTGCATTTCTTAATGTATATATCTTTTTTAATGTACTGTAGTTATTCTGAATTGAAACCTTGGGGTTCAGTCATCTTGTGTGTTACCATTCGGCTGAGGAAATTAACTAACTAAAAAGGTGAGCTGTGTGTTATTGCCTACATTTGCTGCCAGTTCATACTGTACACAATTACCTCCTAGAAACCAAATGCCAAATCAAAGATAAAGAAGAAATATTTCAGATCAATAGTACTGTCTAGTATCAAACAGTTCAGAACCTATCTGCTGAGGAAAATCCAATAGATTGAGTTCTTTGAATTGATCTATTAATTGGCTAATGGATGATTACAGATTGGGTCTAAGATTACTAGGGTTGCCAACCCTCTCAAGGAATTAAAAATTAATCTTTAATTAAAGATTATGTCATGTGATGAAACCTCCAGGAATACGTCCAACCAGAATTGGTAACCCTAATGATTAGTCATTAGTCAATGGATAGATTGAAAGCGAAATTTAGTGTACACAGATGCCAGATTGACAGCTGTCCACAGATCAGGTACAGCATAGGCAGCAGCTGTGTAAAACTTTGCTCCCTTTTTCCACTCAACATCTACATGCCTCAACACTGACTTTAAGGTCTTTTGACAGTAATTGTGCAAGGGATGTGATTACAACACTATTATCGCTCATGATGGTTACAAAACAGTTTGGTCTTATAGTATAGATTGGACCTAATTATATGTTTTGTTTATGACCTGGTACCAGGTTAAAGCTTCATATCTGTCCAGGGTTTCAGCCAAGTTTTGGGACACAGTTCAGTGCCATCGCTACATGACAAGGCTGAATTGTGTAAATGAATACATAAAACTAGAGAAACAACGTATCCAACCTCTGTCTCCGTCCACATCTTTCTTCTTAACACGCTTGATCTTCTTCTTCAGGACCTTAGTGAGGAAGCTGGCAAATTTGTTGTTCTCTCCAAGGGATGCTTGGAAAGTGGCATAAAGTGCCTTCTCGCGTTCCTGAAGCTTTGCAATCTCATATTTTTTATTCTCCATCTGTGAGAGGTAGTTGTCTAATTTCCACTAAAAAACAAAAACACCCCCCCCCCAACAATATAAAACAACTCAGTACATTAAACTGATAGAGAGCTGTTGAAGCATTAGTCAGCACCTGTTAGATCTTTTTAGAATACACGTAAAGACAGCAATTCCTAGTTCTGAGCAAGGGATTGGAGGTCGGACTCTCTGCTTTCTAGTCACAGTTCTCTGCCAATCACTTGCTGTGTGATGCTGGACAAGTCACTTCCCTTCTCTGTGCTTCAGTTTCACCATCAGTAAAATGAGGATAATGATACTGACCCACTTTTGCAAAGTGCTTTGAGATCCTCAGATGAAATCCACTAAATAAATGCTAATTATTATAAATTATACATTTCAGTTGTTGAAGTAAGAGCAATTTATCCATCTAGAGAGAGACAGGCAGACTTGTCGAAATTGGTAGGCTTGAAATTTGATTCACTTTTTTTTCCCCTCTTCCCTAATATGGGCCCCAATCTAGCAAAGCACATAAGCGTCTGTTTAACTTAAAGAACATGGTTCCACTGACTTCAGTTCTTCACTGTTAACCAAGTTCCAATTGCAGAGGCAAATTCTCTCTGAAGTTACACTTGTGTTACCCATTTGAAAAAGGAAAGGGTGACACAGATGTCACCCTGGGCAGAATTTGGCTTGAAGAGTCTGCTACTGAAGAGGCATGCGCCAGAAAGATCCCAGCTTGAATCTCAGATCCCAGGATGAGTTAGCAGGCCTTGGAGTTTGAAAATTCACCTTTATATTTGTAAAGAAAGCAAATCTGATCTGACATCACTGAATATCGGGGTTGGAAGGGACCTCAGAAGGTCATTTAGTCCAACCCCCTGCTCAAAGCAGGATCAATCCTCAGACAGATTTTTGCCCCAGATCACTAAATGGCCCCCTCAAGGATTGAACTCACAACCTGGGTTTGAACAGGCCAATGCTCAAACGACTGGAGCCCCATGATGCTATTTTTACAGTCACCTTCCAAAGGAGAACTGCGTATTTTAAGATAGGATATGGATTTTAATTTCACACTTCCAATGGTTTATAAAAATACAAGCATGAAGGGAAAGAAGAACCCATATTTAAGTTTAAAAGGACTGCCCTTATATTATCACCAAAGGTTTCTTGTTTCTTCAGCACAAAGGAATTGGCTGGTGCATAAGGGCAGCAGAGGGACATTCCCGCCTCTTTTCGGGATGTTTGTTTCCAGGCCTACCAATTGCAGTAGTAACAAATCAGATAGCGTATCCTACATACTTGCATCTCTTCCACCTCATTGCTGAGGTTGTTGACACGCTCCTGGAGAGTGTCCTCATGTTTCTCAAAGTTCTTAAGGAGAAGCAGCTCCTCAAACCACGTGATGTGACGTAGGTCAGCACACTTCATCTGCGTGTCCAGCTTCAGCTTCTGGTGCCGTAGGAGGTGGAGTTCAGCATCAAAGGTGACCACCAGTTCATTAATCTGGAATGTGGGAAAGGGGAGAAGTGGAGTGGGGAAAAAAAAGTCAAGAAATGAGTCTAAATATGCGAGGCAAGAGACAGGAGCAAAAAAGAAAATTTTCCTGCTGTTAAACCAACAATTTGCCAGCAACATTTATTATGAGCTAGTTTGGCATTCAAGATAACAACATTAATCCCTGGGAATGTTTTTGATATCCATGGTGCAAATATAAGAATCACCAGAAATTCCACAGATGTTTCAATGCCTCCCATCATCCCCAATTAATCTCCAAAGAACTACCTGACTTTTCTATGCTTGCCTGCACTTTCATGTAATCTCCTGCCTGCTGCAGCAGTAGACCCATGTTACTGACCTCCACCTCATCCACCCTCTTGCAGAATATCTGCCAACTTCTTCCTTGGGCATGTACAACAGTTTCAGCACCAGCACCTGCCAAAACTAGGTTAACCACGGGTTTTGTTTCAGAGACAAGGTAATACCCACAATGGTGTTCTAGTGCGCTCTCTGAAGTTTAATACATCAGCTCCACAGTTTGTTCTAGTGGACTCTCCTGGACTTCCCGAAGGCAATGCAAAAGCCAAAAGCTGCCACAGCATTAGTGGGACAGATTTAAAGAGAGCTCTGGTGAATTGGATTTGTTTTTGGCATGGTAGGGGCAATCACCCTTGAAAAGTTCCCTTTTATTTTCCTACCCTCTTGATCAAGGTCTCCTGAAGGTAAATGTTTCTGATCTTCTCCCGTTTTAAAATTTCCAGTTCCATCTCTGTTGGCTCTGCCTTTTCAATCTCAAAAACCTTTGGTTGCACTGGGGTGACTGAGGATACCATTCTCATTGATCTCACACTTGAGGCTCTTGATGTGGAATCTATTTCTTTTAGAGAAGGTGCATGAAGGAACTTTCCCCCAAAGACTGCAAATGATGCATTATCTTCCACCTGCTCAGAGAGCCTTTGCTTGTTCTCCTGCTCTTGTTTGAATTTCAAAAGAATATTATTGTCATACTGGAATTTTTTTTCTGGAGTCTCCTCCGGGTGTAACTGAGGGATCGGAGGAATAGGGAGTTGTTCAGATGCATTCAAGGCTGATTGTATGGATTTCAGTTCTTGGACCAGGCAGAGGATCTCTTCAATAATAGCCACCTTGAGGTCTCTAAGTGAGATGATCCATTTGTTCATGGTCAATTTCTTTTCATGGACCTGCAAAGAGGACGAATTTTAGTGTGACTTGCCAAGGACACTTCTACAGCATAAAATCTTTTCTGACACAGGACATTGATCAGTGGTTGGTCTAACTTAAACAATCCTGAAGGGTTTAAACGCTTAACACGACAGATAAAGAGAGGTTACTTATCAGTAACTGTTGTTCTTCAAGTGTGTCACCTCTGCATAGTCACACTTATGGGATAAGTACCTCCTGGCACTGAGCTGTGGAATCTTTCTAGTGAACAGGATCTGTTGCGGCCACTCACACTCTTTCCCTTGCAGAAGATTCCATAGGTATCAAAGGAGGAGTGGGGCCCCAACCACACTTCAGTTCCTTCCAGAGGTGGCAGAAGTTCACTTTGAATGGGAGCAAGGTGTGGGCAAAGTGTGGGGGCAGCAAAACAGAATGAGGAAACTGGAGTCTCTCTCTCACAAGGAATAACTGCTCCTGGTCCTTGGCCTGGTCCTATCACCCCATTTCTACCTGATTCCAGGCCTGATCCCAGGTGCCACAACAGCTGTTCCAGTCTCTCTTGGTCCTGGTCTCACGTCTGCCCCCAGCAGTTGCAGAGCCCCACCCAACCTGAGCAGCTGCAGTTTACGAAATGCAGAGGCAGAAACACAGATCAGCTCCCACAATATTTCCATTGCAGGGGAACTAGCTCACACCACTGTCCTGGTTCTGCTGCTCTTGGTTTCTTCCCTAATTTCAGAGTTCTTGATCTCAGAAGAGGGTTAGGTGGACAGGGAATGGAAACACGCAGAGGCAACACTCTCAAAGAACAAAGTTACAGGTAAGCAACCTCCTTTCTTCTTTGAATGGTCTCTGCATATTCCCAATCATCGAAGATCAGTGAGATTAACAAATTAAGTTTTCCCACGGACATCCTCACTACATGAGCACTCAGGTTCGGGTACATTTAGAACAATTTTAGGCATCTGTGCCTAAAACAAAGTTGCCTGCTACATCCAACAGAGGATGAAAATCCAAAATCTTCCTAACACTGAAGAATAATATATTCCAGGATTAAAACACAGGACTACAGGAGGCACCAAAGGGCCTAATCTGATTATAACCAAGATCTTTGGTGCCAAGGCAGGGTGATCCCAGGAGTGGCTGCCAAAATTTCTCTCCCTCTCTCTTTCTCTCTCTATCTGTATTGCTTCCCTGAAGCTTGGAGGATGTTCACGTGCAGCTGAGGCAATAACAGCCTTGGACATTTTCAAAGTCAGAGCATCAGCACCAAATTAGAAGTCTTAGTTATTTTCAGAGACAATAGTGGTGTAGCACTAAATGAGACTCGGTAGGTACTAGACCTATCTCAGTCTGGGCTGGGGAAGGCATTTCCAAGGTTTCTCTAGGACATCTCTGTTAGGGAACCCAGAGGAAGGGTCAGGACCCAATAAAGGGAGTTTGAGGCCCTACTAGGAACCCCAGCCTGGAAACATGGACTGTTCTACTAATTTTGTCTGGAGGAATTCCCACACAAAGAATGCCAGAGCCTCAGCTTGGAGATCTGTGTACTGCTGACCTGGGTACTAACCTACTTTGACAAGTGGCTTACTCCAGGAAACGGTGCTCAGTCGTTGCCACCAAGCTGTATTGACTCAGTTGGATCCATGTATCCTAAGCCATTTGAGTTGGGTACAAAATCACTTCAACACGCCAAGTACATTGTACACCAAGCCACTTAAAGCAAGTGGCTTACCAGTGTCAATTGTGCTGGATCCTCAGCACTAGACCTGGTCAACCCAGAAGGATCTAGAGATCTAACACCTCTTATACTGGTGCTTGACCACTTGAGGCCACTTGAAATCTTAGCACCAGACTTAGATGACCCAGATGGCAGAACATAAATGCCGTGTACAGTGGGCACCGGACTACATCGTCAAGTGGTTCACCAGGATCCATGATGCTGGATGGATCCTAAGCACATTTTTTGGTTAACTGGGATAAATATATTGATGTCCATAGTGTTAGAACCTTGGTGCTCAACTAGGTTGACCTGAAATGACTTGGGAACCTCAGCGACATAATGATGATGCCAGGATGTCAGCACTGAATTCAGTTGATCTGGAAGGATCCAGAAGCTGTGGCATTGCATCAATTATGTCTGAGCCTCAGTGATAAATTAAGTCAAATGAGGGGAGACCCAAGAACCTTGATGGTGTACTGATAGTTCTGGAACCTTGGCTCCAATAGGACCCAGGGACTGCAGGATCATATTGACAGTCTGAGGACCTAAGTGCCAAATTAGCTCAACCTAGAGGAATATATGGTCCTCGGCATCTGACACTCAGTGGGATAACATCAGGGAGATGGATGCCACTTAAGGAGGTCACAGAGCCACTTAGGCTAGCAGACGTATAAAGTTGATGCTGGACTTACACATTACCAGACTTATTCGACTGGGCCACCGGAGCCTCCTCCATCAGCAAGGGTATGTGAGGAAGCCCTCCTGTCCCTGTAGATCACTCAGACAATTCCCAGACCTGACAGGTACTGTTTTCTCTTGGTTCTTCTAACGTAAGAAACATGTTTTGACACACTGTCAGTCTCATTAATTAAAATGAACAAGTCCCAAAAGGGCAGAAGGAAAGAAACCAGTGCGGAAAGCCTTGAGGATACTGCATGTGCTCCATGCTCGCTGCACCTTCAGCAGTTAAAAGGAACTGAAGGGCAGGTGGGGCCACTCCCCCTTTTATACTCTCAGAATTTTCCACGGGGATGGGAGGGGTGAACAACCCTAATGGACAGTGCTTACTAGAAAGATTCCACAGATCCACGCCAGGAGGCGCTAATCCCACAAATGTCAATATGCAGATGCCACATAAAGAAGACCTATTAATTCTCTGTTTTTATAATGGTGCAACATGGTGTGGAGGAGAGGTTAAGTCACTGAGTTTCTGGAGAAAGTTTATTAATCTCTGCATGGTAGTGTTTTTGGAAGTATGCAAAAGACTGATGTTTCTATTAAAGGGCAGGGAAAAATCAACTCCCCTGCTTAATATATCTGCTTGGTCAATGAGGGCCATCTGAGGATTATTATAATAGGTATGGATTGATGTAACCTTAGGCTAGGTGAAATACAAAAGCTTGGCAAAATAAGCACCAATGTGCAGTTAAAACTGACCACACATGGTCTGTCCTTAGTGGACCTCCACCATGTCACTTTCAAAACATTTTCCAATGGCTCATTTTCCAAAAAGGGAGCAGTCCCACTGCCAGTGAATCCATTTACATACCGCCACCTCTAATGACCTAAGCTGCATCTTCTTCTTCTCTGCGTTCATACGCATGTGCTCTGGGATCTTGTAGTTTGTGGCTGTCTTCAGTTTGAAATCCCCCATGTTCTCCTGAGCCTCTTTGATGTCCTGAACATCCTTGGGGTTCTCATAGTTGTCACTGGGTTTGCTCTTGTATCTGTCAAGCATCGAAACCAAGCTGAAATTCTAAGACTGCCCAAATCTCCCACCTCTGTGCTTACCTTACATGTTGATAACTCCTGATTTGTGCAAGAAGGCTTAGTAGGAGAGGTAGGCATTAGTGGAAGACTAAGCACTACTTAGAAGGAAATTTCAGTTGTTTGGAAGAGTTTATCTATGAGTGTAGCAGGAATGTCAGAAAGTGATCCATACCTGGGGATGAATGTCTCCTTCAGTTTTGAAGAGAAAAACAAATATGCATCAGAAGATGTGATTTTTAAAAACTAAACAAATACATGATGTAGCTCTGCCATTAAGGACAGATTTGGATAAGACCCTTGAATGAGGCTTTGGGCTCAGAAAAGACCCTTGTATAGCAGTGAGCAGCAGATAGCATGCTATAAAGCTGATTTCAGCTGACAAAACACCCAACAAAGAGGAAATGGCACCAACCATCTGTAGCGCCTCCCCTGATTTAGTACCTCAAGCCATGTTAAGACCCAAGGAAAGGGCAGGGGCAGGAGAGGGGATAGGAGTTACATGACTAATTCAACTAATGTGCATAGCACATGCTGCTGACTTTCCCAGAGAGATTGTTGGCAAGGTTCTGCTTGGCTACAGCATAGAGTACAGGGCCTAATCGTACAGTTCTTATCCAGTCAAATTCTCATTGACTTCAAGGATTTGCAACTTATTGCACTATCTTTCTGCCTTCATTGCTGGCTCCATTCATATCAGTAAGCTACACATTCAGTTTGAAGAGATTCCCGTTTTCCATGCATTTTGAGAGACTTTCTTGGCATTTTCCATTTTAAGAGTGGAGTCAGCAGGGAAAGGGAAGGGACAGTGTGACATGTACATACACACATGCTAACATAATATTTATGATGTTAATGCAAGCAGGGCGGTCCTTAGGCATAGGCAACATAGGCAGCTGCGTAGAGCACCTGAAAATTTGGGGCACCACTGGGTCTTAGTGTCCACCCTCTTCTTTTCCTATCCCTGTTCTGACCCTTCCTGCAGGCTCCCACAGATGGCTGCTCTAGCCTGGTGAGTCTTCCTTGGGAGGGAATCTAGTA
>NC_133769.1:163079843-163131496 GCF_003597395.2 Chelonoidis abingdonii | reverse complement strand
GGAACTGTGACTCTCCGCCACCATGAGGCAGGCCGGGCATCTCATTATCCTTTGCTGTCTCGTCCCTCCTCCCCCTCCCCCACCAGGCTGTGAGCTTGGGCTGCCATCCAGCATAGGGGCACCAGTTTAATAATACTGCGTAGGGCCCCATAAATCCTAAGGACGGCCCTGAGTGCAAGTGGCTCACCCACACTATCGCTGCTCAAGGGGTTAATCAAGGGCAGACCCTAGAAGTCTTGGTGGCCCCAAGCCCAGATGGAATTAGACACCTCCAACAAGTACTTCCTTCTTCCTTTTCCCTCACCTCCCCACCTGATTGAGCAACCTATCTGGTCACTGATTGTCTCATTTAGCCTCCACATTGGCATTGCTTTAAAAGAGGAGCCGTGGCAGCCAGCACAAAAAATTCTAAGGTTCACCTGAGATTCAAGGGCATCTGCTGTCCACAACTGACATTTGGAGATAATTCGTTTTTAAATTGCCCCCTTAGAATAATAGGGAATTATACAAAAACATAAACAGTGGCATATAAGAGCTAAGTACAATTATTTGACCACAGAAAAAGGCAGGCCAATGGAAAGATGCAGTTTGTGATTCAGGACTTACAGTTCATCCCACTCCTTCCTTCTTTGCATAATCTTAGCTTTGGCCTTGTCAGCTTTCTCCACAATTTTTCTAATTTGTTCAAGTCGGTTTCCACCAAAACGTCCTATAGCACCTTGCAGCTGGGGCCTTTTTTTCAACTTGTCAGCTTCCATCTCCTCTTCACTAACTCGAGCAGCCTGACCTAAAAGGAATGAAATGGATGTGTAAGCATTAGGTGTTACGATGTGACCCAAAAGCAAGTCACAGGTACTGTAAGCCATACTGGGCCAGCTCCTCAGCTGCTATAAATCAGCATAGCTGCAATCAATGGTCCTTTGCTCATGCCATATTATCAATCAGTGAGAAAAACTATAATGCTGCGCAATTTTGTCTCCCCTGTGGGTTGATGGGTTTTTGCCAACGTTGACTAGAATGTGGAAAACATCTGGTTCTAAATGGCACAGGGGAACTGTTGACTGAGAATGCAGAGTGGTGACTGAAACAGAACGTGAAGATAACTCTGTGACTACCTTCTGTTGCCAAGTTTCTTTGCTTAAAGGTGATGAGATGTACTGCAGTCTCTTCCACTCAAGCTCAGGAAAATAAACAAGGTGAGATAAAGAATGGAAAGCCATTATGGTAAACAGAATGGCAGCATTTACGTCTTTGCATATGTCTTACTTGTCTCTTTCTGGCTTTCTCGCCTTTGTTCTGCTTCTTTTCCTAATTTGCTTGTCCTCCTTTTTGCTGTTTGACTTTGTTTTCTGGCTTTGTAGTACCTCTCAGAGATTGCCAGGAGCCTATATGTGGAGATTTGATGATTACTTCCTATAGCATGAACGACCACTGTGTCAAATTCCAGTGTGTCTCGAAACCTAAGGAAATAAAATAGAGATAACATTCATTATTGTCTGATTTCTGCAGTAGCAGTCTATGACGTATTTTCCTTCTAGCCCATATTGCTGCCCCAAAAGGCTTAAACAATGTATTATACTAATTAAACATATTATACAACCACAGTATTTGCAAACATAAAACAACAGGTATCAGTGCCATGATAGAAGTACCTTCCACTGACCTCATGAAGTCTAGAAATGGAGCCACTCAAGCGTGGGCATGCCAACAATACCCCATCAACCAAAATGGTGTCTAAGGCATCTGACAGATCTAGGTGAAATAGCATAGATAGTTGATCTTTGTCTACCACCAGAAAAATCACCTAGTAGAGCAATCTCTATATCAGACTCAGGCCTAAAACTGGACTTGACAGGGTCAAAGAGATCTGAGGAGTCCAGGAATCAACAGAACTGCATCACTACAGCATTCTTCCCCACAAAGGGGAGGTGAGGGAAGGGATAGTTCGGTGGTTTGCGCGTTGGCCTGCTAAACCCAGGGTTGTGAGCTCAATCCTTGAGGGGGCCATTTAGGGATCTGGAGGAGGGAAACAAAAAAACTGTCAGGGGACAGTATTTGGTCCTGCTAGTGAAGGCAGGGGACTGGACTCAATGGCCTTTCAAGGTCCCTTCCAGCTCTATGAGAGAGGTATATCTTCATATTTTATTATAAAGGGAGATTCCCAATAGGGTTTTAATTGGTGAGATTCTCTACATCAGGAGATGGTTTGACCACTACTCAATAAACCATCTGTTCTTAAGGAATGCTGGTACACTGCCTTCCCAAAGTGAAACAAGGACCATCTCTTCCATAGCAAGCTCAGTTTGTCCCCAGCTGCACTTCACCACACATGAAGGACATGGGTTCACTGCACAGCTGATTCCTCAGAGTTCCACCAGCACTTCTAGAACCCCAGCAAATGTCACCGGCTGAAACTCAAGCAGAGCTGTTCCCCCAAAACCTGGCTCTGATGCCATGGAGGTGGATAGCACAGTGCGGATTCAGTAATAGCCTGATTTGCATATCAGTGCTTGCCTAACTTGTGTATGGTTCAGACCAAACAAGAATATAGTCACAAACAGGACATATATACACTTTAGTTCTATGAAGAAAATGTTCCTTAAGGCAGATGGATCTTAGTTAATGAAACATCTCAAGATGGAGGAGGGTGAAAGAAAGCTAGTCCTTACCGACTCTGCAATTTCTGTAGTCCAATGCGGTGCTTCTCCTGATCCCAAGCCAACTCCTTCTGCACTAGCTGGATTCTCTGTGCTGTCTGCCTATCCATCTCCTCACGGATTCTGTGGTCCATCTCGAATTCCTGCAGATAGATGGGAAACTGTGTCATAGCATGCTGAATGCTAGGCTATGACAGTAGCAGTGGTTAGGTTTAAGACATATTTTTGTTCAGACATAGGAGTTGATGGCATCGACCCAACTGCTCACTCTAGCAGCTGTTCGCCGCAGTGCAAAGAGCCACATTCTTTCAAAACTCTTCTCTAGTGTCACCCAGCACTAGGTGTGGGTTGGAGCTCCTGGCATATTAAAATATATACACACACACCCCTTCTTCCAATCCATCTAAAACTGAAAATCAGCAAACTCCAATGCCGTTCATTAGCAGGAATGAAATACAGTGGGCAAGGGCGAACCAAGGCAAATCAGTACTAGCTTTACCACTTTCACTCACTTCAGTGTGCTTCTCGACCATATTTCCATTCCCTTCACTGTAGCCTTTAAAGAGTGACTGGAAATCAGCAGCATTGCTGCTTGGTCTATAGGTCTTACAGGTACTTCTGAGGCACCAACTTCTGCAGCACACTCAGAAATGCCTGTGCCATGAGGAAGCAGTTTATTTAAGGAGCTGGAGTGGGAAGAGGGGGAAAATGAGTTGGTCATATTTTGATTCTAACGCACTGGAGACAGCTCATTTTCAAGTAGCAGCCTAATCCAAGGATAAAGGACTTATACACCAATTTGATGTACCTCTCTGTGTAGCTGCATGTGCTTTGGCAGCTCCATGTTCCTTTGAAGCAGGTGGTGAAACTCATGCCTAAGGATGATCAGCTCTTGCCTCTTTTTGTGTTTTTTGTCCTCTGCTGCCTTCATTATCTGGTCATATTCCTTTTTTTGCCTGGCATTCTCAATACTGGAAATGCAAGTAAAAGGAAGCAGCATTATCTGGATGGTGGAGGGGTAGAGAGAGAGGAGACAATAGTGTAGCCCTCTAGCCAGGAACAAACACAGGTCAAAATTCTGCTCCCACTGACACTTGTGCAGCTCCCCTGGAATCAATGGGGCTGAAGAAAAGTAGAATGAAACAGAGTGTAAGCTTTTGCATGAAGGGATTATCATTTATTACATGTTTGCACAGTGCCTAGCAGCAGGGATCTCTGGTTTAGTAGGCCTCTACGGACTATCAGAACATATATGTTAAATAATAATGTCAGAACATCATGTTACAAAAACAGGTGGATGAGATGGATGTTTGCATAAAGGCTGCACAGGCATCGAAGGCCTCATGTGTCTTGAGACAATGGCCCAACTTAGGAGTAAGCTATTGCCTTCTTTTAGAAGGCAAAACAGCTGGGCCACATGAACTGGAGGCAGGGCTCCCAGCAAGCACAGCCATTCTCGCTTTCCTCAAGCACGCCTTACCTGTAGGCACTGGGATCCTCAATATCTTCTGCAGTTTTTTCCTTTTCAAGATCTCTCTGTGAAGCAAAAATATAGCTTTTGCATAAACAAGGAATGACACTCAACGGCTCATGAGGCTGTTCCACAAGTTAAGGAAGAACCTCACACTGCTCCTCACAAGTGAAGTGATGTTTGTAAAGCCAGATGAAACCTTCATGATGAATGACATCACAGGGTCACTAAATATCAGGTTCTAATGGTTCCCCCAGGCAAAAAAGAGGCGAATGCAATACTTACCAATGAATACAGGGGCCAAACTGATCCATGATGTAACTCAATTAACTTCAGTGGATTTAAGTTTGGCCCACTATGAATCCCATATATGTTTAAAGGTAGCGACAGAATTTGAAAACTCTTCCATGGGACTAAAACTAGAATAGACACTCCCTGAAGAGTTACTTTGATAAGAAATAGCACTTTTAAGATGGACATAAAGCAATGCTGTCAACCTAGGCTATGGAAATGATGTTATAAAGATCATTAGAGCCCTGCAAATTCATGGGTATCTGCTTTATATCCGTGGACCATTTCTGCGGACCGCCGTGTGGATGCGGATACAAATTTTGTATCCGCGCAGGGATCTGGCAGTGACAGCCAGGCGGGCAGCTGTGAGGAACCACAGCATGGATCCCCCACTTGCCCTGGGTGGGGAGGCCTGAGGGGAAGGGACATTGGATGTCCAGGGCAGGTGGAGGATCCGCCACGGCTCCCCACAGCTGCCCGCCCGGCTCTCATCATGACCAGGCTGCGACTCCAAGCTGGGCTGGGGAGAGCCATGTTGGCGGCTGTGGGGCACCTAGGTCCCTCCACCAGCCCAGGCAGACGGACTGGGGGGCAGGAGAAACTGGAGAGCAGGGACAGTGAGCAGAGAAGCTGGGATATTTGGCAGGGGGCTGGAGGGCAAGGACACAGGCCGGGGTTTGCTTGGACTCCCCGCCCAGGGCAGGTGGAGGGTCTGCCATAGCTCAGCACTGCTGCTCACCTGGTTCTTATCATGGCCAGCCTGCGGCTCCAAGCCAACCCCTTCTGTAAAGTCGGGTCAGGGAGAGCCGCACTGGCAGCTGTGGGGAACCTGGGTCCCTCCATCTTCCCTGGGCAGGCTACTGGAACACTGGGTGGGAGGCTGCCCTGGGTGCCACGGTGCAGCAGTGGGGGGGCTCTGAGCAGCCCCCGGCTGTGTTCCCGCCCCCAAGGCTCCCCACCTGGCCGAGGGCAAGTGAGGGTCTGCGACTCTGTGTGGGCTCCCCACAGCTGCCCACGCGGCTCTCCTGACAGGGCTCCAGGAGCGGGATGCCTCAGAACCTCAGCCTGGCCCCCAGTGTAGAGCTCTGCAAATCCACAGATATCTGCAGCTATCAGAAGATAATTTTTGCGGATAGCAGATCGGATGAAGATACACATTTGTGTATCTGCACAGGGCTCTAGAGATCATCAGATTTTTACGAAAATATTTTAAAGTGCAATCTACTCAAAAAATGATTCTGTCAAGATAGCACTTTTTTATTGAACAGACCTCTCTTTCTTTTGGAGTCAGATCTGGTTACTTCAGTGACTCATTAAGCTTTTACTGAGTTTTACTCCTGTTACCCCTGTAAAACCAATACAGTTAAGAGTGTCAGCAGAAGTGTATTCCTTCTAGTGCATCATCAATAGAATTGTTTCCTAAATTCCAATCAGATTAATCTGTGAAAACTCAATAAAGGTAAAGGCGCAGCACGGGGGTTTTAGAGTTCCTAATTTGGCTTGCAGAATCTTTAATACTGGTGTTGATGTATGAGAATGAAAGAGCCCAGCTTAACTCTCAGTTCTCATGGGATGTTTGCAGGTTAGGTAAATTTAAAAACAAATTCCTTCTTTACTTACAAGTTGAGCAACTGTGGTACAGAAGCCACTGATAAAAAATAAACATAGTGCCTTTATGCTGCCATATTTTAAGTCTCTATTCAGAGTAGAACTGCACTTTAATAAAAAAAAGCACAGAATAGGGAGAAAACCTGCCAGATCTTTGTTGTTCTCAACATACAAACACACGAAGTGATGATTAGCTAAGGGAGGCCATGTACATCAACAGAATAAACAGACCTCACACTTTTAGAGGGAAGAAAAAAAGCATTGAGAGGAGAAAGAGAAGGAGAATTACAGACATAAAGACTATTATTACATTAGCAGACATTTTGCATGGGCTCATTCGCAAATTGCTTTGAAAATCCTCAGTTTTTGCCACGAATGACCCACAATGCAAAAGGAGTGAGTGTTTTTTGCACAGAAGTAGTAACAAGCCCACATTGCTTAGCACTAGAGCGTACTCTGGTATTCATAGATTTGGACATGTCCTGGAGAATGAACTGTAATGCTTTTACCTATGCACCAGAACACAATACAGAAGAATTAGGGAATGCGTTCATTCAGTAACTCACTCTTGGAGAGGGCACTTTGGCTTTTAGCTCTCTTTGAATGTTCTCTGGAGATAGGATATTGAAGGAAAAGATGTTGCTATCTGCTCCACAGGTAACCAGGAATCGGTCATCATAACTAGAGCATATCGCCTGGATTTGGCCATAATCGTTGTCATGCATGTTGAAGGACCAGTATCCATTTATCATGTCTGCTGACAGGTCTTTGTCCTGGAGAGGATAAACTCGCACTGCTCCATCCTTCATCCCACAGAACATCAACAGCTTGCTGGTGCTGTAAAGAGAACAAAAGTTAAACAATTCCAAGTACTGATCTAGAACAGTTAATGTTGCAACAGCAAAGAGCCAGTGACACTTGTGAACACAAGCTAAATTAACACAATGGGTGAAATTCACCCAAGTATGAAAGGCTGGAGCAAGGTTCTCTTACCCATACCACTTATGCCCTGCACAAGAAATGAAGGCTGTTGGCAAACTAAGTGACTGTACAAGGGTATCCATGCACCTCCTATACATCATGGAACTGGCTTCAGAATTGGGTCATGGGGTAGCAGAAAAAATCAACATGGAGTGGACAAGGTATGAACTGTGGAGGGTTTTGGATCTGGATTTGCATGGCTCCAATGGGCTCCAACACCCGCACAACAGGTGCAGATTGGTTGTGACCCACAGACTAGATTAGCAGCTAAAGAGGGGTTGCACAGCTGCCACACAGCCTGGTTTGGGATTGGGAGGTGACTTTCACCTCCCCATACTCCACCCAATAGAAGGAGAGAAGAAGACAGGTGTAAATTACAGTTTTTATAACCTAAAATGGTTTCCTTGGGGTCAGATCAGGCCTGGTCTCATGGGCTGGGGAGACACAAGGAGCTCTCCACTTCACCTGTGCAGTCCACATAATGTCCAGTTCAAGCTGCTGGCCTGGCACAATGAAAGTGTGGGGATTGCTCCCTCCATACTCTTCTGGGGAGCAAAGAGCACCCTAAAGAGGGTGAGGGATGGAAGGAGGTAAGGCCATGACTCCATCCCCCTACCCACTGGCCAAGCAAGCACCGAGGTAGTGGACTGCACCCCCCGAAGGAAGTAGCAACATCCCAGGGCTTCCGCTGGGGAGAACTTCCCAATCCATGGTTGTGTCTTAAAGGCACAATTGAGTTTTGAGTGCTCAAAAAAGTAGGCATTTTCAACATGAACATTTTTTAAAAGAAAAAACAATGTACTTTACACAGCTGTACTGACAAATCCTACCAATCAGGAATCCTAAAGCTGGTAACCAACTAACTCTAGGTACCAGGGAAAGAGCAGAACTCTTCGTGAACTCTTGCACATGGATACTCATCCATACAAGGAAAGAAACAGAGGAATATACCATGATATCTCCTGATTCCAGTTCATCAGTTTAGTAAGTCATAGTGCATAAGCTCTTTTACCAGAAAGAGATCCTTTGGATTGGGTTGTCATCTGTGTTCTCCATAGGAATCACCTCAAAAGGCTCATCTTGCCTGCTTTCAGGGGATATTTCATGCTGAATCGGGGAGAATGCACAGTGGTAGAGGTACCCAGAGTCATAGCCACTCTAAAGATGAGAAGGGCCACGAAGAAGACATGAGGAAAGGATGCTGATGCAGGCGCCCAGGAAAATACAGTTTCATGAACAACTGTTCTTTTCTTAAAATTTCTTTTTAAAAATGAATCCATTGCAAGTGAAAGAAGCCAGACTAAAAACCCCTGGAAACGCTGTTTATCCGCAGAATAAGTCCACCATTATCAGTGGAGTTACAAGTATTTGCCATCCCTCTCTGTCCCACCAATGTGCCTCAGTCATGACCACAAGGGACCACCATCTACTAGTGGGGAAAGGACTACCTTGGCCTCTCTGGGGAGACCACCAAAAAGAGTGCCATTTGTTGTGAACTGGAATGACACTGTAAAACCATTTCACAAAGACCACTTAGCATTCACATCAAGCACTTGGTCTTCTCTGAGAATTTGGATATCTTCAAGCATGGGGCACATATGAGCTTGTGTCCTAGAGGCAAAAGGTTTTTATTCCAAATACCAGTTCTCTACGCCACCTAATCCCCAAGTCCATGAATCTTATTGTCTCTACATTTAACAATCCTTTTCTCAAATTAAAAATGAAAGAATATTTAATTTACCAAAGAAAGCCAGAATTTCCCTGGTGCTGAATAAAACCCGCAGACAATGGGGCTGGGCTCCTGTGGGACATAGATGGGTGGCAGTGGCTCCTCTTTCTTAGGCTCTGCCTCTGGCTCTTCTTCTATCTCAAGTCCCATATCCTGCTGTTTCTTTATCCACTCCAATTTTGCCTTCTCCTCCTCCTGTTTCTTTTTCTCTCTGCGCTCAATCTCCTCTTCCCTCTGTTACAGAAAGCAGTGAAAAATGAGTCATGAAACCAATGCACCATTGATTGAAAGGCTCTCATGATAAACAATACTAGAAATTAGTTAAGTATTCCTCGCAATTAAACAGAGGTCAGGCCTGTCTACACAACCCTACAGTGCAGACTATAGGTGTGCGAAATGCAGCACACGCTAAAATGTTGTGCTACAATTGCCCATATATGCCCTGCTAGCACAAACTAAAAGGTACATGTTTCTAGTTAACAGAGTCCTATTTGAAACGGGACTGCATTAACACAAACTAGGTACCTTTTAGTTCAATCTAGCAGGGACTACATGGAGTAGTTACAGCACAACACTTCGATGCACTCAGCAATTCAGACTCCCGTAGTACGCACTGCAGGGCCTGTGTAGACAAGCCCCATCATACCTCATTTGAAGCTGCAGTGGGAATCCTCTCATTCCCACCTCCTCTTATATTCTGCCTCCAAGGACTAATGAAACAGCAAGCACTCTCCACCAGAGACATGCTAAATACAGCTTTTCCCAAGCCAATCAAGCCTTATGTTAGCCAGACGGTTTGCTTGACAGCAATGGGAGGTTCTCTATCAACTCACGGACTGGATGCACTACTTCTGCAGTGTTCCCGAACTCTGTCTTTTACTTGCCCAAAAGTAAAAGGGACCACGCTGGAGACCTGAATTCAGATTCCCATGTGGCATTGTTTGTGCTCAAACATAAGGTTAAAGTGAAAAACAAAATGTTTGTAATGACCTTCCTTCGGAACACTGAACTGAAGAGTACTCCCATGGCCAATTTATACAATCTTTAAAATCTTCATTTTATTAAAACGTATCTTAGCATAAATAAGTGTCAAATATCACGCTATCTTTTCCCAGGGAAATATTAGCTTTGTAAGATAGCAAAAGACATCTCTTCTTCCTGAGTACTGAATTCCTCCTGGTCACTGTGGATGCTGGGGCTTTGCCAGATCTTTAACAAAACATCAAAACAGTAGTTATAAATTTTTGAGAAGATGGTTGAAAGTGGAAGTGCCACCGCTCAAGAGAGGCAGCTGTGATGTGGCAGATTGAGTACTGACGCTGAGAGTCAGGTAATCAGTGTTCTAATCCTCACCCTCTCACTGAGCTGCTTTTTCAGTTTCCTAAAATACCCACGGGTGAAAAAGTGTGTAACTCCAGTGCTATCTAAGGTGTTGCCCATGTTTATACCAGCAGTGAATTTGGCCTCACATGTCATCAAAGGAGCAAGTCCTCCTTGAAGAATGCATAAATGTAATCCTGACTGTGACAGGTTGGATCACAGAAACCCCCCTGGGAACTGCCAACTGCTGTACCAAGACTACTTCTGCCCTTGCTTTACCTGCCAGCCTGGGACTCCAGCACCCTCTGTCCTGTTGAGCCAGACATGCCAGTCTGCTCCACCACAGACCCAGGGTCAGAACTATGTGCCCCAAGCTGCAGACTTAACTGAAAGCAGCTAACAGAGGTGTTCCTGTCTTTAACACTCAGATGCCCAACTCCCAATGGGATCTAAACCGCAAATAAATCTGTTTTTACCCTGTATAAAGCTTATACAGGGCAAACTCATAAATTGTTTGCCCTCTATAACACCGATAGAGATGCACAGCTGTTTGCCCCCCCTCACCCAGGTATTAATACATAGTCTGGGTTAATTAATATGTAAAAAGTGATTTTATTAAATACAGAAAGTAGGATTTAAGTGGTTCCAAGTAATAGCAGACAGAACAAAGTGAATTACCAAGTAAAATAAAATAAAACACGCAAATCTAAGCCTAATACAGTAATAAAACTGAATACTGATAAAATCTCACCCTCAGAGATATTTCAATAAGTTTCTTTCACAGACTGGACACCTCCCTAGTCTGGGCACAATCCCTTCCCCTGGCACAGCCCTTGTTCCAGCTCAGGTGGTAGCTAGGGGATTTCTCATGATGGCCCCATCCTTTGTTCTCTTCCACCCACTTACATCTTTTTTGCATAAAGTGGGAATCCGTTGTCCCTCTCTGGGTTCCAACCCCCTCCTTCTCAATAGGAAAGTACCAGGTTAAAGATGGATTCCAGTTCAGGTGACATGATCACATGTCACTGTAAGACTTCATTGGCCACTTGCCAGCACACACATATACAGGAAGACTTACAAGTAAAATAGAGCCATCTACAATCAATTGTCCTGGTTAATAGGAGCCATCAAGATTCCAAACCATCATTAATGGCCCACACTTTGTATAATTCAAATAGGCTCTCAGAGTTATAGTTCATATTTCTAGTTTCTGATACAAGAGTGATACATTTATACAAATACGATGACCATACTCAGTAGATAATAAGATTTGTAATGATACCTTACAAGAGACCTTTTGCCTGAAGCATATTTTAGTTACATTATGTTCATACTCATCAACATACTTTCATAAAATTATATAGAGTGCAACATTACACTGAGTTTTTTTTTTTGTATAAGAGTCCATTTACAGTTATCACAGCACTCAAAAAGTATCAGAAAAATTTTACTGGCAAAACCATTTTTCATGTTTGATTAACTCAAAAGTGGCCAAATCCATGTTTATGAAACTGTTCAAAAGAATTTCCTTTGAGGCTGAGATCGAGCATGAGAAATTACAGCTGTAAGGATAATATTTCTGAAAATTAAAAACTAAAAATATATTTTAGAATGGAAGTGACATATTAACTTTATCTCTACTACCACTAGTGTAATCCTATAATATACATGCATTATAAGCTATATGTTGTTCCTCAATTCCACTTTTTATTTCCATGAATTAGTGTTGACAATATATATTTTCCAATAGATGAAGCAAAGCCAGGAGTGGTCTGTGCCTGGTCCCTCCTTATGAATGTCTCAGCTGGAACCCTGTGTTCAGCACCTCACAGACTAGCAACTTGAGTGGAGTAGTTTTGCACTCTAGGGATACTGGTAACTGAGGGCTGAGAATTTAATTCCCCACAGGACAGTTCTTTACCTTGATCCGGGATTTAATGCTGCAGAAACGAAAATACTGTGTAGGCAGGTCTTTGATCTCATAGGTGGATACTGTGTCCTGTTCTCCCAGGATGGGTGCAGGAACCTGAAGAGCAAAGCCATTCTCACAGAGCACAAGCAGCATGCTCTCTGCCTGTAGAATAGCACATAAATCACAAGCATCAGACTGACATACGGAAGTGGGAAAGAGGAAGAGTAAAGCTAAACGTTAGAAGTTGTCAAGCCACAAAGTCAAAGGCATGCCAGTCAACATTCACTTTATGTGATTATTTAAATGGACGAATCACCACCAGAAATCAGAGAATATCATCTTAGACTGAGAGCATGATGATGATGTTTAGTGTCACAAAGTGATTCGCCCCTTTAAATGAAGCAGGCCCAGTTCCTCTGTGCAAGGACAGGTGCTCCTAGTTGGCCAATTAAAAAGGCAGAGCAGCACCTGGTGCTATAAAGGATCAGGGAGAATTAGAGAGGGAGGAGGCTTGTAGGGACGGCTAGAGGAGGGTTTGCTAGCTGACCTCCCAAAGGCCAAGAGGCAGGACCAGAAAGTTAAAGGCAGAAGAGCAGCAGAGGGCATTGCATGCTGACTTCTAAGCCAGAGAGCTGGAGCTGAGGACCAGAAAGGGCTGAAGTTGGGAACAGTGGAAGTACCAATCTGCTTGCCTGTCTGAGATGAGAGGTTAACAGAACAGGGGAAGCAATGGATGCTCCACTGGTGAGGATGAACTCCCAGCAAAAGGTTTGGGGGATGAGGGTGTAATACTGCTAGGAAGAGTGGAGATGCACTTGACCTGTAAGGGCTTGGGTGGCTGTCCTGGCAGAAAGCCAGGAGAGGACAGAAGTAGAGCCCAAAGGTGGTGGAGGATGCCAGAGTATGATATGTGCTATGCTGATGGACTAGCTGTTGTGGGGTTATAAGGATTACATGCACTGGGGTTGATAAATGGACTATGTTTTGGGACTTGTGTTATGGATTATTTGCACTATGTTTTTGTAATAAGCCAGCCCCAAGGATGGGTATTACTGAGGCAAGAGAGACTGCTTGGGCGGGGGGGGGGGGAGTTCCTAGGAGCCTGAGAGAGGAAGTGGGACTGTAAACTGAGTGTTAGGGTGCCCTGCTGCAAGGAGGTGCTCAGGGAAGATGGGGAATCATTTACACCTTGTGAACCTGGCTTCTTTGAAAGAAGATGTGACGCATGACCAGACAGGGTTAAGCATTCTACAGGATAAATGACTAAAATTCAATCCTCTTAAAGACATATGGGGAGATAATGTTTGTGTATTTACATATATATTGGTAGTGGTCAACAATGTAATCAAACAGTCCCTGTCTATGCTGTATTCTGTTAATTCAGAGATCAAAAGAACATCTTAACATTTAAATGAACTGTAAACATAGGATGTCGTGGTATTCATCTCTTTGAAACGTATAGCAAATCATCTGCAAATGGTGGAAAAACAGACAACTGCTTTATGTTAATCTGTGTGAATAATTACCAGGCGATGCTTAGGAAATGAGGGTCTATTAGTCGCTGAGGGACTCCAACCTGTCAAAGAAGGCATGAAATGTATAAAAGATGTTTGGGTCCTAATCCTTTTTATCTCAGATCTCCTTAAGCTTCACCAGGGAAAGTTTGAGTCACAAAATTGACATCCTAGTCCTAAAGTGGAACACTCTAAATATATATTGGACATTGGACTATAACCTATGGACTAAATTCTAAAAGAACTCTTTGCAACTACAAAGCTCACCATCTTTGCTATGAATCTGAACCTCAAGAATTGAACTCATGTCTGTATGTATATTGATCTTTTAACCATACTCTCTCTCTTTTCCTTTAACAAATTTTCATTTAGTTAATAAGAATTGGCTGTAGTGTGTATTTGGGTAAGATCTGGAATATTCATTAACCTCGGAGGTAATGTGTCTGATCCTTTGGGATTGGTAGAACTTTTTTACATGATGAATAAGATTTTCGTTATATGATGAATAAGATTTTTGTTTATCCTCTTCATATCTGACTTGGGTGTCTAGGTGGAGGCCTGAGGCTGGGTTACTTTAAGGGAACTGTGTTGTTGGCTTCTGGGCAACAGGTGAGGTAATAAAAATGCTGTTTTGTGCTGGCTTGGTAAATGTACATATTGGAATATCCACCAGCTTTGGGGATTGTCTGCCCCATTCTTTGTAGTTCACCCTAACTGAGTGACCTCAGGACTCCAGTCACAGATGGGTCTGAACCAAACTCTTGGGTCAGAGGTTTTGTCTGAATAAGCAGCTGAAAGTTTAGATGCTTTATCTGTACTATCCATATCTCTTATGTCTTTAAGAATGGCCTGGAAATCTTGGGGAACCCCCCCGCCCCCAGCTATCTTACAGGATTTCTGGTCCCTGCTAGATCCCTGAAATGCCAATGTCAGAGGAATAACTGAGGCGGAGGAAGAATTATCCAAACTTTTTAAATTGCAATAAAAGTCAAGTTTGCATATAGGTGTTTTTTCCCCAAAGGAGGCCTTGGGCATGGGGCAGGGCTCTTTATTTTATCTGAAGTAATTCACCGAGCCCTAATGTGTGCAAAGGGAGCTAGCTGCAGTTGCTGTAGGAATCAGAACGAATTACATTGCTTTTGTAAACATAAAATCTACACCATTAATTAAATGTTTATCTTTTAATCTTCTTCTTTGCTTATATTAAAGTAAGAAAAATTAAGATACATTTGACAGTTATATGAATGTATAACCTAAAAATTATACATGCAAATAAATACGTTATGTTAGGCAGGTTTCTGCACCTATCAGAAATGTTGGGATACATACTTGTCACTGGTGGGCAGGAGGACAATCAGAAAAGCCTGACAAGCCAGAGGAAGAAGACATACTGGTGCTTGTCAGGTAAACAGGGAGCAGGGTTGCCATCATAGAATAAATCCAAGATAGCAGCTATGATCTAATTCCCATGGTTACTTGGGCCAGGTCTAGTCTAGATAGGGTTTGCCAGTACAGCTAAACTAGTATGTACAACTATAGCGGCAAACCCCCTGGCAGAGACACAACTTATACCGGCAAAAAAATCCTTTTGCCCATATAGCTTATATCAGTTTCCCAAACAAAACAAGCCATATTGGCTAAAGGACTTTTTTGGCCGGTATAACTGCACCTACGCTTATGCTAACAGAGATCAAAGGCGATGTTAATTATATTGTTTTCATCTGCCTATCTCCTGTAGTTTGCTATGACATTACTTCTACATTATGATACCCTGTAATTAAATAACCCTAGATTAAAGTTATGTTAATGTGAGATGGTAGTCACATGTTAAAGCTTCATAAAAACTAATGGAATGTTACTTGTATTGTTTTCGCTTATCTATTTCTATCATAACGTGATGGCAGGCAATTACCTTTATGTATATTCTTGTAACTAAATAACCCCTTAAATGCAGATGAAGCCTTGTGGAAATGCAAAAGAAGAAGGGTGCTAACTTCAAAGCAAGGGCACTGTGTTCAACAATGGAAAATCACAGACTCAGTCCGTATGTCTTACTCATCAAAACCCATGTGGGTGAAGACACTGTTCAGATTATTTTCTGGAGAAGATTAAAAATGGATTTCACAGAAAGATCTTGTATTTCTGAACTGTTTGGACACTTACAGGGAAGCATTCCAGATGCAAGGCAGAGATCCCCAGTGTTATTCTGGGTGACCCTGAGAGACTTTTGGAAAGATAGCAGATTACTACATTTGGATTTACAAACTCTGACTCACCTGTTAACGTATTTTACCTGCTTTAACCTCTCAATAAGTCTCATTTCTTTTCTTAGCTTATAAATCTTTAGTTAGTTTACCAGAGATTTGGCTACCAGTGTGATTTTTGGGGTAAGGTCCAGAGTTCCAATTGATTTGGGGTAAGAAGTGACTGATCCTTTGGGACTGGGAGTAACCCAATATGATTTTGGGTTTATATAAACTTTTATCAGAAACTCCAGTTTGTCTGGATGGCAATATGGGCTGGAGAGCATAAGGAGACTCCCTGTGACTCCATGGTAATACTGGTATAACGATCCAGGAGTGCACATCTATTACTGGCTTGGTGAAATCTAATTATAGGATATACCACCAGTTTGGGATGTCTGCCCTATTTTCTGACAGTCTGACCTGAGATTGGCACTCACAGTTGTGAGTCACTCCAGACAGCATGACAATCTACGCTAGGGCTTTTTGCTAGTTTATAAATTTCATAAAGAATCATACACTCCCAACCAACATTACCTGGCAGAAGTTTCTAGGGTGGACCTGGCCTTATTAAACTTTTGAAATCTTAGAATTTTATTATTAAAAACCATTTGAATTAGTCATGGACAAACATCAAAGGCACTTGGGTTTGAGTTCAGAGAAACACCCAAGGGTTTGCTTTTGATGCTTTGAAAACTTTGTTTTCAATTCTATGGCACCTTTTAGACTAACAGACATTTTGGAGCATGAACTTTCATGGATGAATACCCACTTTGTCAGATGCATGCACCCACGAAAGCTCATGCTCCAAAACGTCTGTTAGTCTATAAGGTGCCACAGGATTATTTGCTGCTTTTACTGATCCAGACTAACATCGCAACCCCTCTGATACTTGTTTACAATTGCATATGCCTATTTGAATATGGGCAACAGGCACAGTCCATGTTCAAATCCATGCTTTTTAAATGAAAACTAAGCCTTAAAAGTTTCACTAGTGGATGCAAAGGCTTGTTTCTCACACAAGAGCAAGTGAAGGTGGTCAGCCAAGTTTCTAATGGCTACCAGGAGATCCTGCACTCTGTTGCTCAGGTCCAAAACTCTTAAGTGATTGTACTGAAGGACAATTCTGTTTAGTAATATCTCTCATCCTGAAAGGGCATGAAGAATATGGAAGAAAAGTGTCTGTAATACATTGCTTAGATGAGGATTCTTCATCCTCAAGATAACAATGTAGGCTATAACATCAGTGTGTTGAAACAGCTTCTTTTAAAAATAAGATTAAAGTGCCAGGCAAAACATTCACTACTCACGTGAGAAGATGGAGACCACTGTAATGCCTGCACAGGCCCAGGGACACAAATGTATCCAATTGGCTCATATTTGTCTTCAACGGCAAAGAAGAAGACTGTTTTGTCTTTACTCTGAGAAAGAAAAGAAGGAAGGTACCGAAAAGCATGCATTTCAAGGCTCCCTAACCATTTCCCTTACTTTAAATAAGGGCCGCATGCACCCCTCACCTCAGTGCTGTGAATTCCCAATATCTGTCAGCCAATACAACTCCCTACTAACTAGATAGATAATCTACTTAGACCCATCACAGATACAGAAAATCAGGTAATTCTAGACACTAAGTTATCCTCCCCCAAGTGATTTGGGATCTTTTCTCCCTGAGCCTCTCCTGATTTTGCAGGGGTCTTACCCTGTAGTCCATACAACCCTTAATCTCCATGGTCCATGTGACAGCAGATGCTATTTCCTGCAATGGCTAAGCGGAGATCACAAGAAAAGCCTCCTTGAGGCAGGTATGATTCAATAAATCAATAAATAAGCACAATCATGTCACCTTAAAATAGTTTTATATTTTTGGCTTAATAAAAACAATTCAGTGAATAAGTCAGACATACCCCTGTGGCAAGTACTTCCCCATTTCGTTCATATGCCAAGGCTGTAACTGCAGCAGTGTGGGGTTTAAAAGCTTGTTTCAGACACATCTCTGCATTCCCTACATTGGTCCGACCTGCAACAACGGCGAGCCCCCTGGGATCATAAACTTCAATAATGCGAACAACGCCATCTTCAAACCCAACAGCAATTAGACCTCCTTTGGGATTTACCTGTGCATAATGAAATTAAAAACACTTGCATCTTCAGGCAAAAGATAAGAATTTGTAGACTCCAAGGCCAGGAGAGACCACTGTGATCACCTAATTTAACATACATAACAGAGACCATACCTTCCTCAAAATAATTCTTGTTTGAACTAAAGCATATCTTTCAGAAAAACATCCAACCTTGATTTTAGCCACCACAAACCTTGATAAGTTGTTCCAATGGTTAATTACTCCCATGGTTAAAAATGCAGACCTTATTTCCACTCTGAATTTGTCTAGCTTTGACCTCCAGCCATTGAATCTTGTTATATCTTTGTCTGCTAGATTGAAGAGCCCACTATCAAATATTCCTGTAGCAGTTGCACCACTGCCAAATACAGAAGTAATATAACCTCTGCACTCCTACTCAATATTCCTATTTATGTATCCAGGGACTGCGTTAGCTCTTGTTATCACATCATCACACTATGAGCTCAGGTTCAGCTGACTATACACCATGACCCCCCACATCTTTTTCAGAATCACTGCTTCTCAGGATAGAGTGCCTCATCCTCTCACTATGGCCTAAATTCTTTGTTCCTAGATGTATAACCTTACATTGGCCAAATTAAAACACATTGTTCTAATGGTAAACTGGTTGAAGCGAACAACGTAAGAACGGCCATACAAAGTCAGACCAGTGATCCATCTAGCCCAGTATACCGTCTTACAACAGTGGCCAATGTCAGATGCTTCAGAGGTAATAAAGAGAACAGGGCAATTATTGACGGATCCATCTACCCGCCTATCCTCCACTCCAAGCTTCTGGCAGTCAGAGGTTTTAGGCCATCCAGAGCATGGAGTTGCATCCCTGACCATGTTGGCTAATAGCCATTGATGGACCTATCCTCCATGGACTTACCTAATTCTTTTTTTAACCTAGTTATGGTTTTGGCCTTCACAACATCCCATGGCAACAAGTTCCACAGGTTGCCTATTTAGTTCCTTATGTTAGTTTAATTAATTTCATTGTGTGACCCTGGGTTCTTGTGTTATGTGAAGAGGTAAATAACACCTCCCTATTCACTTTCTCCACACCATTCATGATTTTATAGATCTCTTATCACATCCCCCCTCAGTCATCTCCTTTCTAAGATGAATAATACAAATCTTTTTAATCTTTCTTCATACAGAAGCTGTTCCATATCCCTGATAACTTTTGTTGCCTTTCTTGTATCTTTTCCAATTCTTATATATCTTTTTTGAGATGGGACGACTAAAAGTGGAGTTAGTATTCCAAGTATGGGTACACCATGGATTTATATAGTGGCATTATAATATTTCCTGTCTTACCTGTTCCTTTCCTAATGGTTCCTAACATTGCTAGTTTTTATGACAAGCACTGCAGATTGAGCACAGGTTTTCAGAGAACTGTCCACAATGACTCCAAGATCCCTTTCCTGAGTGGCAACAGTTAATTTAGACCCCATTATTTTATATGTAAAGTTGGAATTATGTTTTCCAAAGTGCATTACTTTTCATTTATAAACAATGAATTTCATCTGCCAATTTGTTATGCAGTCACTCAGTTTTGTGAGATTCCTTCATAACTCTTTGCAGTCCACTTTAGACTTAACTATTTTGAGACATTTTGTATTGTCTGTGAATTTTGCAACCTCATTGTTTACCCCTTTTTCCACATCATTTATGAACATGTTAAACAGCACTGGTCCCAGTACACTCCATTCTGAAAACTCACCATTTATTCCTACCCTTTATTTCCTGAGTTGTAACCATTCAGTGCTCCATGAGCGGACCTTTCCTCTTATGACATAACTACTTACTTCGCTTAAGAGCCTTCGGGTACGGACCTTGTTGAAGGCTTTCTGAAAATCCAAGTACACTGTATCCGCTGGATCACCTTTGTCCACATATTTGTTGACCACCTCAAAGAATTTTAATAGATTGGCGAGGCATGATTTCCCTTTACAAAAGCTGTGTTGACTCTTCCCCAACATATCATGTTCATCTACATGTCTGATATTTCTGTTCTTCTCTATAGCTTCAACCAATTTCCTGGTATGGAAGTTAAGCTTACTGGCCTGTAATTACCAGTATCACCTCTGGAGATTCTTAAAAATCAGTATTAGATTATCTATCCTCCAGTCATCTGAACAGAGGTTGCCTTAAGCAACAGGTTACATATACCACAGTTAGCAGTTCTGCAATTTCATAACTGAGTTCCTTCAGAACTCTTAGGTGAATACCATCTGGTTCTGATGACTTACTACCATTTAATTTATCAGTTTGTTCCAAAACCTTCTCTACTGACACCTCAACCTGGGACAGCTCTTCAGATCTGTCACCAGAAAGAATGGCTCCAGTGTAGGAATCTCCCTCACATCCTCTGCAGTGAAGACCAATGCAAAGGCTTCATTTAGTTTTTCTGCAACAGCTTTGTCTTCTTTGAGAGTTCCTTTAGCACCTTGATCATCAGTGGCCCCATTGATTATATGGCAGGCTTCCTACTTTTCCTGCTTCTGACATACTTTAAAAAAAAATTGCTGTTATATTTTGTCTTTTGTTAGTTACTTTTCAAATTCTTTTTTGGCCTGCCTAATTATACTTTTACCCTTGACTTGCCAGAATTTATACTCCTTTCTATCATCCTCAGTAGGATTTGACTTCCAATTCTACCAAGCGATCCAGATTGCTCTGAATCAGTGACTTGTATTCTTCATTATTTACCACTCCCCTAATCTGTGTGTCATCTGCAAACTTTCTCGGCGATGATTTTGTTTCCTTCCAGTTGTTAATAATAATGTTAAACAGAGTAGGGCAAAAACTAATCACTGTGGGGCCTCACTAGAAACGCACCTGCTCAAAGATGAGTCCCCAAATATAATTACATAATGAGACCTGTCAGTCCACTGTTAATCCATTCAATGTGTCCCATGTTAATTTTGTATTGTTCTAATTTTTAAATCAAAATATAGTGCAGTGCTACATCAAATGCCTTTATCAACCAAATATGCATTTTCATTAAAAAATTAAGTTAGTTTGACAGGGTCAATCTTCCATAAATCTACGCTGATTGGCATTAATAAAGTATTAGAGGATAATTTAATTTAATCAAGTTCCGCATCAGCTACTCCATTACTTTACCTGGGATCAATATCAAGCTGATATTGAGAAACTATATAACACACAGCTCTAGAGTTAACATATACCCCATCTCATAAATCATTCTATATGGAGTTTCTATTGTCCACATACACGAAGGAAAGAATCACATGCAAGGAACATGGTTTAATTTTAAAAGCCTAGGAGTCTTTAGCGATGCTACATACCACCACGGAAAATGAGCTTTGATTTTGATGTCAGGCCAGATGGGACTCACATGCTTGTAACTCACAGGACAGTGGTGTAAGAACATAAGAACGGCCATACTGGGTCAGACCAAAGGTCTATCTAGCTGAGTATCCTGTCTTCTGACAGTAGCCAACGCCAGGTGCCCCAGAGGGAATGAATAGAACAGGGCAATCATCAAGTGATCCATTGCCTGCCGCCCATTCCCAGCTTCTGGCAAACAGAGGCTAGGGACACTATCTGAACCAACAGCAGCTTCTAATATTCTTTTTAGGGAAGAGATATTTAAATGATCCTGGACAAATAAATGGCTCATAGCATATGATATAAATTGACTTACTTTCATTGACTAGCTACTTGCAGTAGGAACTTACATATTGGGCTCAGTCCTTTCATCCATCTGTCCAAGTATTCTCCCTCAGGCAGTGTTCAGATACCAATACTCCAAAGGAAACTGAATGAAAATGTTCTAGGATGCACTATGGGCCAGATTTAAAAGGCATTTTAGCACTTAAAGATGCAGCGAGGCATCTAGTGGATTTACAAAAGCATAAGCAGGTAAGGTACCTACTTCCCACTGACTTTCAATGAGAGTTAGGTACCTAGCTGTATCTTTAAAAGTATCTGTTTACCCTTGTAAATCTGGCCCTGAGTATAGTGCTGTATATTTGTAGGGCCCAATCAGCTTACTTCATAAGCACATAGTTGGTCACCTATAATATAGTCATAAGATTGCACAGCACAAATGCTCTTGAAAGCATAGTCATAAAGCCACCCTACCCTTTAAAAATCAAGGTACAGTATTTCCCTCTCTGACTGCCTGTATAAGTGACCTCTGCAAACTTACTATACTTGTTTGCTCAAAAACATGTCTACAAAACAGTTTAACTCAAGTGAATTGATTGCCAATTAACTCAAGTTAGCTAATATGTTTTTAAAAGATAGTATAGACACTCCACAAATATTCAGTCCTGGTCACAACCATTGGTGGAGTGTCTAAACCTGTTAGCTAACTCAAATTAATTGGAAATTGTGATGGGGTGGACTAAGCCCTGAGACTCCCTGTTGGAGGCCTTGCAGCTCTGCCACACCCTGCCCCAGAAAAGGGCACCCTGCCCCAGCTGCCTAGAGAGGCTCCACGGGACACAGCCAATCAGGAAAGAGGCTGCAGGGAGCACCCAATCAGGGCCCAGTAGGCTAGTATAAAAGAGCTGGAGGGCCAGAGTGAGTTCAGTTGCTGCTTGGAGCCAGAGGAGGGAACCTGGTGCTCCTGGCTTGCAGAAGGACCTTGGACAAAGTAGTTGCTGGCAGGGAGCAAAGAGGGGCTGCTGGGACTCAATCAGGAGAAGGCCCTGAGGTAAGGGTGAATAATGTGCTGTGGCCAAGGGGATGTGGCCCAGGGAATTGTAGCAGCAACACAATTTAGCAGCCATCCACTACATCCCTTTTAACTATCTGTAGGATCCCTGGGTTGTGACCCAGAGTAGTAGGCAGGCCCAGATTTTCCCCCACACACACACACCCATTAACCACTGGGGAAGTGGCTGGACTTTGATACACCCCAAAAAGGGGAACTGAACTGTATAGTGGCCCAGCTAGAAAGCTGGGGCCAGAAAGGCTCAGAAGGCAAAGATGTTGCCTCCATGGAGGGAGCCCTGTGGGGTATGGCTTGATATTCTGGGCCAAGACTATTTAAAGACTGCTGGACTAAATAAGGACCTGAGCCCACAGATGGTTACAGAAGGACACGGCCTAACCAAGGAGTACTGGGGATAGGCCCCCTTTTGGACTTATATCACGAAAGCAGTTTATCACGAAAGCAGTTTATCTATCTGTTGTTTCACATACAGACTGTGTGAGACTTGGCCAGAGGGCTGAGTTGCTGAAGACTCATTGCAAGGCAGAGAGGAAGTACAGGCACGCGATCTCTGCCAAGGGGGCTGTGACACAGGGCCAGAAAAGGTTAAGCAACCCAGCTGGCTAAATGACCCAAATTCAACCCTTTGAGACCTGTTAGAAAAGCATGAAATGGTCCTAATTACCATTTATACATTCAATAGACTAGAGCTTTGAAATGCAAACCTGTATTGTTGGAGAATTAGAGCTAATACTAACTGTATGTGTTTACTTATCTTGTTAGATGTAAACAGACAGTTCCTGTCTCTTTCTATACCCATTTATTCTGATATCTAAAGGGAATATTAACATTTAGATGAAACTTGGGTGTAATGTTAGTCTATATTTCTCTTTGAAGTTTGTAGTAAACTGTCTATGAACTATTAATGGATAATTACCTTATACTGATGAATGCAACTAGTTACTTGTGTACACATAGGAAATAGGTAGTTTTACTACAAAGCAGCTATCCTTCACCCAAGGAATACCTGCTGTCAAGAGGCTATCGTAGCCTGACAGTGATCTATATAAGGATTACTTGGGTGCTGATCCTTTTACCTCAGATCTGCTTAAGCTTCATCAGGGGATGTTTGAGTGACAAGACTGAGGTATCCAGTCCCATCTGGATCACCCTGATATTGGACATCGGACTGTAACCTCTGGACTAATTCTGAAAGGACTTTTTGCAGTTCTAAAGCTCATCATCTCTGCTATGAAACTTACCTAAACTTTATTCATATCTTTATGTATAAAGATCTTTTTTAACCAATACACTCTTTTCTTTTTAATAAATCTTAGTTTAGTTTAAAAGAATTGGCTGTGTGTATTTGGGTAAGATATGAGATTCATTAACCTGGTGGGTAATGTGTCTGATCTTTTGGGATTGGTAGAACCTTTTATATGGTGAACAAGACTTTCAGTAATCCTCATCATATTTGACTTGGCTGTCTGGCTGGGAGCTCACGGCTGGGTTGCTTTAAGGGAATTGTATTTCTACCTTCTGGGTAACCAGTAAGGTATTGTGGAAGCTGTTAGAATAACCACCAATTTTGGGGATTATCTGCCTCATTTTTTGCAGTTTGCCCTAATTGAGCAATCTCAGCGTGACCTCTCTGGGGCCCTGGTCACAGGGGCGCTTGCAAGAGGTGAGTGCCACCCCATTTCAGCAATTAATAAGCTTGAGTTAAAGAGCAAAAACTCTATTCCAGACAGACTCAGAGTATTATCTGGGAGCGTCCACATTGCTCACCTTTACAAATCTGTACAACAGGCCATGTAGAATGCCTGGCAAGACAAATGGGGAAACACCCATACAATAAATCCAAGCTCCACTGCTCTGGGATAATCCTCTATAGTGCAAAAAGCTTGCTCATATCCCAGTGAAGGAAGAAAAAATTTCCCAGACCTTTATCTTACCACTGTGAAATAACCTCACCAACGGTGATTCATAAAGGCCAAGCTGGCCAATAATTTCATTAAAACCCTGTGTCATGAACATGTGTGATTGCAATGAAATAGCCATGTTATGAATCCATGTTAACACACTGCAGTAGGGTAAACTTACCACTCGGGGTGCCCAAGTCAGTGCCGTTCCTCCTTGTTTAAACTTAATCTCAGTCAACTGACAATTGCCAATGAAATCATAGATACGCACTGAGTCTGTGTAAGACAGATGGAAGTGGAAATGAGACAGGTTATTGCAGACAATTTTTTCTTGAAAAACTACTTAGGATTTCAGGACAAATTTCTGATGCATCTTAATGGAAAGTTAGTAATCTTTCATTTCACATCAAAACTCACAACTGCAAGTACCTTGCTGATGGTTATGTAGTACTGTAGCTTTCTGTACTATCACGAAGGAAACACTAGCTTTATTAATTCTGACCTAAACACTCACACCCAAGGGTCACAGGGGCTGAGACTGTTGCGGAAATAACATATTTGGCTCTGAACAAGGAGGAATGAGCCTCATTAGCCAGCTGGTGTCATTATTGAGTAGTCACAGGTGCAACACTGACATGTACTACAAGAAGTCCTGTGCTGACAGCATAAGAAAAAGTTATATGATGATACTTGGATTTGCCTTTGAGGAAAGCGATTAAATAGGTTAAAATGGAGAAGAATACAGATAAGAGCCAGTTTCACTTTAGCTGGAATTAATGGCATGTGGAAACTCGTGTTAGTGCATACAGTTCAATAACAACCAGCAACCCTCATAGGTTTCAGTTTGGCTCAAGTGGTAGGAATTTTGCCTTCAGGCCACAATACATGGATTCTAGTAGTACACCATATATAATTAATAGCCGACAAGATCAAGTTTAAGACCCTGTGGCACTTCCTGAAATGCATGAAGGATAATGTCAATGAACTGGCCAATATTCCTTCCCTCTAACAAGTGCTAAAATGAAGTGCTAAAGGCTTGCTCAGGCACACCTTCAGAAATTAAATGTCCATAGTCCAAGAAACTATTAATGAGGACATGACAGCTGTTGCAGCTGCCAAGAAGGGCACAAGTATTAATACTCAGAATTGTTTATACAGTGCCATAAATGTAGTGCATTATAAACCACTGTCATTGATCCACTGAGTCTGGAATATGAAAGCTGTTATTTAAACAATTCTCCCCTTCTCTGTTCTTTCAGAGTTTATAAGGCTTCACCTTGAGACTTTCTTTAATTGAAAACCTAGTTCTTGAGATCAGACGCTCCTTGCACTTTATGTGGCATCAACCCATTAATGATCTGTTCTAATTAGTTAAAAAAACTGTCCCCAGGAATAATGACCAGCTGGTAGGTATCTTTACAAAGTAAAGACACACTTCCACTACAACTGTGAACTAAACACATCAGTTTAAAACAGAATAATTCCACAATGAGCCTGACAGCTGCAACCCTGCTCTTACAAGTTAACCGCTTAGGGACGAGTTGTACTTACGGTCAAGTGCAGTAGTGGCCATGAGATATGTGACAGGAGAGACACCCATGGCTTCAATCTTTCCCGAGTGAAAGGTAAACAGGCACTCTGGATCATGGGTCTACAGCGAAATCAGAACAGAGTTCTTCTACATTCAGAGACTGAAAACATGGCTTGCAATGCCTCATCAACATAAAATGGACACCTAAAATAAACGTGCAAAATCTACCCTACATCTATTGCATGCAAAAGTGTGGAGTTTGTACATGCAACAAGATACCCACAAGTACAGGTCCCTTTTTGTACCAGCAAATGCCCATTTTGATTGTACAACAGGTGCATGAGCAAATTTTTACAGGCATATTAAGCACCTGGATTTAAAAATATGGCATCAGATATGTAAAAATAAAGGTGATTAACATATTATATTGGGAGGTACAATGCCTGGAGATCAAATTTATAATAGAAAACGATTGCTTTGAAGGCTGAGAAAATGACCTTAAGCCAAGGGCTTTATATTTCACTGGAAGTCTTTTTCCAACCCAAGCTGAAAAATAGGTTTCCATATATACTCCTGTATTTATTATACACTTTCTACATAGCTTTTTGCCATAATTGTGCCGCAGCTTCATTTATCTGCTGCTACGGGGTCTGCTTGATGGAATTTTTGATCAAACACAAAGTGTCTGTTTTAACTTTTCTGCTCATGTGACCCTTTTCACCAATAGCGGATCTACAGCAGTTTGATCAAATGTACAGAAATGTGAATATTGTCCTCAGTATCATCTAGATAAAATAGTGATGAGGTATTTCTGAAGTGCTATCCAGACAGGTTGTAGTAGCAGCCCACACATTAACTTCTCACATTAATGTCCATCAATTCCCACCTTTTGAGAACCAGGCCCCTTTAAAGTAGTTCCAGTTTAGCAGTTAACAATTGAGGGACCCAAAATCAATAGCTACCTTTGAAAATCTTGGCCAATAATTGTAATTAATGAAGCAGTGAAGATCAAACATAAAGGTGTGCCTGATAACACTAAATCCTCAGCTGTACAGTTGGTCAAAAGTTGAATGGCACTATGTGGCCACACAGTGTAATTAAAGGAACTTAAAAAACAGGATGGGTGGAGAAGTGGGAATAAAACTTACGACATTTGAAAAACTCAGATCAAGCTTCCAGATGGCTCCATTGGAATCCTAAAAAAAATAAATATTTAACATCTGAATGTTCTTTCAAATTAAGTTTGAAAATGGCATAAGTTCTTGTAATTCTTTACAAATACTGTAGGTAAGAATCTCAATCATCTGGAAGAAACAGGATTTAGACCCCATAGCCTGATGTCAATTTCACCTGGTGGTCAGTAGCAGAACAGGGCAATGAAGCCTGGGAATGACACTTTGAAATTCTTCCAAACCTATGTAGCTCCCACTCTCAAAGCCAAAAGAGAGACTCAAATGTTATTCTATTCTAAAAATAATCCAGGAGGAGACAAGGTACTAGTTCTACAAGAAAAAACAGATTGCCTCCTCTAGCAATGCATTACCACATGCCTCTCCAATATTGCTCCACAGAGCTCGTAAGAATGCAAGTATGTCTTACCTGAGCATACCAAATGGGCTGTCCAAGATCATGAATTTTCATGATGGAGCTCAAGTTGACATTCTTGCCAACAAGAAGTTCATTCATATCCTCCATCGCTAGTAGACCTGTGTCATCCACAGAATCAGCTGCATCTATCGTCTCAAAGTCCCACACCTTCAAGCAGTTGGAAGTGAACAGAGCAGCGTTCCTTAATCCAAATGCCAACACATCTCACATTAACACGCACAATGGTAATATAAAATCAAACTATAAGAATCCAAGGGAATGGGTGGCTCAGGATATAGAATAAGGAGCCTCTCGTGTCCACATCATCGTGACTTCTCCAGGTCATGTTCAAGCCAATCAGAGGCTGTTACCATCTAATATCTGTTCAGTGGCCCATGTAAAATGTGTTTATAGGTCTCTGTCCTCTAGGAATTGGATTATTACCCATATCCCAAAAATCATTAACTACAATTGGCACTACTTAGTACCCATGTTGGCAGTTGTCACAACTATGGAGAGTAAAACTGCCTCCTAGAAGTTGTCCCTAGTGAGGCAGTATGGAAGGACAGAGTGAGAGAGCTTGCACCTCCACTGTCTGCTCTGTGGATAAAGAGCAAATTTCGGTTTCCAGATCTGCCAGTCCAGCACCCTTTCACCAGGACAATATTTACATAAAGAATACCATCAATGTAAAAAAACAAAAAATCAACCCAAAATCCTCATCTGAAACTTTTTCCCTACAGCTGTAACCACTGCCTCTAATTACTTTACAACTAAAAGATTAGATGGGAAAAGACACACTTTTCTCCACTTTGTTTATTTTGAGCATTTATCATAAGCCTTTCTCCCAAATCTGGACCTTAGCGTCCAAAATCTGGGTGCTTAGCATGAACCTCCAAGCTTAATTACCAGCTTGGATCTTATCTCGCTGCCACCAGACAGGAATTACAGCGCCTGCCTCGCTCTGGTCCCCCCAAACTTTCCCTGGAGGGACCCCAAGACTCAGAAGCTCTGAGTCTTACCGGCAAGGGAAATACTCCACTTCCCTTCCCCCTCCCTCTCCCACCCAGACTTTCCTCTCTGGGCTAACCTGAGAGTATTGATGCAATCTCTTTACATCACAATACCAAGAAGCATATCTCCTCTATTCCACAAAGAGACAAACCCCAAATACAAGGAAACAGAAATGATTCTATCTCTCTTTCCCCCTCCCACCAATTCCCTGGTGCTGCAGAGCTTATCCTCCGTAGATCTAACACAAAGAGAATTCCCTCCCCTTGTTCCTTAGCCTACCCAGAGAGAAAAAACTCAAACAAGTCTTAAAAAGAAAACTTTATATAAAAAAAAAAAAAAGAAAAAAAAAAGACATCAAAATTTCTCTGTATCAAGATGACAATAATACAGGATCAATTGCTTAAAAGAAAAAAATGAATAAACAGTCTGATTCAAAAAGATATCCAATTTGAAACATTCCAGCAAGCTACACACATGTAAATACAACCAAAACAACATAAAAGCCTATATTGTTTTTCTACCTGTACTTACAATTTGGAAACAGAAGATTAGAAGATAGAAAGAACCTTCTCATAGCTGAGAGACAGACAAAAGACTCAGACCCCAAAAATTCCCTCCCTGACTTTGAAAAATCCAGTTTCCTGATTGGTCCTCTGGTCAGGTGTTTGGTTCCCTTTGTTAACCCTTTACAGGTAAAAGAAACATTAACCCTTAGCTATCTATTTATGACAGCATTTAACAGTAATTTGTCTACTGTCAGTTTCCCTCTTTCCCTGAACACTCAGTTTTCCACTGTTTGGGCCTTTCATGCAGCAATAGGGGAGGAAACTAAACTAAAAACAAACAAACACACAAAACAGGACAATATGACTGTAAAACCCACAAATTGGCAAGTAGAATCAGAAGCAGTGAAGAACTTGAGACTACTTTTAACTCATTTTTAAAAATTGGTTTGATTTTAAGTTGAGGATGTCCCATTATTTATTTTTTTCTTTAACAGAGGTTTGTTGCTCAGTTGAAATGGATACATCTCTAAAATAAAATGACTGAGGTACTAGCTACTTACACAAATGCCTTGAGTGTTCACATGATCAGAAATTAATTTCAAACACCACTGTGATTATCCTTTGACTAGTATGTGACATCTTAACAAGGCCTGAAAATGACTAACATAAACCTAAGCTACACACACACAAAACATCCCCAAAATTGTTAAAGACAAAACTAAAAAATAAAACTTGTTAAAGACATCATTGAAATTGATTCTGATTTATTAGTGCACAGAAAGGATTTCTCTAGCATTAGTAGGCACAAAGTGATATTTAAATGTGATCTGATCCAAACATCTACATTGTGGAAAGAGATCTGCTCCTATCCAGTTCCTTGTCAAAATTTATTCTTAGACAGTGATCACAGAAAGAAACTCCATCAATAGGCTACTCCCAATATAACATATAGGCTAAGTTATTTCCCTTTCCCACTATTAACAAGACTCTGTATACCAAATGTGTGTCCAGACTATTAGAGGAAAAAATACTCACCCTAATGTAGCCATCTCCTCCAACAGTGACCAGCTCTCCCTCATCCAGAATTAACTGATTAACAGGGCCATTGTGACAGGGTCTATGTCCAGTTCGACAGAGCTCTACTTTGATGAGGCCTCCTTCCCAAAGCAGCAAGTTGCCCCATTCAGATCCAGAGATAACCTTTCATGCAAGTGAAGAGTAATACATGAGTGTTATAACATATCAATGTGCAGATATTGGTGAGAGACTGGTGAATATCTTAGCTCACTATAGCCTTTACTTTAAATTAAGAAAGCTCATTTGTCTGAGAATCACAATAATAATGGATACTTTTAAACTGTTAAATAAGCCAGTTTATTGCCAGTTAATGTCAATATTAGATTTACGGCTGTATATTTGATTGTGCATAGAAGGCCTAATCCAAAGCATTCTGAAGTGAATGGGAAGACTCCCATTGACTTCAATGGACCTTTGTTCAGTCCCTGAGAAGGAGAAAGAAAACAGTTGTACTCATTTACTCTACTCACCTTCCCATCAGGCAGCTCCACATACCCTACAATGTCAGTCACAGCTGTTTTACCAAACCTGCCCAATGCTCCTTGTAGCTTGAGTCCAGTGAATGTATGGGCCATCTTCCAGAACCTGAGTACAGAAAACATAGTCTTAGAGGTTACACTTTAGATTGTATCTAGAAAGTACTGTATCTCAGGCTCTGATATCATCATATCATGAGTATCTCCAATGTGTGGACTACTCAATTACTTTTAAATATGAGGGTTTGCAGTTTTTTAAAATTTAGATAAAACTTTAAATGTGCTGAATGAGGCTATCCAGGGTTGTTTTTCTGTTGTTGTTACTGAGTAGGACTGAAATGCCCCAAAACACCTGGATACCCACAAGATGAGTAGGTCACCAAACCCATCCTGATCCCAGTCAGGCATTTGTTTACATACCACGGCCACCCACCTCCCCTCAAAAAAAACACTTTCCCTTTACCTACTTCCATGAAAAACCTAGAAAAATATGGGCAGGGGAAAATAGAGAGATTAATATTTAAATAGGTGCTAAATCCAATTTATATATCCATCTTGCAATACTTTCCATATTTACTTGAAGAAGCCTACTTCTCTCTCTGGTTGTTCTCCAGTGTAGGATGTTCATCTATTGAAATCCTATGGATAACTTCTCCACTGGATTCCATTCTGTGTAACCCCATGGACTTTAGTGGAGTTGCATTAATCTAAATGAGCCAGAATTTGGGCCTGTATCTCCAAAGTTACTTCTGACAAAGCATACAGAAATGTTACACAGATGCAGAAGCAGAAGAGAATGAATCCATTGTAGACAAACTCTCATCTCCTATTTTAATTAGAGATGGTCCAAGTTCGTGGTATGTGGATCAGGATCCAGATTATATTTAGGCAATGTTTTGGGACCATGCTATAATTGAGACCAAATCAGGGTTAGGGATCAAGTGTGAATTTTATGGCACTGAAATATTTCAAGCTATTTTTAATGATGTTTTAGCTCAAAATAGAAAAAAATCTCACCAGACATCTTATTTTGTGAGATTTCAACTATTAATAAATTCTCTTCAGTTTAGACCTTGAAAATAAACCCTTTCTCGGTTTAGATCCAAATTGGAATCAAATTGCAAGTATGTAGGGATTTTTATTTGATTCCTCTGTAAAATTTACAGGTATTTGGATTTATCGTTAGTATGATTTATTATTTATTGCAGTACCACCCCATCATCTACCAGGATCCCATTGTGCTTGGTACTGTACAAATAGGACAAAAAGATGGTCCCTACCCCCCAAAAGCATAATGCTTTGGTCCATTTTTAATTACAATAGGAACCTAAATTTACCTATAAAACAGACTGTATCTTCCTTTTTGGTGCTCTCATAGGCTGTTTTGGCCATGCTTTGTGATTAGTTCTTAAAACTGACCAAACAGCATGTGTCAGCCCATTTAACAAAACCAAAGAGACACCAACAGGTAAGAAGCCCAGAATGCAGAGAAGAGCCATGTGCTGACCCAATAACTAGAACAGAGGTTGATAGAAATATTTCTTTTAATTAGTTCTCCCCACTTCCAGTGCACTTTTGAAGATCAACAGTGGAGTAGTTTATTGGGCATTCCAGTACACCATTACCAAACAACAAAAAACTCTTAACTGTCAGGGTAGTTAAGCACTGGAACAAATTGCCTAGGGAGGTTGTGGAATCTCCATCACTGGAGGTTTTACAGAACTGATTAGAAAAACACAGGTCAGGAATGGTTTAGATAATACTTAGTCCTGCCTCAGTGCAGAGGACTGGACTAGATGACCTGTTGAGATCCCTTCCAACCCTATGTTTCTATCATTTCTATGATCTCTTTTGGAAAGCAGACGTTTCAACATTTGTATTGCTAAGCAGAACACTATTCCCCATTGTTGTGCACCTGTTAACAAGCATATTAGTCAATCACCTTATAAGTTTCATGATTTTTTTTAGTTACTTCCCATCAATTGATGTTAGTGAACCAACCTACTTAATGTGTCCTGCTCCAGAAGTGGTGAGTTGCTCTTCATTTTCAGGAGAGAATGTGACCTTATAAACATCCTGGGAAAACGCCTTTGACCTCAGCACAATCTTTTCCTGTTTCCAATCCCAGATTGTCAACATGTAATCAGGGCTGCTCCCAACACTGGCCAGTAGTGTTCCATAATGGTTAAAATCAGCAAATGCATAGGCTTCCTCAGTCCCACCTGAAGGGCAGATGTCCACAAAGAAAGGTTGCTTAAAAAGAGTTCAGTTCTCATTATTTGGCTAGTGCTGAATCAGAGTCAGCCAATAGTTGGCTATTTTCCACACACCCAAGAGTGCAAGGACAACCACTTACAATCAGTTTTCTGTATGTGATTTTTCAAGTGCCAAAAGATTATATAATTAGTAAAAAATCTAAAACATAACATTATTCCACTTGCTGGAGTCTATAAACTTTGCTGTATCCAGGTAATACCGAAATAGTCCTATTTAACCTACCTCGGAGTATTCTGTATGGCTTTAGTGAAGGATACTCATAGATGATGATATTTGGCTTCCATCCTTTTTCTCCTACTGCAAAATACTGTTTACTAGGATGTACCTAGAAAAAGCAAAGACTGTGTTACATACTCTGATATCCCCTTTGGCTGTCCTCAACTAAATATCAAGTTGTACACCACCACACACATTGTGGAACCATGCAATAATTTGTATTTATCCTGCACCTTTGATCATCTCACCTGCATTCAGCCCACCAATCCATCTCCCCCTTGACAGCATTTAGGGCACTGCTCTATCCTTCTACTATTGGAGAATAGGAGAAAACTTAGCAACAGCACATTCAGGGGCTGTTCTACAGTAGTGGAGTTGGGACAATAATTGATTTTTTTTTTCCCCCCCACTTATGAGGCCAAAACAAAAACAGGAAAAAATTGTTTTGGTTTGAAAAAAATGTTTCATTTGACTCAAAATATTTTTATATTTTATTACTTTTTGGGTGTTTATACCCTTTTAAAGGTTTTTTAAACAAATTTAGCTAAACTTCAAAGCAAACTGTAATTTTGAAACAACATCTACATATTTCATTTTAAAAATGTCAAAACTGTTTCAACTCTTTTGATTTTTTCCATTATTTTTATTCATCCAAAATCATATGCCAAATTTGACCAATATTTGAAAATAGTTTTGTTTGATAGAAAAATGCATTTTTACCTCAAATTAATTTGCCTGTAAAAAAACATCACCCAGTTCTGTGCAGGAGATGTGAGGACCTGATTCTCCAAGAAGTATTGCTTACAATATAACAAAACAGCATAGTGCCAGATTTTAATAGCCTTACTTTCTTGGAATAGTATCAATTATCCAACAGGACTATTTGTGGAATAAGATGGTGATAAACCAGAGTAAGCGTTTCATAATCTGGCCCACAGAGAGGAGCTTGCTACAGTGAATTTGGACAACATTTCACTCCATTTACCTATGTACTTGAAATTCCAAATTTCAGGACAGGTGAAACATTTAGCCAATATTAACTGTAATCAGGAGATGATGTATTGAACAAAAACAGTTAAACTGTATCCAGAGCATTTTAATAAATAAAATTTTAAAACAACAAAAAAGTGAAACCCAGTTGACTCTTGTCAATTCTTGTAAGTAACTTATTAGTATGGCCTGGAACCTGGACCTATTTAAGATATGCAGCTGTTTGTTCTCTGACTATTAATCAACTAGGTCCATGTAATACACCTTGATGGATTGCTACTGGTCAACACATCTGAGATTACTGACTTTTCTTTTCCACCCTTTAATCAACGCTGCTCTTTCATTCAAGCCCAAATATGCAGGCAACTGTGGAATCTTCCGTGAAACAACTGAGACACACAGACTGTTTCACTACTATAAGTTTTAAACTCTAGAAAGGGATCTTCTTCCTAAATAGGCAAATAAAAGCCATACCGTGATAATGCCAATTCCACCACCGCCGCTGCTCCGGAGATAAGTCTGATATTTAGTTTTCAGGTCCAAGAGCACCAGTTGGTTGCCTGCTACATAGAGGAGTGTTTGACTATCCAGCAATTGCAGGTTTGCACTTTTGGTGCAGTCATAACCAAAAGAGTGTCTGCAAACAGCTCACTAAGGAAAAGCATTGACCTTAGACCTTGAGGTTTATTTCTTCCAAGTAATAATAATTACTTGGAATAATAGTTAGTAATTAATAAAGGTATTAATACTAAAAACTAGAGCAAACCCAGGTAGGAACACTGAGTTGGGTGGTGGTTACTCTGTTGGTCTGGCTCTGGTTTGTTTTAAGACGGGTGCTATGATGAAGCAAAAACCCATCAAGGTATTACAAATAATTGGGGAAAATATAAATTAAATATTTAAAAGATTTATGTACCATCCCTCCAACTCCATGTCAGACTCCATTTTTATGGCCTATCCTGATCTCTGGAGATCTCCTAAGAATTCATATTCTATTGCAGGGGTAGGCAACCTATGGCACGTGCGCCGAAGGCGGCACGTGAGCTCATTTTTTTTTCTCCAGTGGCACTCACACTGCCTGGGTCCTGGCCACCGGTCTGGGGGGCTCTGCGTTTTAATTTAATTTTAAATGAAGCTTCTTAAACATTTTAAAAACCTTATTTACTTTACATACAACAATAGTTTAGTTATATATTACAGACTTATAGAAAGAGACCTTCTAAAAACATTAAAATGTATTACTGGCACGCAAAACCTTAAATTGGAGTGAATAAATGAAGATTCAGCACACCACTTCTGAAAGGTTGCCGACCCCTGCTCTATTGTTTTAATGTTCTTTTTTCAAATAAAATATAAAAGAAATTGATCAGATTACAAAGCGCACTGTCTTCAAGAAACAGAACCAAAGCAATGTCTCAGGGCTTGTCTACATGGAGAAGTAACGTGTACTGTGGAAGGAAGGGTGATTTCTAAAGTGCACTAGTGTGTTTCACATTAATTGGTCATGTAGACCCTGCTGGTGTACACCAAAAGTTCTCTCATGCACTTTAACATAATGCACACCAGCATGGTCTACATTAAGTGCACTGGGGAACATTTGGTGCACACCAGCAGGGTCTACACAACCAATTAACATGCAACACATTAGTGGGCTTTAGAAATCAGACTTCCACCAGTACACATTAGTACTCCGTGTAGACAAGCCCTCAAGCTCTCTCCCTCTGCCAGTCTGAGGCCTGGTCTACACTATAGTTAGGTCAACATAAGGCAGGTTACGTCGACCTAACTCTGTAACTGTCTACATTAAAATGTAGCTCCCACTAATGTAATGTGCCCATTACACTGACTTAATAACTACCTCTTCGAGAGGCGTAGTGCTTCAGTCGATGTTGTTAGGTCGATGTAGTGTCAGCATAGACACTGTATTGCTTACATCAACTGTTGCTGCCTTTCAGAACCACCCCCCAATTCCCCCACACTGGCAGTTAAATCAGTGCAAGCACTCCTGGTGAGGACATGCACTGCCAACACAAGGAGCATAGTGTGGATGAGCAAAACCAATTCAATTACTGCAGTGGCTGTATATCAACGTAATTTAGGTCAACTTAATTTTGTAGCATAGACTTGCCCTGATGCAGAAAAGAGACACAGAGGGGTTTCCTCACAGCAACTTCAGAGTCCCAGTGGAAAACCCACCTGTGCATCTGAAAAATCATACATTCTTCCCTGTTCCTCCCTTACACCTGGAGGAAATAATATAATATACTGCAGCTTTTAGATAAGAAAACCTTAGATCTAAGCCTATACAATACAGCATGAGAAGGATACATGAGAGTGAGGAGGTTAATTGGTATCCCAGAGTCTGACGTCACAAAGGGTTGCGAGCACAAATCTTCATAGTTATAGAAGAAGGTCTCTGAGATTTTCCTTTCTAGCTTCTCAGGCTTTTTTTCTGGCTCTGGGGATTTCTCAGTATCCTCCTCCTCCTCCTCCTCATCTTCCTCTGTGTTTCACAAATAGTGACACAAAAAAGAGCTTTAGTCAGATAGGATAAATGTCAATACCCTAACCGCCAAAGTGGATTATTCATTAATTCTTTCCTTCCTCCAAAGAAATGTTATCTTTGTACTATGAAATCTATCCTGTGAATAGCCTCGAATGAATAGCATGTGTTTTTTCTAAGATTAGAAAAATCTGGGTTCTTAATAACCAAGGTAAGAATGTTTTGAAAATTCACTGCCCCATACACATAGCAGACAACTTCTGTCAATATTTGTAAGATATGTCATCTTTACTGACTTTAAACCTTGAGACCTTAAAGCTACTGGGAGAGTTTTATTCAAACTTTGTTTGATGTTTAGGTCTCAGTTAGATTTAGGAAAACAAGCCAAGTTTGAGGCTTCTTTCTTCAGTAGATATTGAATGCATAATTTTATGCTGACTAATCAGTACAAAGGTGTAGCACTTCGCTCCTTCACATAAAGCAGGTTGCCATGGAGACTTTGTGCTAACAAAGGCTTTCTACTAATGTGCTGCTCTAGATAGTTCCTCACTGGAACTCAATGCATTGAACGGATATTGTCAGCAGGAATTGTAGTCAGCTATAAACATGAGTTTCAGGTTCTATTCCTCAATCTGAGTCATTTCTATTAATTCTTATTGTTTTACAGTCAGATTATCTTTTTCGTTAACATGTTTGTCTCTCCCTGTTATCATGTGATGCACCAATACAAACAACCAAGGGGGCAGACTATCCACGGGAAAGCAAAATGGAATGCTTATTAAGTGCTGTGAAGTGCAAAGCAAACAAGCTGAAAAAGTAGAAAAAAATAATTGTTTATCTAATCTTTGTCAGTTACAGGGGCCTTATGTTACTTCTAACAACAGAAGGCAAACAAAAGCAATTTCAGGATGCAGTGGGATTTTTAAGTTGATGTTTATGACTCTTAGGGAGAAGGCAATACTCACGGGCACTGCTAATATCTGACTCAGCACCTTCCACCGGCTTTTCTACTCTTTCTGTCTGTCCCTCTGGAATTGGTGGCACCTCTCTTTCACCTGATGGTTTATTTGAGGGACTACTTTTGCTTTCCTCTGCAAAGGAAAATTGGGATAATTTTCACTTCTTCAGCATTCCAAACAGGGTATATTTCTGTGTTTTGCTCTCACACTCCATATTTGGATAATTCAGCATCCACAGTCTTGGAGCATTAAACTTCCTTCTACCCTACAATGGATTTCCTGATCATGCAGAGTGGATTTCATTGTTTAAAACTGATTTAGGACATAAGAGAAGAAGAGGAGCACCTCCTGGAAAGGAGAAGTGCATTAACAGAGAGAATGAATTGAAGGGTCAAGACACAGCATGCCAAAGTTCCAACAAAATATCCTGCAAAGAACCACAATAGACACCATGCCCTGAATGGTGGGTGCCAATATTCTGTTATAACATACTCAAGCACTAAAATGGAAGCTGGACCCAAAACATCCAGAGAACAAGCCTATCATAATGAAAGTAGCAATCTATGCAACGACTGAAACGAGTTGAATGAGTTGACATTCTCAGGACTAAGTAATCCAGAGAAACAAGAAAGGCACTAGAGGCAAAAAACTAAAGGAATTTATTACAGTTGTGACTGAAGAAGCTGGTCTAACAAGCATGGACTGTCGAAGGCCAGACAGTGGGTCAGGAGAGTTGGAGCAACAACCACTGAGGACAGCACACAGCTTCTTCAGAAAGAACCATCACTGACCATGGTCAAGAAGGAACTGGCTGGAAAGTTTTGAGGAGATTCACATTAACCAATAAGATGGGTGTCTTGCATACTGTCCACCACTACTTTGCCTAAAAGGGTCAAAATCTTCAGAGCTAGGAGAGTTCTACCCCATGTCATTTTGGGAGCATGGGGCCTAAGATTGAGTCCAATGTGTATATATTATGCCTGATTCCTCTACCTGGTGTAGTCAGACTAATGCAAAGTAGGTGTAAAATGCTAGCAGGTCAGAATTATGCAAATTTCTAAACAAGCAATATAGAATCAAGCCTAGTATTTTTAGAAAATATTACTTCCTGTCTTTTCAAGCCTGAGCAGTGAAACCAGAATACACAGAACACTCTTTGGGCCGGCTCCTCATCAACACACAAGAAGCAGATGCACTGGTCCACCATGGACATCTTTGTGTTGTACAGTACACATCAGTCAAAGGCTGACAGCTTACCTTGGTTCATCATGAAATCAACCCTAGCCCCAAGATGTCCACAACAAACACTGGTGTGAATTGGAACCATAGACCCCTCCCATCCCTTTACGCCCCCCACTCCCCCAAAACGAAAAAAATCAAATAAACAGGGAACTGCCCAGTATGCAGACTTAAGACTATCCTAGGGTCAGTACTGAAATCTCTGTGTAATGGGAGGTAATACTCACGGACACTACTGGTATCTGCCTCTGCACTTTCCACTGCCTTCTCTACACCTTCCTGTCCCTCTGGAGTGGGTGACACTAGTTCACCAGGTGGTTCTTTTTGGGCACTACTTTTGACTTCCTCTGCAAAAGAAAACAGGGATAATGTTCACTTCTTCTCAATACCCTCTTAAGTATATTTGGAGTCCCAAAGGGTGGACCTGCGTTATTGGTTTGTATGCTACATATCAGAATAATGCAACACTGAAGTTCTTCCTATCCTACAAGGGATTTTCTACTATGCAAAATGAAATCCATTGAATAATACACTTCGTTCCTTCAAACAATAAAAGCAAAAGATACTTCCTTTCTGCAGGTCAGGTTGAATATTCAGATGGACTTTACACACATATCTAGACAACAATCTCAACCACTTTCTTTTAAACATGACTTGACCTGCAAAGGAATTTGATTTGCGCCCTTTATTGCTTCTTTATGATAGCTTTTTAGTTGTTTTTTAAAAAGGAGGCAGGGGAATGGTTTTGTTTTTTACCTTAGAAATATGAGGTATGTCAAACCTGATCTTCCCTTCTCTTGCTGAAGGACTTTTTGAGAGTCTCAGGAGATGTGCATTATGAGGTCTCACACAATAACTTAAGGGCAACAAATCAAAGTGTTCAACAAGCATTGCAGGCATAAGTAGGTATAATAAAAATGAACAACAAAAAAGGATTTTAAACAGCCTGACTCTCTATCCTTCCCCTAACTGTTCTTCAGCTTTCAATCTTTTGCTTCTCATGATGTTACAACTGCACTAGTGCTCCAGTTGCCACAGTCTTCCAGGGGAGACAAGACCTGAATTTCTAATGTAAAAAACTAGCAGAAATGTTTTGTCTTTTAATTTAAGAAGTTTCTTGATCTCCTAACTTCCTCACAAAGATGTAAATAAATAATTAAATAAGCATAAAGCCTTTTTCCCCCTTCGTCTCCTTAGCAAGTTACCTTTACCTTAGTCTCAATCTTAACTTGCTCTCTCTTGCTTTTTTTTGATTTCACGTAAGCATCTATTCCCAAACAAGACACTTTAAGATGGAGTTAAGATTGAAAGTATATATGAGCAATTTAAAGATTAAAAACCACTTTCAAGAATACTGTAGTTTAATAAAAAAAAAAAAAAAGTATTAGAAATCCAGAGTTAAGGTTCAACTTAAAAGAAACTTGAATATTTGAAAGCATGGAAATGCACAATTAACATCTAACTGGATCCCCTTTCTCTTCTGGAACCAGAGCTTTCAAACCAAGAAATAAAAAGTCCCTATGGAATATATCCCTAGTTTCAAATTGGATAAGAATCTATGCTAGGATAGATCACTTCAGGGGTTCCAGTTTCAGGAGAGTGGAAATGTCCAATGAAATGCAGAGTGCTGACAAACATTGTATCATGGGATACTGGAGGATGGTGAAGTTACTGTATGATTGGAATGTATTCAACCTGCAAACGCTGGAAAAAATCCACCCACCTTCTCCTGATGGTTCAAGGATCTTTTCAGCATCCTGCTCTCCTGCATAATCCTTTGAAGAGACAAACTTTTCCACATCTGCCTGATCCTCCTGATCTGAACCTTTCCTAGGTTTGTTCTTATCAGAACTCTCATTCTCTGGGACTTCCATTTCTTCTTTATAAACAAGAGCATGTCTTATAGACCAGTAATAAGAATCTGTCTACATTTATGTATTGTTTGGTTACATCCCTCATGATAAACAATTAATTAAACCTATTAGTCTGTCCACCTGTACTTTTCAGATGGCCTCCTAGTTCCATTGTAACAGCAGTGTTGCCGACTCTGAGAATTATATTGCAAGTTCTGTGATATTTGTTGTCTGTCTTAACGTGCCAGTTCCTGGAGTCATAAATCTCAGCTTTCATTTAAAATAAAAAGTATATTTCTAGCCCTCATGATTGCTGGGAAAAAAAGCTTGAAAACATAAATTCTGAAGGCTCAAAACCCAGAAGATGAAAAGAACCCAAAATCTTTTTTTTTTTTTTTTTTTTAAGAACTCGGGATATTAAAGCCAATCTCGTGATTTTAGATTCCTGACTCTTGATTTTGTACACTTGCAAAGAACCAGAATAGACTTGGGGCTGGAAATACTTGAACAGAGGTTCTTCTATCAGCACTACAGTTAGTCACAGGTATAGCTGCAGGCAAGTTGAATGATACAGGGTAGGGTGTCCAGAGACCGAAGTTCTTCCAATCCCAAATCTGCCACTGTCATCTCGTGTAAACTTGTGCCAGCCACTTAACCTCTCTATATGCCTCACTTATCCCATGTGTTAAATGAAAATAACAAGTCTTACCTATCTTAGTAAAGTGTTTTGAGATGTATGGCAAGAAGTCCTATGAAAGTTCAAATTATTGTAATTAATTATTAATCAATCATTTTTTATTAAATTTAAGGATGTGTCATTATAAATCTACTCAGCTCTGAAAAATGCTTCAGGCTGAAAGGTGAGTATGAAGATTTCATTCTGACAGCCATCCAGGGTCTAGTGGCAGCATGTTGTTGCAGTGCTCAATGTTTGTAATACATGAGGTGTTTGTGTACTATCCCACAGGGATTGAAAGTGCTGAGGAAGATCAGAGATCAGAATTTATGTCTTTGATCCCATTACCAGGCTTTCACGTTGACTAGTCCAGGAAGCATTTGTACTGGTTCACCACCTAAGTGTCTTTGCAACAGTTGTTTCTCATATGAATTTTTAACAGCATTTTCTAAACTGCTAGAATTAAGAAGTACAGATTATTACTGTATTTGAAAACTGAGGTCTCAAGCTTTCAGATGATATAATGCAAGGAGTTAAATTTCTATTACTTCTGGACATAGTGACCACTAAAATTATATCAGAATTCAAATGGAAAAATGGCAAAATGTTAACCAGAATATTATTTTTAGATCCAATGTTTCACAATTTGCCAGAGCTGGAAACTAATGCTGTTCCTTTCAGTACTGGTTCACAAGTTATCGGTCTATAAAACTACATCAAGCCTATACTGGTCCCTCAGCATTGCTTTATTGGCACACGTCCAGTGTTAAAACCAAGTTTTCTTTCACTTTCAGCCATCAGTGCTTTAGGCTGCCTTCTTCCTGGCCATGCTGCTCACAAGCCACGACAAGTCTCAAGAGAGGGAAATGCGTGGAGTCATGCCTCTCAGTCTGATCAAAAATAAGTTTGTTAATCAGCAATTTTGCTGACACAAAGGAGTCCCACAAGTTGTCAGTAAAGTTGTAAGAACACGGAGAGCTTTGAAGATGCAGAGTGTGGTGGTGTGGCTTTAGGAGAATGAATAGAATCTCCAGGGTGTGGGAGCTGACAGCTAGAAGAGGCAGTTTGGTATTAGGTTAGATTGATGGACTGACCTGAGGTCAGATGCTCTGTATATATGTTAATTATGTATCCAACAAAGACTGCTGTTAAATTACTAGCAACGAGTTATTATTAAGGCTAGTGGATTACCTAAATATAAAATAACATACAGAGCTGCCATCAGGATCAAATGATGCCTTTATTTGAATATGGGATAGATTAACCGTACATTCAGAAGTGTGACAATGAATAACCCAATACAGAGAGAGCATCTTTCTATCTTGTTTGCAATTTGTCCTCCAGTCTTTCTCCTTTTCTTTTTCAAAACAAAATGGTATTTCAATGCACAAGGCTACATAAATACAGTGCTGTGGTTGATATTTTAAATGTATAAATGTCATGAAATTAAATGACTAGAAAATATTTCACTGTTTTATATATTGGAAACCTTAGAAAGGGCATATCTAGTTGTTAGGCAGGAGACTGGGAGTCAGGAGAACTGAGTTCTATTCCTGGCTTCACCACAGACTCCCTTTGTGACCTTGGATGACACACTTCAACTTTTTGTGCCTGTGCTTCCACATCTATACAACAATAATACCAAGTTTTGTTCAGCACAGTGAGAGACTCAGAAAAAATGAAGCAATCACTGCAAAATCTAATTCTATTGTAATAACTGGTGATGAGCTAGAGGTGGGGTAGAGCAACAAAACTCTAAATCATGCCAAACTGGCTGATTTCATTTCCATATTCACATACAAAAATCAGCCAACTTTTGTAGGAAACTTTTAGGCCCCACAAGCCTTTCAGCAAAATTGAAACTTGTGCTATCTCTGGATAGGTGTGAAGTGTTGGACGCTGAATTTTGTGCTTTGATAACAAACGTTTGTAACATTGGTCTGATTTATATGACAAACGGATCCTTGAACACCCTCTTCCCCGTCCCTTATTCCATGCCTGAGGCTAAATGAAATATTGCTGGTATTGTTCTAAGTTCCCCTTTGAAAATGGCAAGTCACACCCAGTTCTAGTTATAACCTTTTGTCATAGCTTCCTACTCAGATTTGAACCTTAGCGTTCATAAACTGAGAAGCTAGCATGAACCCTCTAAGCTTAATTACCAGCTTAGATCAGATATCGCTGCCACCAGCCAAATTTGTGTATCTATGGCTCCACTCTTTTCTCCCAAACCTCCTGTAGACTCCAGATTCCGAGCCGGTCTACCACACGGACCACCTCCTCCCATTCTCCCTTTATCTCAGCCCAGTCCCCCTCCTGATTTCCGTGTAGATCTGCTACTGACTCTTGCATTACACCGCGGGAATTCCCTTCCCCATCTTCATTCTGAGACTGCCAGATTTCCTCTCGTAAATTTACATCAAAGAGAATTTCCCTTCCCTTCGTTCCTTAGCCTACCCAGAGAAAATTCAAACAGGTCTTAAAAAGAAAGCTTTATATAAAAAGAAAGAAAAACACATAAACATAGTCTCTGTATCAGGTTGACAATACAGGGTCAATTCCTTAAAAGAAAAATATGAATAAACAGCCTTATTCAAAAAGATATCCAATTTAAAACATTCCAGCAAACTACACACAGGTAAATACAAAAAAATAATAAAAGCCTATTGTCATATACCTGTACTTACAACTGGGAAACAGAAGATTAGAAGCTTGAAGATAGAAAGATCCCTCTCATAGCTGAGAGACAGACCGGAGAACAGAGAGAGCAGACAAAGGGGACACACACCCAAACATTCCCTCCCTGAGCTTTGAAAAATCCGGTTTCCTGATTGGTCCTCTGGTCAGGTGTGTGGTTCCCTTTGTTAACCCTTTACAGGTAAAAGAAACATTACCCCTTAGCTATCTGTTTATGACACCTTTCAGTTCAGAACTTCCTGCCAATTACTGCACTTTTCTACAGCTTTGATTTTGAATTTAAAGGCACTTCTCTGGAAAAGTGAGTTTCACCTCACTCATTCTTTCTTTTCTCCAAGATCAACTGCATTGCATCCTGTTCCTTTACAGTCTTTGTCTTCTTTCCACCCAGGAGAATTTTGCTCTTTTCCACAACTGTCCTATCTTTTCTTGATTTCTTCTCCATTTCTATCTAACACAGTAATCATGAAGCATAAGAACATAACCATATCGTATTCTGCCCACTCCTGACTTTTTAGACTGAGTTAATGGAGACCTTACATGATGATTGAAACATTAGACTACCATTAAACTCAGATAAAACCTCTACTCACCTTCTGTTGCGGACACATTTGGCTCCTCTGTGTCCAGCTCTGTTTCAGGATCTTTGGAAATGTCAAACTTCTCTCCATCTGCCAAGTCTGGCTGGCTTAAGTTGTCACCAAGTATAGTCCCCTCAGTACTCTCTTTCTCCGATTGTTCCTTTCCTTTATAAACAAGAATATGTCCTTGAGACAAATCTGTGTTTCTCTTAGCCTGCATCTTTTATCATAATACTATTGCAATACTTGCTTAAAATACTCTTGAGAGGGACAGCAGGTGCAAGCATATGCAACAACAGTTCAGAATTAAAATTTTCATTTAAAAAAACTAATCTTGTCATTATGATGACAAAGAAAATCTTCCATGTGTGAATCAAATATAACTCAGTGCAGCACTGTCTACAGTTCTAGTACCTCTGCTGTTGCTCATAGCTTTGCCAAGCTGCATCAGGGTAAAATTAACATGATTGGTCAATTTCATCACTGCTATTCAGAATCCTGGAGATGGCATTATTATTTACTATTTCTATCACAGTTTAGTTATGAAGTTGTTGTTTTCCTCCTGCTGCTGCTATTTGACAAACCAAAATAATAATCAGAGGTACCGGAAGTTTTTTGTATTTTGTTCTACTGTTTCTTCCTCTTTTCTTTAAAAAAACAAAAAAAGATAATTTGTGTAACATTACATAAATGCAGTGCTGTGGCTGATATTTTAAATGTATAAAAGTCAAGAAACTAAATAAATAATGACAGGAATATATTCTACTGTTATGCTCCTTCCCCAGATTTCCAAATATATCTAGTGATTAAGGTAGGTGACTGAGTGTCAGAAGATCTTTGTTCTAGTCCTGGCCCTGCCACAGATTCTTTGGGTAACATATTTTGTCTTGCTGTGCCTCAGTTTCTACATCCGTAAAATGAGAACAATAATACCAAGGAAAAAGGAGCTATAAATGCAAAATGTAATTATACTGTAATGACTAGTTATGAGCTATGAAACCCTAAGCCATGTCAAACTTGGCTGATTTCGTTTTATGTTCAGACTCACAATCAGCCAACATTTGTAGGAAAAATTTTGACCCCACAAGACTTTCAGCAAAACTGTGGAGCATTTGAGGCTGAATTTTGTGTTTTTATAACAAAGTTTATAGATATATAGAATGTAAGGCCAGAAGGGACCACTCTTATCCGGATAACACAAGCCACAGGACTTCCTTGAATTAACTGCTGCTTGAATTAGAGCATATGTTTTTGAAAAACATCCACACTGGATTTAAAAATTGCCAGTGATGGAAAAATCCTCTACAACCCTGGGGAAATTGTTGCACTGGTTAATTACCTTTATTGTTAAAAATTTACACCTTTATTTCCAGTCTGAATTTGTTTAGCTTCAACCTCATACCACTGGATTTGTTATACCTGTCTCTGCTACATTGTAGAGCACATTATCAAATATTTGTTCCTCATGTAGGTATTTATAAACTGATCAAGTCACCCCTTCAATTTCTCTTGTTGAGCTAAACAGATTGAGCTTCTTGAGTCTATCACTACAAGGTGTTTTCCAATCCTTTAGTCGCTCTCAGGCCTCTGTTCTGAACCCTCCCCAGTTTACCGACATCCTTCTAGAACTGTGAGCACCAGCACTGGACACATTATTCCAGTAGCTGTTGCACCAGTGCCAAATACAGAGGTAATATTAACCTCCCTATTCCTAATCAATATTCACCTATATATACATCCAAGAATTGCATTTGCCCTTTTGGCTTTAGCATCAGACTCAGAGCACATGTTCAGCTGATTACCCACCAGGACCCGCAAGTCTTTCTGAGTCACTGCTTCCCAGGATAGAGTCTCCCATCCTGTAATTATGGCTTGCATTCTTTGTGCCTAGATGTATAACTTTACGTTTAGCTATATGAAAACAAATATTGTTTGCTTGCACCCAGCTCACCGAGCAATCCAGATTTCTCTGTACCAGTGCATTAACAATTGATCTGATTATGCGACAATGGGATTGTTGAACACCCCCTCCCCTGTCCCTTATCCAATGCATGAAACTAAATGAAATATTTCTGGTTATGTTTTGAGTTCACCATTGAAAATGGCATGTCATACCCAGCTCTAGTTACCTTTCAGGTCTGAACTTCCTGCCAATTATTACACTTTTCTACAACTTTGAATTTTTAATTTAAAGGCACTTTGCTGGAAAGTGAGTTTCACCCCACTCATTCTTTTCTCCAGGGTCAGCTGCCTTATATCTTGTTTCCCTTTACAGTGGTTGACTTCCTTCCACTTGAGAGAACTTATTCTTTTCCACAACTTTCCTCTCCTTTCTTGATTCCTTCTCCATTCCTGTCCAACAGAGTAACTATGAGCAGTGAGAACATCACTACATCATATTCTGCCCACCACTGTCTTTTTAGACTACTGAGTTAATGAGGATCTTACACAATGACTGAAATATTAAACTTTCATCAGACTTGGAGAGAACCTCCACTCACCTTCTGTTGAGAACTCATTTGGCTTCTCTGTTTCAGGGTCTTTGGAAATGCCAGACTTCTCTCCATCTTCTAAATCCTGTTCTCGTGACTCTTCTGAGTCTTCCTCTTCCTTTTCTTTATGAACAAGAACATGGCATTGAGACAAATCTTTGTTTCTGTTAGCCTGCCTCTTTTATCATAGAACTACATGATACTAGCTCACAGTTCTCATGAAGGGGAAAACAGCAATTCTGCAGAATTTAATTTTTTAAAAGTTAATCTTCTTTTACTTGTGATTATTACAAAGAAAATCTTCCCAATGTGAATTGAGTGTAACTCAAGGAGAGTTGCCTTTTGTTCTAAGAGTCTTCTGTTGCTCATTGTTTTGCCAAGATGCAGCAATGTGAAATAAACATGACTCATTAGTTTAATGGATGTTATTCAGAACTTTAGAAGTATTATTATGTATTTATTTGAATTGCAGATTAGTTGTGAAGCTGTTCATGTCCTGCTGATGTTGCTGGTGCAATGGAAAATTATTAGTAACAGAAATGGGCACTGGAGCTATTCACAGGGGAAGAGAACTCAAATTATGGACTTTAAGGGAGAGGTATAGTAGCAAAAAACTCCTTCCTCTCTTCTTTCTCTCCCCAGCAACAACCAGGATTCTGAGACCCTCTTTCTTATAGTAGTCATATTGTTCTAGTGGGAGAAGAGATAGAAAACACTCTGCCTCCAGCAGGTTGGGGTGAAGCTTAGTCAGAGACTGCTATTCAAAAGATAGGGCTATCAAACAGGGTCCAGGCACAAACAGATTGTAGGTAGGGTGAATTGGGGCAACCGTTCCAGACCCTGCACTATGGGGGACCCCCGCAGGCCGGCATGATTGGCTGGTGCGGTCAGTCCAAGAAGAGAGGAAACTGTCACTTCCGCCCTGGGTGCCCCCTGCTCTGGGCTCCACAGGCCGGTGTAATTGGCTGGTGCGGTCAGTCCCAGAAGAGATGAATCCGTGCCCCCCGGGGATTGCCCTAGGCTCAGCACCCTCTCCCTTCCCAGCAGGATTTCAGGGTTTCAGCCAGAGGTTGGGGTCTATTACAGGAGCAGGTGAGGGAGGTTCTGTGGCCTGCAAAATGCAGGTGGTCAGACTGGATGATCATGATGATCCCTTCTGGCTTTAAAGTCTGAAAGACAGAAAATAGGTGGTCTGGATTCACCAGTAAGGTGCTGCCCTTGAACCTTGCTGATACGTTGCCTACATGTAACACTGACAGACCCCGGTCGTCAGGTGGTGAGATCAAATCTGGGGCCTTTGGAGCTTAGTGCATGAGCCTCTATCACATGAGCTAAAAGCCAAGTGGCTTTTAGCTATGGCTGTAGAGCAGCAGACTCTCTGGAAGTGGTCTCAGAGCACCACTCCCAGGCGTGTGGGGGGGTTACATACGTACAAGACATTTGCATTTTAAACAAATGTCACTGATTCAAACGTCTGATATCTGTGTCGAGCACTGTCCAGCCTCCGCACGGCCCAGCCGCGCTAATCCGGACTCACGCCAGCTACGCGTTTACTGCCATTCGACGCGGCTTCTATCAGTAAAGGGTCGTGTTGGGCCCTGTGCTCAGAGAACGCACAGCACAGAACAGGTTCCCCCCGACACGGCAGCTGCTCAGTCACTTCCCTACAATTAATTGCACGTTATAAAGGGAACCTGCCCCGCGCTCGGTACCTGGCGCGTCCCGCGGCCCCTCCGCCTCCATCGCTCGTTTACCTGGTTGCTAGGCAGCCGCTTCCGGGGCCCGGCGCCTCCTGGGAATTGTAGTTCGAACGGCCGCGCCGCGGGCTGGGGCTCATGGTCCGAACGAGGCCCCGGCAAGGTGACTTGAGCGGGCAAGTAGGCGCACGCGCAGAGCAGCCCAGAAGAACGTGCCGTAGTGTGCACGGGGTGGGGGCCGAAGGCGTTTTGATTCTGTACCGGGTTAGATTTGTGCCATAACCCGTCATAGTGGTTGCTATTTACACAGGCACTGAAGGACACACCGCTTCTCTGAGGATTTTCTGGGGGGAGACTTGATTGGTCACGTTGGGGGAGGTTCTTTTTAAACTAACAAAAAGATGTTTAAAGGACTGTAACATTTCAGCCTCTCGATTATTTTTAACTTTTTTTTACTTTAAATTTCTTTTTTACATTTCAAATAAATATTTGTGCTTATCTGGGTTCTTTTTATTATTATTGGTAAACAAAGTGGGTGGTTGTGGGGTGATAACACTTCTTGCCTGTCTTTAGCTTCTATGATCCTAGGTAGTAATGAAATAATTACTGCGCTACAGCCCCACTAGTAGATAGGGATATAATCTTAACTATTCCCTTTAAACTGGAGTTGGGCTCAAACTGCAAAATGTAGATTTAGATGTGTGTTCAGACAGTGTGCACTCCTATGTTTGCCCTTTTTACAAGAGTATGATACATTTTGTATGAAATATACCTTGTGAGACATCATTTGAAAATTCATAATTTGCTGATCATTATTGTCCTGGTAAAATATGTGGCAACATATCTAAAGTTATAAGATTCTACTGTATGATACTACTAAGGCTATGTCTGCAGTGCCTAGCTTACAGTGGCACAGGTGTAAGTTATGCAGTGCAGCACTCTTTGTCAGCAGGAGAGAGCGCTCTTGCTGACAAAATAAAATCACCTCCAATGAGGGGTGGTAAAGCACTACCAATGCCAGCACTTTTCATCAGTAAAACTTTTGTCAGTTGGGTGTGTTTTTTCACACCTCTGAGCAACAGAGGTTTTACTGATGAAAGTGCAGTGTAGACATAGCCTATGACATGTTCCAAGTCTGGAGAGCAGTCATAAACCAGTTCCCAAAAGACTAGCCGGTGCCTCAGCCATCAAACAGGCCGTCACCTGGTTAAGTAGCCATTCTTTGGCAGGAAAAAGGGTGTGAGCAAAAAATCTACATTTTGACAAAGAAAGAGACTGATGTTCTCATCCTCACAGACTTTCTGCTTCCTGAACCTCAGCTGGAGATGATTCCTCAAAGAAGGGAAAGAACTATAAGAAGAGAAAGCAGATGCCCTACATTATCTCATATTTTCTCTCTACTCATTGTATCAGCAACACCTGAAGAACAGGGAAACAGCATTGGATTGGGGGAGGTAACCTGACTGAAAGAAATTCAGCCAGTAAAACTGCTGAAAAGTGGTAAGAGAGATTTGAATTCACATAGCTTGTTAAATTAGGCATTGGTTGCATTCTACCTTTATTTTCTTGTAACTAATTCTGACTTTTATGCCTCGTTATTTTTAGTCACTTAAATTCTATCTTTCTGTAGTTAATACATTTGTTTTGTTTCATCTAAACTAGTGTTTGGATTGAAGTCTTTGAGGCACTCCATTTGAGGTAACAGGATTTATGCACATCATTTTCTATTGATAAAATGACAGCCTTTATATGAGCTTGTATTGTCCAGGACAGAGCTGGGCAGTACAGGATGTACATTCCTGGGGAAAGTCTGGACTGGGAATTTGCTGGTGTTGCTCTATGGCATAATTTAAGAATGGCTAGCTATAGCATTCATGTAGTATAACTGGGAGTGACTTACAGGCTGGAGGCTGTATCTGAGCAGACCAGAAGTGGTGGTAGCCCTCACAGCAAAGCAGTGTAAAAGGCATCCCAGGTTGAAGAACTGGGGGGATATAGCTGTTCATTTGTCCAAACTCTACCCTGGGTAATGTTACACCCATCTCTGCTTTAATGTTAAAAAGGAAGACATTCAACAAATCTTTATATGCTCTCAAGTTATCACAGAGCAATGTCAGCATGAAGCATTCTGTATTATCTACCCCCTACTCTGGGGTATGAGCAGCATTATATTCCTAGAAGCTCCCATGATGTGCAGCTCTTGAAACTGCAGGTTTGGCAGCAGTACCTGAATCAGCCCTGAGCAAATCTGGCACTGGAATGTGCAATATCCATTCCAGACTCAAAAATCATTCTAGTGGTCCAGTCAGATTACCATAATAGCTAAGATTATAAAATAGCTTTCTATAATATCTTGCTGTTTTCATAGGGTCATATCTTTCCAGAACATTCATCTTTGGGACTAAAACTTTCCATGTCTGGTCTCTACTGGTGAATAATTATGGAAGGTTTGAGCAAAATTGCTCCAATCACTTTTATATTATGGGTTCCTGGAAAAAATGTTATTGTGGTTTGGGTTAAACCTCTTTTAAACTGTTGGGTGTGACCACGACCCCTCATTTAAGGTAGCAGTAAGAGACATTTAAAACATATGAGTCTGCCCAAGAATTAGAAGTGTGTGAGTGCAGGGCTTTGATTAGTATTGGGTATTTTTTTGTTGGCAACAGAGAGAGACAGGCAACACCAGAGGAGGCACCACACAAACAGAAGGAGCAAAAAGGTCCAGACACTGCATGGAATGTAAAAGCAGCAGAGAATCCTGTGGCACCTTATAGACTAACAGACGTTTTGGAGCGTGAGCTTTCGTGGGTGAATACCC
>NC_133769.1:163040916-163068309 GCF_003597395.2 Chelonoidis abingdonii | reverse complement strand
GGGCCCAGGTCCCTCCCTCTCCACTCCCCTCCTCCAAGGACACTAGGGGAGTGATTAAGAACTGGTTCAGAGGCAAACAATATCGCCCTGAACCTACCCCAGAGAAGAGAAAGCGCGAGACCCAGAGAACAATACTGGCAATTTGCCACAGTGGATAAACAAGATTGCAATAAAAAAATCTTCTCACTCTATCTAATCAATTTCTCTTCCTAACTGGAACAACCCACAACACTCCTGATTTAGCTAACTACTGTGGACAAACATTTTTCTCACTATAAACAAATTATAACCACATTGTTTTGAACAGGACTATACCACAAATATTTGAGCTTTGAATTGAACTGGGTATATTTTTAACTAAAGACTAGAGAGTCTTTCCTTGGCTTAGATTTACCAATGGTATATTAGCATTTGAAAACTGTACACTGAAAATGTATTTTAAATTCCTTCATTAAATCCACAGGTGTTCAGCTAAATCCTGATCTTGGAGGCAGGCTGTTACGCCTGTAAAGGTACCCTTTGAAGTCAATTAATTTGGTTCCTATGCAGGGAGGGTAATGACTTTCTTTTTGTGCAAGAGACAAGTTAGGTGAGGTAATATATTTTATTGGAGCAACTTCTATTGGTGGAAAAAAAGACAAGCTTTTGATCTTCCATGGAGCTTTTGTTCTTATTGTTCAACACACAGTGTATTGTGTTTATGAGAACAGGAATGTAGGGTAGTATATGCCAGTAGTTTACAATTATAGAAAAAAGTTGCTGGAATTGTAGCAAAAGGACTCTGCATCTTGGAGTAAGAAGTATATGGAGGATTTTTCCCCATGTTTGTTCGCTTTCTCTGATGCATGGAGGAAAAGAGAAGTGATTTGACTCCAGAAGGAAGGAATGCAAGCACAAGGACCTTACTTTTCATGGGGAGGGAACTGCACTAGCTCTAGGATTTGTTTGTTGTTGAGTTGGAATTGGAGAAGGCAGCTATAGCGAAAGATGAGCCAGGCAGGGGAGGAACAACTCTAAGGTTTGGCTGTCAGGCATAGTTAGGGAGAGAGGAGGAAGTTTCACAGAGGAAAGAGAAACAATAGCTTTAGATGCAGTACTACTTTGCCAGTTGCCACCCTACTACTGAAATTTTGCAAACAAGTCTTCTACAGAGGACATTTCTTTATGCCTCAGTCCTGTGAAATGGGAATAGTAGTATTTCCTTACATCATAGAGGAGTTGTGAGGAGAAACAATAATATTTATGATGCACTCAGATACTATGGTGGTAAAGAACAGGCAAGTACACAGATAGCTAAGATAGATGTTCAGCCCCCATCTCCACAAAAGTGTCTACATTTGTCTGCTGTGTGATGTTGCCTCCCTCCTTGTTCATAGTTTTGAGAAAACATGGGAAGACAAATTCATGGTTCAAGATTCCCTCAGCTCACTTGTTTTTAAGTAAATGAAGCCAGGGGAAGTGGGGTTCATCACCTTAAAAGGGGGAAACTGGGAGGGAGCCCCTAGTTAAAAGATTAGCACTTTTAAAACAAAAAAATCCCAAGCACTATTGTGAGCAGCTGTGTTTTTGTGCTAGGATTTGAGATGATTGTTCTAACTTTAACAGAGGCTGGGTTGTCAGTGTCTAAAGGCTGCGACACAGGAGCACATGCTAAGAGACTGGGGTTTATTTCCAGTAGCTCCTGCGCCCCTTTGTATTGTAACTCAGCCCTGCGATGAGACTGGATGGGCAGCATTTGCCTGCTGGACTTTTTAAGGGAACTGTGAGGGGGGCTGAGGGAGGAGTCTCCCCTGGCTGTCTGGCAGGGGGAGTGACTCTGGTTTGTTTGTGAGGGAAGGCAGGTGGCAATGAGGGAGGGAGAAGAGGAGGGGTTTGAGCAGTGAGCGGGGAGGGACCGGCACCTGTAGGGCTAGTGGATGGCAGCGGTTAGAGCAAGGGGAAGGAACAGGAGCAGCAGGTGGAGGAGGAGGAAGGCAGTGGGGGAAGGGCGGTCAGTTCCCTGGGGGAGGGAACCGCAGAGGGCAGTGGGGCGGAGGAGGAAGGAGGCACAGGTGGGTGTGGGGGAGCGAGGCGGGGCGCTGGGCTGGCCGGGGCTGGCGCGGTGACCCTCGGGGGAAGGCTCCCGGCAGAGGGCGGCGGCGCCATGACCCGGAGCTGGCGGTGGCTGCAGGGGCTGGTTCTCGCCTGGCTCCCCATAGGTGAGTGGAGGGCGGAGCGGGCTGCGGCAGGGTCTGGCTCAGCGGGAGCCGCGGCCACACTGGGGCCCTTTGGAAAGGGGCTGCGCCATGTCCAAAAAGGGCCCCAGGAGGGGGGGAGCGGCTCGTCAGCGGAGCCCTCCCCAGCCGCTGAGTCTGTGATTTCCCCCCCCCCCCGCCCCCAAAGTACTTGGACTCTTGCTCCCCCTCTTCCTGGAGCAGTTCTGGGGTGGGGGGATCTCCTCTCTGGGGGCCCTGCTCCACTCTGGGCTGGGGTTCATGCATCCCTGGAGAAGGGACAGCTGGGCTCTTCCCCAGCTGAGCTGGGCAACCACATGGGGGAGAGGGGGGAGAGAGGAAGATGCTGGGGCTCAGTGGCTAGCCTTGGTGCTTTGCCATCTATGTGCCCCCTGCAAGCAGGCAGCAGCCTTGTCCCTAAAACCTCTTGTGGTGGGAGCTGGGTGAGTTCCCCCGGGGGAATGGGGCTGGGCTGCTTTGCAGCCTCCCTTGTAGTTTCACAAAGGGTGACAGTGCTGTAAAGATGGCCAGACATCCAGGAAAAAGAGTCTTCAGCAGACAGGGCTCCTTTCTTGAGGAAATCACTGCTCCCAGCCTTGAACCATTCCCTACTGTCTGGAAGTATTGATTGTAGCATTCTTGGTGGGTTGCTGGACAGTCACTGGGTGCTTCAAAGATGGCCTCATGATCTTAACAAAGATCCTGTATTCAGAGGGAGGTAGTGTACAGAGCAAAATATGGAGTTGTGTGCACTCATTGATTGTCTTGTCTGAGAGCGACACTGCTATATGATTGTGATGGTCCCGTGGTGTTATCAGGTCTGGTGATCTGCTCCTTGGATTGCGCACCCAAATGACACTAGCCAATATCTCCGGCCCCAGACACAACCCTAAGAACCTCCATCTTGCAGTGTCCGGTTATGCCCACAGGATGCTGCAAGCTTATATGAGTTTGTCAATTTAACAAAGGAATTGATATGTACCGGGCTTGTTATCCCAAAGCGAGTCTCTGACATGCTTCAAACCAAATGTACTGCTTCAGGTAGAATAAACAGATTTTAAATGATAGGCAAAAAGTCAGAGTGTTTACCAAAAGACAACAGAAAAAGAGATGAGATCAGGCCTTTGGGAAGAAAGGATGTTCATGGTGACCATCTCCAAACTATTTGAAAGGAGTGAATGAAGCCTTCTTAGGGCTTGTACGCACTAGCACTTACTTTGATACAACTTAAGTTGCTCAGGGGTATGGAAAAGCCACCCCCCTCTCCCAATCAACGTAAGTTATGCTGACTTAAACACCAGTGTGGACAGTGCTATATCAGTGGGAGAAGCTCTCTTGCCAGCATAGGTACCACTCAGGGAGGTGGAGTAATTATGCTGATGGGAGAGCTCTCTCTCCAGTTGGCGTAGAGCATCTATGCTAGCAGTACTGCTGTAGCAACTCTAGTGTAGACTAGCCCATCAACCCCTGGTAGTTCTTGTGGGTGAACCAGTAGTATCCTGTGGCTAACTCTGTTGAAATCAGCCAGCACTTCTATCAGTATCAGCATGGATGTTTGGCCTGGGTATATGGCTGTAAGGAGATAGATCAACCAGTGCAATCATTGCTGTCTTCCTGCCATATCCAGTTCTGAAGCCTGACTGGGGCTGATATAGAATTTTCATAGAGGTCAGATGCTGCTGGAAGAGATGTGGCAATAACTTCCCAGTAACTTTAGCTTGGGTGAAAACTGACAGGTAGTTAGTCTACAAGTTCATAATGGCTTCTTGAGAATGACCTAAACCACCTGCCACCTAAAGAGACCTTCTAAAAACATTAAAATGTATTGCTGGCATGCGAAACCTTACATTAGAGTGAATAAATGAAGATTTGGCACACCACTTGTGAAAGGTTGCCAACTTCTGACCTAAACTATCACATGTTTTAGGGTAACAGTTTCCCCTCTTGGAGGCAGATGCTGATTAAATTTAGTCAGAAGTAGGACCAAGTGGTCTTCATTTGATTTCACCAGTCATCAAGGGCAATGCCATTTCTCCAATGAATATGAAATCTGAGGCTTCAGTAACTAAAAATCTAGCAAGTGTTCAGTCTGATGCTCTCTTCCAGGCAGAGAGAGAGAGAGCAACTCCAATACCCTATTCACAGACCTATAAATTCAAGGGATTCTTTATCTAGGTCTGCAACTGACTGTGTAACCTTCGGTGAGTCAGTTAGCTCAATGTTTCAGAAGTGCAGAGCACCTGCAAGTTCTATTTATTTCCATGGGAACTTCTTGCATCTTTGAAAACCAGGCTACCTTCGTGCTTCAGTATCCCCCTCTGTAAAATGGAGGCAATGACCTTGACCCATCTTTGGAAAGAGCTTTGAGCTCCACAGATAAAATGCACTATATGAATTTTAGGTAGGATTTTATTCCTGCCTGAGAGACACTGTTAGAAATAGTTTATGGGAATCTGATGCTGTGTTGCTTTGATTTGAACCTTAAAGCCTCTAAGGGTCTAATCAGCTCAAGATTTTGCCAGGTGTAGCAATGTCTTTGCTGCCAAAAAGACTGGGGATGTGGGTTTACAGTGAGAACAGCAGCAGTATGGGATTATGGAGGAGCTCTTCAAAGATGCAATGGAAGTTAGATGGCTCACTCACAATGACTTTCTGCTGGAGTTAGGGCAATTAGGTACCCTTTGCCTTGAAAATCTCTCCCTAAACCCATTTCATCCCAGCCTTGCCATATCCTGTCTTGTGTGAGCTACTCTCCCCTTCAGCAGTGTTTGTATTGGGTTATCTAAGGGTGCTGGTGATATCTTTGTTATTATTAATTAAAAGCACGCCCTTTTGTGTTTATCTTATTTACCCTTGATAAGGGAATGCTGGGATGTGACTGAGCTAATGTACTGTTTATTGAAACCTTTAAAAATTTACTCAGTAGATGTAGTTGTTTGGGATGTAAAATGCCACAGACTAGTAAGGATTAACTATATGGATGAAATGAATTAGGTGAAGAGTCAAAATTATACTCTATTAAAAAGAAGTGATGTAAATGGTTCTGAACTGATAAGTGGGCTGCCTTTATTAACTGTCCTGTTGCAGTGAAGTATGGCAGTGTCATCTTTTTTATATCACAGTTAGTGCCAGATATTATTGTGGCAAATAACTTAGAATGATTTTAATAATTGATGTTTATATGAATGTGTTGAACCACAGATGATATGCTCATTAGGCTAACAAGTCTAAGGCCATGCTAATTTACATCTGCAGATAGCAACCACGGTAATTACATTGCTTGTGCCTATCTACACTTGGCTCCTTGTGTTGGTGGTGCATGTCCTCACCAGGAGCACTTGCATCGATTGTACTGTCAGCATGGAGCATCGTGGGACAGCTCCTGAAAGCCAGTAAAATGCAGACTCTACACTGACATTGCATTGACCTAACTACATTGACCTTGACTCTACGCCTCTTGTGGACATGGAGTTAAGTTGGCATAGTGGGACAGTTATGTTGGCAGGAGCCAGATTTCAGTGTAGATTTCAGTGTTAGGTCAACATAGGTTGATGCAAGGTAGCTTAACTATAGTGTAGACCAGGCCTAAGAGCTCCTGTTTGTGCTTCAGGTCACTGTATGGAGATGGGACTAGATGCCTCTTGAGGTCCCTTCTACTCCTATATGTCTATGATTTTGTGGTTACCATGCTGACTCAGGATGACATTTTCTTCCCATGGGATAATGATGCATAGAAATACTTTTATAGGATGCATATTGCATTCTTTGTAGCAATTTGTCCTGGCCATTGTCTGACAGGAAACCAGACTAGATGGACTAATGTGTATGCTATGGGTCAGAGATGGGGACTGGGAATTGGAACCTCTGAGTTCTTAACCTGGCTTTGCTACTGACTCCTTGTGTGACCCTGGGCAAGCTTCCTTATCTGTAAAATAGCTATGATGATATGTCACATGAGGGGTTTTGAGCCTTCCCTTAGTGTAGCACTTGTGAAAGGCTAGGAGTGAAAGTTGCTATAGAAGGGCAAGGTGGCAGTGCTGCTACTACTGAATGGCAGCTCTTATGCAACATCCGTTCCCATTGGCTGGTGCCTCTTGTGTTCTCTCCTGCAGGCTGCCTCTCCCTGCTTGTGATAGTGCAGGATATTGAGCGATACACCACTTTATTTGCTTCTGTGATCCTCAAGTGTGACTACAGCACTTCAGCACAACTGCAGGATGTAGTGGTGACATGGCGCTTCAAATCCTTCTGCAAGGACCCCATCTTTGACTACTACTCTGCCTGTGAGTGCTCTACTCCTCCTCCCTGGGATGCCTCTACAATGGGGAGGAAGGAGGGAGACTCATTGTGGGGGGAGGGGGCAAGCCTTTGACCCTCTGCTCATAAACCAAACAATATGGTGGCATTTCCTGCAGGCTCCGGGCTGGGGAAACTTGTGGCAGGGATTGTCACTGAGAGGAGTGAAAGCTTTAATATTCCACCTCTGCAGAAGTTCTGGCCAATAGCAGCCCATCCTCCTCATCGCATCATCACTGGTGTGCGTGGAACCCAGAGCTCTGCCTTTGTGTGGTCAGAAACAAAGGGCCTGCAGGCAGTGACAATGGGCAGCAAACAGACTTTATAGCTAAGATTTCCTGCCTTCATGGGAATGAAGGTCCGCATGGTCATAGCTGGCCAGCAGGGACCAGGCATTATAATTTAAGGGGACTAGAGGAAATGGAGCAAATGCCTACTTTTCAGGGGCATGAGCCACAGCATACTAGTGCCAGTGATGGCCTCTCTTGATTAAGTATCTTGTGTGATCCTTTGGACTGACTTTACGGAAGTGCAAACAGCAAACCTTTAAAAGCCACTCTCCTCCTCCTCCCCTCGATGTGATTACAAGAGAATACCTGTTGGGGCTTAAAGAAGGTTAAGGTTGGTGATTGTATGTATATATGATTTATTTCCCTTCCATATGCCTCCCCAAGTTTCAGCTCACCAGACACCTGGAAATTGAGGATTATGCTGCTAGCTTGGTCTCGGAAATAAATCCTATTCCCTCTCATCCTCTAATAATTCCACTGGATCCACTGTCCATCTCTGGGTTCTATATTCCATAAGTGCCTATAACGTGCTAGACTCTGTCCACATACACAGAAAGACACAATCCTTTCCCCGTTCTCAAGAAAAGCAACATGGAAAAGTTGGGGAAAAGGGAGACAATCCATACAACTCTGTTCACTTCAAAACTCTATTTAAGAAACTTAATATTTTTTTTGAAATGGTTGAGATTTGTTCCACTTGTCCCATATCTCTACTGCATATCTTGGGTCACCTCGTTGTTCCCTCTACACATTGAGAACTGGCCTCCTTTCTGCTCCTCTCTGCCGTCATAATCACTGTGGGAGCAAGAGCCTTCTCTGCAGCTTCTGCGTTCTCAAAGTCTCTCCGCCTCACTGACTTTCCATCTCCGTTCACTTTCTAACTCCGTAAAAGATTTTGTCGTCCCTGTTTTGCAGTATGCTTTGTATTAAAGACTCAACACACTTTACTTTGTATAATCACATGTTCACTCACACCCAGATAGAAGGGATATGACACAGATACACACAATATGTCAGTAAGGGATTCCCTGCCCTTTCTGAGGTGATAGCATTTGGGGTTTCAGATCAGGGCTTGACTCAAATCCTTGTCATCTAAGTTGTGTTTAATGGCTTATTTGTAGCCTACCAGGCTGGGTTAGCTCTTGGCCAGGACCCATCCAATGACTGTAATGACAACCAGCGGACAGTGCGCATCGTCATTCAGAGACGTGGTCAGAGCGAGCCTGTGCTAGGCATAGAGTACAGACAGCGCAAGATCACCATCCAGAATCGTAAGTGACCACTGGGGAGGAAAAAGGGCATGAATCCAGTAACAACCCAACATTCTGCCCGCCATCACTTCACAAAACATGAATCTGGTCAACTCTATCTGTGACTTACAGACGCTATGAGCAAGGCCTGCAGCCAGATTCCTGTTGAATGTCACCACTGGAGGATGTTTACAGTTCCACAAGCTAAAGCTGAGATAAGGGCACTTGGATTTCATACTCTCACGCAAGCTGAGCACCACAGGGGTTAGGAAGGAATTCTGCACCATATGTGGCAAGTGACCAGGTGCACTAAATGGAGTTCATTTTTCTCTGAAGCAAGGTAGTTGCTACAGCCAGACTTGGGTTAATAGACTTAATGGAATGATATGGTGTGATCAGAAGGTGGGATACCAGACTTAATGCATCAGTGATGTGACCTGATGTGGACAGGAGGTGTGATAGTGAATTCAATCTGATATGATAAATTCTAAGGATATTTTTCTTATTGCGCAATAACATGCTTTGATGTGGCTGACTGATTCATGCTCTGGAAAAATAATAGGATGACTCCTTATTAGGAGGAGAGAAAAGTGAAAGATAGAGGGGTGTGTACAGTGTAAAGGTTTCATCGTATTTTGCAGAGAACAGGGTGATATAGTGTACTATTCGTAAGTAAAGTTACCCTCCAGTGGCTGAGTCCACAAAAGGGATAAGGGTCCTGCTGCTGCAACTGACAGAGGGAGCTCTTGGTTAGCTTGAGTGGCAGTCCTCTATAATTTGCTGATGAAGAACCAGGGTTCTAGCTTCCCAATAGAGGGATGGTGGTGCAGCACCTCTCTGTGACCAGTAGCACAGGAATTTTGTTACACTAGGGTCTGAGAGCAGTGCCAGTCCCAAAGTGGCCTCTGCTCACTGTGTGGTTTTTCTTCCCTAGGGGCAGATCTTGTGATCAATGAGGTGATGTGGTGGGACCATGGAGTCTACTACTGTGCTGTTGAGTCTCCAGGAGACACTGCAGGTGACCCAGACAAAGAGGTTAAGCTCGTTGTTCTGCGTAAGTGCCAGCACTCTGTTTTTCCACCCACCTGTAAATCTCATCTGCCATTCTCTTTTCTCTCTCACCTCAAAGTCTCTGGGAGGTGCTCTGTATCTACCTGCAGCAACTTAATTCCTCTTATCCTCTCCTCCTCCTCCCCCTTAGATTGGCTCACGGTGATCTTCATCATTCTTGGTGCTCTCCTCCTCCTCATAGTGATCGGGGTGTGCTGGTGCCAGTGCTGCCCCCAACACTGCTGCTGCCATGTCCGCTGTGCCTGCTGTCCAACCCGGTGCTGCTGCAATGAGGAAGGTGAGGCAAAAATGGGCATGTATATCCCACATACTACGGCATCCACAGGTACGGAACATGACTCGTATCACTCAATGTATGGGGAAAGTAGGGCTTTTTAGTAGCAAGCTACCCTGTGACATTTCTCTGGCTAATGTTACCCTCACAACAACATTTCTAAAATGAAAGATTGTAGTCTAGACAACATGGTCCCCATCCCTTCCCTCCCTCTTTGTCCCATGTCCAAAGGAAGCAACCCCCACCTCATCTCTCTCTCCTCCCCCCTTCCACCATTTTCCTCACATGGCTCGCTCAGTGTCACTTCTTCCCTATCCCACTGCAGTTCTTCTACCCCAGCAGCTGATATAGGCAGGGACTGCCTTGTCTCAGGAGTCATGGTAGAGACCCTGCCCTTAAGTTCATTGACAGAACTACAATCCTAAGTGCAGTTCTGCTTCAAAAAGTAGCTTTATAAAAGCTGAATTTTTGTGTCACTATGGCTAGCTCTAAACTGCTATAGTTTACAACTAAGGCCAGATTACTCCATCTCTGGGCCTTTAGACAAACAGCCACTTCAGCTTAAGTGTGGAGGGGAGACCCTGGGGCGGGAGGGGTTGTGTGTTTGGAGAGCAAGCCCTTGTGTTGTAGTGTGGGAGGTCAAACCTACCACCTGAAGCAGTGGCTTCTGTCCCACAGGGCAGGGCCTGGATCCCTGCTGTGGGAATTGCAACCTGGCACAGGGGGTTGCAGCACCACATAGGTTTGGTCCAGGTTGGGCTGCAGAGGGTGGCCAGGGGCAGAAGTCAACTTTTTTGTTTGTTCCTCCTCCTTCTTTCTCTGGTTCCTTGACTGTAATTTGTGCTCTTCTCCAGTCCTCTCCGTTCTTCCGCACTTTTCCCTCGACTGCATGCTGGGATTTATGCGTGTAGAAACCCTCTAAGCAATTCTTCCTTTTCTGCCTCTTTTCAGAGGTCCTTATAGCTGTTGCTCTGCTCCATTGCTCCCTGACCCAATTCCTTTTGGTCTTTATTATTATTATTGAGCATCCAGAAAGTTACTTGTCTCCTTCCAAAGTAAACAAAGAATGAGATGCTAGAGGCATCTCAAAATAAGTTCCTGGGATAGCAGGACATTATATGGAAAAACTGGTTATGTCCCAGTACAGCCAGAAGAACACAGCTCTTTAGACACACATCCCCACACATACAGTATCTTTGTTTGTTTGCCTGGACCACTAGAGGGCGGCCCACACCATCTGAAGCAAGAAAAGCTGCTAATGATGTCCAGGTAAAGGTTAAGGACCTGGTTTTTTGAATCTCTTAGGGTATGTCTAAAATCCACACCAGTGGCGTGGGGGGTACCTGTAGCTTCACACCACAGTGTAAACAGGTTGCATCCACACTGGTGTGTGTGTAGCCACATGTCAGTGAAAAGCTGTGGCAGAGGGAAGCTGCCAGAGCTTTTCCGTGCTGACTCCTCACTGCCGCAGCCTTTCCCTGTGGTGAGAAAAGGCTCCTGCATCTTGATGGTACACTGCTAAAAGTCCCAGTGTAGACATGGGAGGTACTGCTTGGGCATGTAGAGAGTCATATAGGGGGCATAGTCACAGCATTCAGGCATGTCTTACTTTACTCACCTAAGCAGTACCTCACAAATTACACTGCTATTTATACCTGTGTTTGGGGGGCATGCATCATATGTACTGTACACATCTCCATAAGGAGTGTGTAGTGCAGACAGCAATGCTCAGTGGACCAAATTCATCCCTAGTGTAAGCAGGTGTCAGTCCAGTGGAAAGTTCTGGGATAAACTCATTGGTCTAGACTGGGGGAAACTGTGTGACTCCGTCCTATCAGCAGCTTTTCCTACTACAAGCCCCCGTCACTCCATTGGTCTGTAAAATGGACATTCAGCAGGTGTGCAGAAAAGTGTAATCAGCCTAAGAGGGTTAGGCTATTTTACCACCCCACACTTTTCTGGGGTGCCATCGGATGCACTGGGGTACCACTGAACTTGCCAGACCCACCAGCCTGGGTTGCCTTACACTGTGCTGCTGTGACTAGCTCTCAAGCTCCCTTCCAGCACACACACAGGCAGGGCCACACCCAGCTGCAGGAACACACAGACATGCTGAGATCAGCTCTGTATGGGAAAGCTCAACTTGGGGATTACCCAGCAGCACTCAAGTGCACACCCCCTCTGGGGTGCAAACACAAAATGGTATGGTCTGGCAGTGCACAGAGAACTGTACAGCGTAAGCTTATGAGATAAGTGACTTCCCCGAGTTCACCCAGCGGGTCGTTAGCAGAGCAGGGAAAAGAATCTAGGTCTCTTGAGTTCCCAAGGTAGTGCTCTATTAGGCTGCACTGCTCTGAAAAGAAACCAATCAGGATTAGAGCGCTGTAGTTATTGACTTCCTAGCCTGTTGTTCAGACCACATGACACTGGTCTGAGCTGGAGTGGGTGGATGGGTGAGGTGAGGGTTGTGTGAGATATTTGTATTGGGGGATCCCCAAACCACATAAGAACAAACAGGTGTTTTTTACTCTAGGTGGCTTGTTAGATTAAGGCAAAATGAAGAAATTCCCTGCCCCAGAGAGCGTACTCTGCCCTACGGTGGTGAGGACAGAAAAGACACAGTTTGGTGTTGTGTGTGGACTCACTTCTTATGGGTCTCCACAGAAGAAGTGAGTCTTCAGGAGGGACTTGCATGGGGAGTGTGTGGTGGCTGGCAAACAGATATGGAGGGGAGCATTCCACATATCGGAGACAGTATGGAATGGGAGAAGGTGAAAAGGATTTTGAGACTGGCATCTTTGGTGGCACACAGGAGTTGGAGTGGCTGGGGGAATACAGTGAGAGGAAAGATCAGTGGAGTAGACCAGAGCCAAGTTTGTAGCACTTGCACGGTTAGAACAAGAAGTTTAAACTTGGAAGGGGAGAAATTCAAAGTTGGGAATGACATGGTCAAACTGGTGAGCAAGAAGGATAACTTTAGCAGCAATACTGTGCATCAATTGGAAGAGTACAATACTGTACAGGTGTTGGATCAGCTGGAGAGAAAGAGGTTGGCGTAATCCAGACAGGAGCTGGACAGAGCATGACAGAGTGCCTTAGCTCTGAGGACAGAGGAAGGGATGGCTTTGGAGATACATTGTGGAAGACAAAAAGGAAGGATTTGGACAGTCTGCATGGATGGGGCAAAAGAGAGCAAAGAGTTTACTGTAACTCCCCCATCATCAAACCAGCTGTAATTCTGGGCAAAAAGAAGGTTGGAAGTGTTGTCAGCAATGATGGGGGCATGGAGGACTTAAAGAGGGGTTAAGAGGAAGAAGGAAGTGTAAAGTGCCTCTCTCACTATGTGTAAATCTGTCTTGAACTGCTTCACAGCCCTCTCTCTAGTGAAAAAGCAGGTGGACCTTTTACATTAAAAGGTGCAGTACATAACAGAGCCATTCCTCACAAGGGAACTCTTTCCCAGGTGCCTTAGATAGTTTTGCACCCCAGCAGAATTCCTCTGTTTCCATTTCTAGCAACTACTCTAGACCTTCTTCTTTCCTGGGTCATGCTCATTATGCTGGATCCTCCCTGCCTCTGTTTCAACTTTGCCCCAAGCCAAAGAGAGCCCTTCATGTGGTTGATCTCCAGTAATTCTGTATTGCTCACACCCACATGCTGCCCTATGCCAAGCAAAGTTTGTATCAAGAGCGCTGGGCAGGCAGTGTCCCTGAGCAGAAACACTGTAACTGTGTCTCTTCTCTCCTAGCCCTGAAACGACATCGGTTCATGAAGCAGACTCGGACACTCATGCCATGGATGACACACCACCCGTTCTACGTGGGAGCTGACAGGAACTCCCAACTCTCCTCTTACCAACTGAACCCATTGCTGCAAAAAGGTGCGCCCTTGGGTATCCGTGCAGGGAGAGTGAGGCTGGCACTTGAGTCTGGTAACTCCTTGGGGTCTAGTAACTTGGCTGTGCTTCTTCAGCCACAGTGGTGATGAGATGTTCCTACCATGACTCAGTTATATTCAGTGGTGAGCTGGAGCCGGTTCCCACCGGTTTCCCAAGAACCAGTTGCTAAAATTAGACTTCTGTGGAGAACCGGTTGTTAAAGGGCTAGGCGGTGGGCAAAGAACTCTAGTCCACGGCTGGACCATCCTGTTGCTCCCAGGATTCCCAGCTAGGGAGACTGAGGCTCCCCTGGCCCCTCCCTCGCTTCCCCCCAGCTGCAGGTGGCCAGCTGTGGGCACCAGCTGGGCAGCGCAGCTCAGCTCTGGAGGAGTCCTTGTTGGGCTGCTCAAAAAGCGGCAGCAGGTGTGTTGTGGGGGGGTGGAGACTGCTGCAAGCTCCCGGGCTGGCTGGAGGGGAGAAGCAAGTGGGGCAATTGGCCTGAGCCCTCCAGGGGCCCCCGGCCCCACGAGGATGTCTCNGTCATCCCAGACTTGCATGACGATGAGATCCCACCACTCAGTGCTTATTTCCTGAGCCCCAAAGCAGCGTTCCACAGTGTTGAGAATGTGTGTGAATGCCACAAGCAAAGTCATGTCATATGTGTTACTCCAGCCAGGGAGCAGGGTTGGTGGCCGCTCCATGTGGCTCCCGGAAGCAGCGGCATGGCTCCTCTCTGACTCCTACATGTAGTGCATGCTGCCTCTACCCCAAGCGCCGCCCCTGCAGCTCCCATTGGCTGGGAACCATGGCCAATGGGAGCTGCATGGGCGGTGCCTGGGGATGAGGCAGTGTGCAGAGCCACCTGGCCACACCTCCGCATAGGATCTGGAGAAGGGACATGCCGCTACTTCCAGGAGATAAGTGCTACCCGGAGCCTTCCCCCACTCCCCACCCCCTGCCCCAGCCCTGATCCCCCTGGCCACACCTCCGCATAGGATCTGGAGAAGGGACATGCCGCTACTTCCAGGAGATAAGTGCTACCCGGACCCCTCCCCCACTCCCCACCCCCTGCCCTTAAATCAGAACTTTTTATAGGGACCCGGTTGTTAAGATTTTGGCAGCTCATCACTGGTTATATTGTACCATGAGGTAAGAGGGGATCCAGTCTCTCTGCCCTGGGGAGGGAGCTACAGGGGTTATGCTGTTCATAGTCAACTCCTTATAGCCAAAACTGACACACTGTGAGTAGAAGGCAATTCATTTATGCTGCTACCAGTCTGTATAAATGACTGAGGACAAATGGTCCTCAATATCTCTATTACATCTAACAAAGAAACAAGGGAGGATTCACACTGAGCTTAATTCTTGCCTGTTGTTGGTTCCTTATGTATGTTTTCAGCCCGTCCTCCCTCAAGAAAGGTAGTCAAAGTTGTAAATGAGTGTCAGTAATTTAAGGAAAAGGTTAAAAGACTGTTGTACACAGATGATTAGCAAACCAGAGTAGGATTTCTTATAGAAAACCTTTAAAAAAGCAAACACTGGAAAATAAGGAAATGCAACATGCTGTTTTCCCAAACAACTTTAACTTTGCCCTTGTTCACCATCAGCTTGAAACAAGTTTTGTAATATTGTCCTGACAGCCATACAGCTGCACAACGTGCATCTTCAGATTTAGCTCTTGCGATTTCAGGACGTATTATAAACTGCTTATATGCTTATTGCTGGAAGACCTCCTAATCAGTGATCTCTTACTACTAACTGATATTGTCTACCATGCTTCTGTGCATGCTGTCTTTGTACAGCCAGTCAGTTAGCTCCTATAGCTGCTCATCTCTTAAGCCCCATTTTCCTGGCCCAACTGTACATCTTGGCCTTGTCTACACGACTGGGGGAGATCGATCTAAGTTACACAACTTCAGCTATGTGAATTAACATAGCTGAAGTTGACGTAGTTAGATCTACCTACCATGGGGTACACACTTCGTGATGTCGACTAGAGATGCTCTCTCGTCAACTCCCCTTGCACTTCTCCTTCAGGTAGAGTACAGGAGTCGATGGGAGAGCAATCTGCCGTCAATTTGGCAGGTCTTCACTAGACCTCCTAAATCAACCGCTGATGCATCAATCACCGCATGTCAATTCCCCCAGTAAGTGTAGACAAGACCTTATACTCATTCTGTCTGTAACTAAATGAATTTGAGATTGAGCCACCAAGGCTGGCATGGTTTAAGATGTGGTACTCTGACACTTATCTATAACATATGTCTGTTAGGAGAGTTCATGCTGGCAGAGGAGAGGAGCAGAGTTAAGATTGTTTGGAATACCATAAGTATGTGTTCATTACAGTTCATTAGTTTGATACTCTTTATGCTAATCTTCATAGTACTTAGTTTTCTTCATAGTATTAGTCACAAATATGAATCAACTCCAGCTTCACAAAGTTTTGCATGTGAATTTACATTTGGCTTTTGACGAAGTTGGCAGGGAAATGAACTGGTGTCCTCATCATACAGAACAATTTGTTCTTTTTCAAGCAGCTAAATTAGAAGAATGCCTCCTGAACTGACATTCCTGGTTTGTTGGATGATCCTGTGACTTATCACCTCTACGTTCCCCAGAACACTCCAGCCCCACTACTATCTTGGCTTTGGTCCTTGCTGCATGTGGTGTGGGGGGTAGATGGCTTTGCAGGGGCCCCTTTACCTAACAGGCAGAGAGGGGAGAAAGTATCCGATAGCTTAGTTGGGCTACGTTTTGACTCAGGAGAGCCAATTTGCTCATTAGCAGGGAGGGGGATGTCTCCTTATTGCTCTCCCTGACTGCTGCTCTCCCTTGTCCCCTATCCTTAGATGTCTCTCTGCAGAGCAGCCTCCCACTGGTGCATTCACAGGGCCAGCTGCCTCCCAAAAACAACATCCTGGACTATCTGGAGTCTGAGATCCAAAACCTCAACCTATCCCAGCCCCTGCTACCCTCCCACCACTTTGGAGCCAACCAGCATCCGAGCGTGCTCTCCTCCCTGAGCTCGGAGGTTGTGGAGCGCAGGGTAATCCAGCTGCCTCCCATCACTGAGCTCATCCCATCCTCTCAGAGAAGCAGTAACTTGTCACACCTGCAGCGAGCTGGCCATGCTGCAGGACCCTGGGACTCCACAACAGAAGATGAGAGGGAGGACTGGAGAAGACGCCAGCCCTTGGATGGAGATTCTCACTCCAGCTTCAATCGGGAATCCTGGGACAAGGGACGAGACCAGCCACCTCAGAGGCAGGGGGAGGGCAGCTATGAGGGCAGGCACCGGAGTTCAAGGCAGGATGTTTCACCCATGCGCCGACCAGACCGTGGTAGGTATGGTGGCATCTTCTACCCTGAGGAGGCCAGGGAACGCTCGGGCCGCCGCTTCGACCCCAGGCAGCAGCCTTTGGAGAGGCAAAAGTATCAACACTCCAACAGAAAGGGCAGCAATTCGGAGCAGCGGGGTCGCCAGCATCGCAGCTCCTCTCCTCCAATGCGGCGAGAGTCGTGGAGCTCAGCAGAAGAGCATGATCGCTTCCAGGGGAACAATAGACAACGCCACCATCGCTCCCCAGGTTGGCCAGAAGACAAGCCGCCCAGTTACCGCTCACTGGAAATCATCCCAGCCAAGGACAGCAGACATAGAAGCAGCGTGGGACAGCAGTCGGTTAGTCAGAGTCCCTGACTGCTCTCTGGGAACGGTTAGCCCTTCTGTGTGTGGGAGAATGGGTGTCAAATGCGTGCTGGAGTCTGATGTATGTCAAGGTTGGGGGTTAGGTGCAAAATGTCCCACACAGCTTGGTTGAGGGAGGCGCTGAATTCTTCCCCATTGTGTGCACACGCAGCTTAGTTACGGTGTGTCAGGGTAGAAGGGGTATCAAATTGTTCCCCTGATGCACAGCCTTGGGAAGGGGTATCTGTCGTCCCAAGGCACAAGGGGTGGGGTTTTTGTTTTAAACTTTGATTAGTTCCATTTTTTAAATACTTCAGTTGGTGTATTACTTCTATAAGTCTCTCTGCTATTTAAGAAAATTAACAATAATTTTGTAAGGAGCAAAATATACCTTTATAAATACCTGCATCTAATATGGCCAAAACATTCAGACTTGAGCACCTAAAGTTAGGCACCTACGTCCATATTTAGGTTCCTAAACTAGTGGCCTGATTTTCAGAGGTACTGAGCAGTTAATGCCAATTCTACTGCAGATACCTGGACTAAGAACAGAATTTGCTTCACACTGAACAGGGGTTAGCTGAGAACAATTTTTGGGAGCTTTCAACCTGGGGCAATATTTGAACTGGCAATGCAGGGGTAAAAGGCTTCATATCCAGTTCCCAACCTTTGAGTTATCCAGCCCACTCCCTATGTCCCCTGACTTTTTTTTTTTTATGCATCCCAATTTTTAGGAGGTGTGGGGAAACAAGTGACCTCCAAGTCCCTCAGATGTAGGATCTTAAAACAGAGGGCTCTTGTCAAAGGGGTCATGCCCCACAGCAATGTGGTATTCCCCTCTGCTCTCCCCTCTCCTGTCAGAGCTACAAAGATAGGTTTCCCTTAGAGAAACCTAGATCCAGTTCTAACTCTGTTGCTGGTACAAAGGTCCTTTCTGCTTTGCTACAGAGTGGGGTAGGGAGACATGCTTTCTATGTTATCCCCACACTTGTGATTCTTTTTTTTTATTTTCTCCTGCAGGAAAAAGGAAGTTCCCGCAGTGGGAAAAGCATGGTCATTTAACACCATGGTGGAAGGACTGAAACTCTCAATGGTTCTGTTTTGGGGCTTCCTTTTGCCATCCCAGTGTGTAATTTGAGATGACTACTTCTGACTGAAAAGGAGACCTGCAACAACTGGATAAAATAAAATGTAGTGGAGACCAAGGAGGAATCTGTATGAAAGGTGCCAGGAGTTCAGTGGCTTTATAACATCTGAAAACCTTCTTATTCCCTCCTTACTCTAGAGACTTTGGTTTCAAACAGACCCTGGTTGTGGAACGTGGTCCCTTTGAGAGTAGAGCTTCTGGTGACACTGAACAAATAGCATGTCCTCCCTCTCTGACTTCGAATATCACCAAATGTTGTGCATGTGGCCCTGAGATTCAGCACCACACGTTCGAATGTTCGCTGTGACTAACAAGTGATTGTTTCCTTTTTGCCTCAGTGAGTTTCTGTGGTACAGTCCTTGATGAAACTGCCAAGCAAACAATTTATTGTGCGGTAAAGGAAGCGTCAGAAGGCTGCGCGCACATGCAGATCTAAGTGCACTCTCTACAAGAGCGCACAGCAACTTCTGTGCTTGGAAAAACACCTGAAAATTGCCAGTGCTTCCAGTTTATATTGACACGTACCTTGATAAGGACATGGAGAAGCTCTGCCTGGCCATTTGACCCAGACTCTAGTGTATTCATGAGTTCAAAGTACTAATCTACAAGGTTCTGTTATCATAGGCTGATGCTGAGCTATGGGTAACTGCCATCCTGGCAACAGTGGCCTGATTTTCAAAGTTACCACGCTCATGCTTGTTTTAAGTCAATGGGAGCTTGGTGATACCCTGACACCTCCAAAAATGATGCCCTTTGTGGGTGGGTGTTTTTTTGTGTTTGAGGAATCCACCCTTTCCTGAGCATTTCATGTGCTCTGCTTTCGTTCTTGGCCTCTGTCCTCCTGTGGTGCATATGGGGAAAATGGGCTCTAGAAGACAAGTCTTGTCCCCTGCTTTGCTAGTGCCCTCCTAACATGCTATTAGGGAGCTGATCTTTACCCTGAACATTGCATTTTTCCTAAACTTGTTGCTCAACGAATCTGTGGTTGGGTTACTATTGGATTAAGGTGTCAGCCTATAAGTTACCCTGTAACTAAAAGCAAAGAGAGAATTTCCTTTGGAAACCAATTGTAACAGGCAGAATAGCAGGTCAGTCTGTAGGTGTTTTTTTCTTTGCTATGTTGCAAAAGACGAGACAAAAGAATCCTTTTCTCTGGATGTTGAGATAAGAGGCTTCTGATCACCATGGTAAAGCTGCTTTCTAAAGGCACTTTGTGAACTGCTGACAGTAGGGTTCAGCTCTTTGTGTGGAGCTTTGGGAATGGCTTGTATATTATTTTGTAATTCGCAACACCTAAAGGTTGGTCAAGACCTATTCTTACTTCATCCAGTCCATTTCCCAGCTGGCACAGGATTGCTCTCTGCAAGACACTTTAAAACTAAAACTATCAGTGGAGTGTCTGCCACTTCCTTTGGGAAACTAGCTTACAGGAGTGATTTTGAAAATGACCCTTTTTTTGCACTCTTGTAGGGAACGTCCCTCTGGAATTCATATAAAGTGCTTTTTCTCCCTCCCTGGGGCTGTGCACGCCAAATAAATGAACTCAGGAATAGTCCTGGTGCAAGTATCAATGGAGTGGTGTTACCACACTAGGTGTGTTCTTTATGTTTGTGGTTTTTCCCTTTGCTTATACTTGGGCAGTACTGCAACACAGTAGCAGTGCTTTCTCTGGGTGTACTGTCCCACAGTTCCCAGCACTGCTGCCTGAAGCAGTGGCTGCGAGTGGATTCTGAAAGGCCATCTGGTAACCTAGGGCCACTGTGAAGGGAGTCAAATTCCCACAATTCCCTGGGAACTAGTGACATTTCTTCTCTCAAACTGAGGGCGAAGGATGAACATCCAGCTCCCTCTTATTGTTCTATAAGAGGGTCTTTTTCTGGATTATCCTGAAAGAGTTGGAGACCAAGGCCAACAACTGATGGGACATCTTATGTAATGATCACCATCTTGGCCAGTACAGCAGGGATTGAAACAGGGACCGTTAGAGCTAAAAGCTTGAGATCAAAAACCAGGCTGTACTGCAGGAGACTAACACACTCACCTCTTCCCTGGACTGGGGGCTGTATAACTTGCAGGGACTACTAAGTCACACATGCCCCACACATGGAATAGCTGGCTCCATACAGAACTTGAGGATGATGCTCCCAGGTCTAGTGTTGCTTCTGGGTCTGTTCCACGGCTGCACATCTGTGTAATCAAGTTCATCTTGAGAGCTGTGATGGACACAGCAGGGACTGCCTAGTTTAATGTTAGAGAAGACTTTTCTGTATTTCCATTGTGAACTAACCCTAACATTGCAGCAACCAGAATGTAAAGATGAGATCTCCATTCCCCATAGAAAAAAGAGACAATTGCTCTGTGGAATCTGGCTATCTTGGATGGATCTGTGAAAACTGTTTGTTTAAAGATGAGATTTCAATGATATGTTGATGGTAGTGGTACTTATGTAATTCTGATGGTCTTAATACATTTCTCTCTGTGTGTGGTTGGCTAATGATTTTATGTTAGTTATGAAGAGTTGGTGGACAACTGAATTGATATCAAAGAACAACATTGTTGCCTCTTCTTCCCACATCAGTATCCCATTCTGAGAGTATGTCTATACTTAAACCACTACAGTGGCCCAGCTGGAACATTGCAGCGTTGCTGCTGTCTACGCTGCGTCAGGAGGGTTCTCTCGTTAGCATAGGTAATCCACCTCCCCAAGAAGTCTTTTCTCAACCTAGCACTGTCTACACTGAGGATAGTCATCACAGCTCTCTCTCGCTCTCTCTCTCTCGCTCTCTCTCTCTCGCTCTCTCTCTCTCGCTCTCTCTCTCTCGCTCTCTCTCTCTCGCTCTCTCTCTCGCTCTCTCTCTCGCTCTCTCTCTCTCTCTCTCTCTCTCTCAGGGGTATGGATTTTTCACACCCCTGAAAGCTGTAGCTGTCCCTTTGTAAGTTCCCCATATAGACCAGTCCTGGCACTCAGCATTGTTCCTCTGCTGAGCAGAAGCAGATGTCTGGAGCTGAGTAAGTTGACTTCCCAGGGAGGAAAAATCAATAATATGGATTCTGGATATATTCAGTGTAACTTGCTTTATCTGCATGGACCTTAGTTCTGAAATGAGATGATCAAACAGCATGCAGCACAATCCCTTGTCTTTTTCCTCCTATCTCAGCCCAAAGCAGTGCCCAGCTCCCAAGGAACAACTGCACCCCATAAACTGATTCTAATAAGAGCCCAAGGCAGATAGTAAACTGCATTTTGCACAGCTTCTTCTTTCCCCCAAAGCCACCTCTACACACAATCTTCTATAACTCTAACCTAACACAGCATGTCTTCCCAAGAGGCAAAACTTGTTTGCATACTAAGGGCTGTCCTAAACTGAAAAGTTGCATCAGCATAACTACATCTCTCAGGAGTGTGAAAAATCCACACTCCTGAGAGTCATAGTTAAGATGACCTAAACCTTGCTGTAGACAGCTAGGTCAACAGAAGAATTTAGCAAGGTTTAGGTCATCTTAACTGTCTCTCTCAGGAGTGTGGATTTTTCACATTCCTACTTACCTAGACTTGAGCAATGGGAGAACCCCTTCTATTGTTGTAAGTGTCCACACTGAAGCACTACAGTCAGGGGCAGCTCTAGCTTTTTTGCTGCCCCAAGCACGGAAGTCAGGCTGCCTTCAGCAGCACGCTTGTGGGAGGTCTCCAGTTCTGCAGCTTCGGCGTACCCGCTGCCGAATCTGCAGGACCAGTGGACCTCCTGCAGGCAAGCCACCAAAGGCAGCCTGACTGCCACCCTCACAGCAACTGGCAGGGTGCCCCCCCGCAGCTTGCCGCCCCAGGCACGTGCTTGGAGCGCTAGAGCCTGGAGCCGCCGCTGACTACAGTCATGCAGCTGTGTTGCAGTAGCATTTTTAAGTGTAGGCGTAGTCTGTAGAAAAAGAACATGAAGGTTACATGTAACAGTGCTCTTTGGTGATGACTGTCAGAATGGTATGATTGTATTAATGACACAGCTTGGGGCTTTTGGCCTAACACAGAGGAAGTGAGCTCTCTTCTGCCCTTTCCCCACCAGCTCTGACCTAAAGAAATTATTTGTGAATAATTCATTAATTCTGGTTTTGACCATGTTTGGGCCCCTATTTTTGACAACATTCACATGAGCTAAATTCTGCTGCTGTGAATGTTTTTGGGAAAACTAATTTCAAACCTGTAGCTGAAACATTTAATTTTGTGATTAAATGATGGACACTAGTAGTTTAGATTATCCAGCCGGGGACTGGAAACAGTACTATGTGGTTTAGATAACAAAACATGCAGCTCAAATAATAAATACTCATACTTGCACAAAATGGAGTCAGAAATTCACAGACTGCAGTTTGTTTGCACAAAGGTTTCCAATAATTACAAAGAGCAAATAAATTCATAAGTCAATGAGCTTGTGCATAGGTGGTGAGCTGTATAAAGTCATTTCCAGTTGCGGATTCAGTTCTAGTCTCTGTGGATCCTGTTGCACAGTCAAAGGAATATCCCTTGCATACCAGAAAATTCCTATATCAATAGAGATGAAGTGGGTGCAAAGTGATTCTGCTATAACTAGACCCTTTCTTGTGGGTAGTGAGTATGTGTGAACCTCCCAGTGCAAGCTCTCCTGGCCTGCAGGGCAGGCAGATATTGATCCTGGCAACTGCTTTCCACTCATTGCTATGGAGCCATGAGTGGTATAAAATCTTCCATTCTCACTGAACAAGCATGGACCCAGGTGCCTGGCTGTCTTATGCATTTGCAGAGCTCCTATCACTGCAGTAGGTAGGCACCATTCCAGGACTGGAGGCCGAGAGGCTGCTTTTTGTGTAACCGCTGAGTTGTTCAAGCAAAGTAAACAATCACATAGACTATTGACAATCACGCAACCCATAACTGAGAGTGCAAAAAGGCCCAGGAACAATCTTAGAGCTTGTCTTCACTGCAGAGCTCACTCAGCTCCAGTGAGAGGGCCACATAGCAAAATAACCCTCAAACAGCACAGAGTGTTTGTGTTAGCAGCACAGTGTAGCTATGTCTCCATTGCATTATTAGACCCAGCAGCACTTGAGCTTCTACCCACACCCCCGATGGGCCAGCTAACTTGAGTTTAAAGTACCAGTTAACCTGAGCTAGAGATTTTTTGCACGTGTGGGAGTCAAGTTAGGGGCAACATTCAAATTATGTTGAGATAATGCTGCTGTGAAGACAAGCCCTTTTGTAGTTCTGCATCTTGTTTAATCTCTGTAATGTGCCTTGTACCATTTTTCTACAATGTCATTCCTCTGTACCAGCTGTACAATGAAAAGCCAGATGGTAACTGATGTTTGTATGTTTTGTTTTTTGATTGTCAAATGTATAATTAAAATAAATGAGAACTTCTAGCCATTTGTATTTGTGATCTGTCTTTCCTACTTAGACCAAGAAATGTAATCAAGTGCTTAAAGCAGAAGAATGGGAATCAGAAAATCTCTGTTCTAAGAGTAACTCTAGAACTAACCTTAGAGCTGCTTGGACCATGTTCTCTCCTTCCCCCTGGAAAATTTTAACTTTTTGTCAAAATGAGAAAAATCAGGGGGTTGGTCAGAATTTTTCAGTTTTCAAATGGAAAAATTGAAAATTTTCAAGGAAAGCAGACACTGAGACCCAATCCCCAAATATTTCCCCATTAGTCGTATTGAGGTGCCAAATTCCCAATGAAATCAATACTTTTGAGGACATGGGTCTTGCTTTTGCTTAAAATGCAATCTCCATCAAGAAATAATTTTGACAGAGAATTACAGGACCTTAATCAAGTCACTTTACAAATCCCTCTGTCTCAGTTTCCCTCACTGTACGTCAAATGAGATAATGATACTTCTTTGGTTGTAAACTGCTTTGAGCTTATAAGTGACAACAGAGGTAAATAGTACTATGATGTGCTTATTAACTGGGTCTTGTTTTAAAATGAACTCTTTGCTTTTTCCATGTGTGAGAGAAGAACATACTAAATGACTGACTTTTCATTAGAAATACAAAAATACATAGTGTAAGAAGAGGAGAATATAGCTGCTGTTAGGTGCTCAGTGGGAATGGTGGGTAGGGTATGAAGCAAACACTAGCTAAAGGCTCAGGATCTAGTCTCAGCTGGACTGACCCTCCATTATCCAATCCCACTCCGTGCAGCACTTGGGACTCTGCACCTCCTGCCCATCCCACTCATCTGACCCTTGTTGTGAAATAGCCAATGTGGAGCCAAGCATGACCTCTAACCCGCTTGCTATCTCTATATTAACTTTGTGTAAGTGCTTGTGTTTCCAGCACACTTCTACCCCTGCCTGTGCCAGTGGGAGAGAGAGCGAGGTAAGAGCAACATTTCATCTGCCGTTTCCAGCTGTCCGAAACTTGTAACTGATTGGTGTCTCTATAGAATGTACGGGAGGGAGTAGAACAGGGAGGCTGTTTCTATCTAATTTCTTCTTACAGACAGGGCTGGATTCACCCAGGTTGGTAGCCCACCACCCCAAGGCAGTAATGCTCCCTGGAATGGGGGTGCATTGGCAAAAACCATCTGCAATCCCTGCTCCCACTAGGGACTGGAGTCAGCTGGCACATTTCCAAAAGTGGGGTAGGGCCAGTGCAGGAAGAGGTGTGCTGATCCAGTCCTTTCCCCAAGCAGCCTCCACCAGCAGAGCTCCAGGCTTTAAAGAGGAGAGATTCCGTACCCCTTCATGACCACATGGATGCATGTTATACCTTTGGTCCATAGAGGTGAATGTGGCTACAGGACTAACAGAGAGGAAGCTACCTAAGCAATAGCTGTCATTTTGACAGCTAGTAACCAGCACCTGTCTGGTTGCCATCTGCAGCATAGCTTCTAATATGGACTAGGAAGGTGCTATGGAGAGAACAGCCTTAAGTATGTAGGCTAATGGGGAGAATCCCCTGGTAGCCCCCTGGTGTTAGGTTAGCAAAATCCTCAGACTTGGCAGCCCAGCAGGCTCCCCTGCCATGGGAAGTCCTAGCACTGAAATGATTTGATTTGACTAGAGCTGTTGTACCTTAACTCGAAAGTTAACATACCTCGATTTAAGTTATCTTCCAGCATGTGCCTTTGAAATCCACTGTGTTTTAAAAGCTTATTTAATTTTACCCCCATGGCTTGGCCTTGTATTAGCTTTTCACTTGACCAAGCAGAAAATAATGTCCAGAGAGAGAAGCTTGGATGAGAACAAAGCAGGATTTGTACGTAGAGTGCTAACTGCATAAACAATGTTTTTGCTCTTAATTATCCCCAGCATGAACATGCCAAGAGAAACTCTTTTGGACTCCCAGGCAGGTCATTTCTGAACCATAGAAATACAAACAAGAGATCAGTTCAGGCCATCTGGTTCAGTATCCTATGGCCAACAGTAGCCAGGACCAGATGTTTTAGAGGAAGATGCAAGAATATAGTGTACAATTTAAGAAGCTACCTGCCCATGGGGGAAGTGTCTTTCTGACTCCTGTGTTAGGTTAGTGCAGGGGTCGGCAACCTCTGGCACGCAGCTCACCAGGGCGGGCCAGGCCAGTTTGTTTACCTGCTGCATCTGCAGGTTTGGCCAGTCGTGGCTCCCACTGGCCGTGGTTCGCCACTCTAGGCCAATGGGGGCAGCGGGAAGCCGCAGCCAGCACATCCCTCGGCCCACGCTGCTTCCCGCAGCCCCCATTGGTCTGGAGCGGTGAACCGCAGCCAGTGGGAGCCACGATCAGCTGAACCTGTGGACGCAGCAGGTAAACACACTGGCTCGGCCCACCAGGGTGCTTACCCTGGCGAGCCGTGTGCCAGAGGTTGCCGACCCCTGGGTTAGCGGTTGGCTTTACCCTGAAGCACGTAAATGTAACTCTTATTTAGGATAAAGCATTTTTGCTTTAACATATATCTAACGTACGCTTGGATGTTCTTGCTAAGTATGTATATTCATGGTATCAGATAGGTGAAATAACACTATTAGCTTTTTGCAGTGAATGTCCTCATCTTTTAAGGAGGTAAAGGATATAATGCAAGAATGATCTTGATGTCTCTCTTTGACTTGTTGCCTGTTGTTAATTTGGGGTATACTGTTCTTCTCTATTCAGTATCAAAGGGTTCAGTTGTGCTTCCAGCTGGTTTCTAAGGGTATTGCATTGAGCTTGTGCTGCAAACCATGCTTCTGCCCAAGGCTTTGGCGGTGACTCTAATTCTGCTCCTCAGCACCAGTCTCTCTGGTAAGTCTTAAAACCCTTCAGGCTGGTGGGGATATTCCTCAGCTTTATATGCACTTAAGCTGCTTTGCACAAGTCTATCCCAGCCATGAACTAGGATTAATGCCTGGTGGTAGAGGGTAGAGTGCATGAATTTTCATTGTGACTGGGAGTGTGAAGCCAGTTACTAGTGCATCCTCCCACACACATGGCTTAGTGGGAGTATGTTAGCACTGTGTTCTGCTGTCTAATTCCCACTGCATGCACAGGTATGAGAACGCTGGCTGTGCCGTTCAAGTTTATGCTACACGTAGAGAATGAAGGTTTGTAGCCTAGAACCAGTGTTCTAGGGCAGGCGTGGGCAAACTTTTTGGCCTGAAGCCCGCATCAAGTTTCAGAAATTGTATGGAGGGCTGGTTAAGGGAGGGGGTCCTGGCCCAGCCTCCACCTCCTATCTGCCCCCCTCAGGACTCCTGGCCTATCCAACCCCCCCACATTCCCTGATGACCCCTCTGGGACTCCTGCCCCATCCAACCACCCCTTCTCCCTGTCCCCTGACTGCCCCCCAGGTCCCCTGCCCCATTCAGCCTCCTGTTCCCCCTGGTCCCTATTCACACCCCCGCCCCCTGCCCACCACCCTGAACCCCCCTGATCTCTATCCAACCCACCCTGCTCTGTGCCCTCTTACCGTGCTGCCTGGAGCGCTGGTGGCACTACCGCCATGCCACCAAGCTGGGGATGGGCCACGCCACCACCACACATCTCAGAGCACTGGGTCAGGCTGGGCTCTGCAGCTGCGCTGCCCCAGGAGCTCACAGCCCTGCTGCCCAGAGCATTGTGCCTGCGGCAGAGCCAGCAAGTTGAGGCTGCAGAGGAGGGGGAACAGCAGAGGAGGGGCCAGGGGCTAGCCTCCTGGACCCAGGGCCGCCCAGAGTGGGGGGCAAGTGGGGCAATTTGCCCCGGGCCCCGCAGGGGCCCCCAGCCGCGACTGTGTCTGATACTCCCCTGATGGGGCCCTGCTGGCCGAAGCAGCTCTGCGGCAGCAGCAGCAGCTAGGCAACCAGAGACGCTGAGCTGAGGC
>NC_133769.1:162999384-163029241 GCF_003597395.2 Chelonoidis abingdonii | reverse complement strand
CCGAAAGGGGGGGCAAGTGGGGCAATTTGACCCAGGCCCCACAGGGGCCTCCTATAGTATTGCAACTTTTTTTATGGAAGGGGCCCCCGAAACTGCTTTGCCCCAGGCCCCCTGAATCCTCTGGGCGGCCCTGCCTGGACCAAGAGCTCAGGGACCAGGCAAGACGTAGTTTGTGTACCTCTGTTCTAATGTGTGGATCCTACACTTGGACACTGGCCTTTGAATTCTGGGGAGACTTTGAATCCTACTACAGTCTTCCAGCTGATCTCTTTCCACTGTAGTTCTTGGGAGAGCTCAGTGCTATCATGGAAAATGGTAATTAAAGATGGTTAATATTCTTTCTCCTCCCCAGAAGTGGGTGCTAAGGCAATCTCAAAGAGACATGTCCGTCGTGACTGGCTGATCATACCGGATTCAATTGCATTTTACATGTATGAATCTGTGAACAAAGTGTCCCCGAAAGCTGGTCAGTTCTTGGCAGAAGCTGTTCAGACTGCAGTAATCCTTGAGATCAGGTATGAAAAGGTTTCCTCTATTCCTGAGGTGGCTTGTGAGGGAATGGGGAGGATTAACTACATTTCCACACAGAGAGATCTTTGGGACAACATAAAGAGCCATCCATCATAGAGTAAACATTATGAAACCTGTATACCAAAGCATATTTCTACTCATCCTCCACTCCCCTCTCACCCTGTTGCATATATATGTTTGTTGATTGATCAGCTTCATTGGATATGTCTGGATGCAGATGACCTGGTACTGTCTATTTATGATGGTCTGAGAACTGTGATGCTGCAAGGAAATTCCAGAGTGTAAATCAGGCTAGAGATTTTTGCACATGTGTGGGAGTCAAGTTAGAGGCAACATTCAAATTATCTTGAGATAATGCTGCTGTGAAGACGAGCCCTTTTGTAGTTCTGCATCTTATTTAATCTCTGCAATGTGCCTTGTACTATTTTTCTACAATGTCATTCCACTGTACCAGCTGTACAATGAAAATAAATGAGAACTTCTAGCCATTTGTATCTGGTGATCTGTCCTTCCTACTTAGACCAAGAAATGTAATCAAGTGCTTAAAGCAGAAGAATGGGAATCAGAAAATCTCTGTTCTAAGAGTAACTCTAGAACTAACCTTAGAGGTGCTTGGACCATGTTCTTTCCTTCCCCCAGCCCCTGAGCTCCTAGCCCGGGAGGCTAGCCCCTGGCCCCTCCCCCACAGCTTCAGCTCACTCGCTCTGCCACCGGTGCAGTGCTCTGGGCAGCAGGGCTGTGAGCTCCTGGGGCAGCACAGCTACAGAGCCCGGCCTGACCCAGTGCTCTGAGCTGCGTGGTGGTGGCAGTGGCAGTGTGGCACATCTCAAGCTGGGCGGCGTGGCTGTAGCGCCACCAGCCACCATTGCTCCAGGCAGCGCAGTAAAGGGGCAGGGAGCAGGGAAGGTTGGATAGAGGGCAGGGGAGTTCAGGGTGGTGGTCAGGGGTCAGGAATGTGGATGGGGGTCGGGGGGGCAGGGGTTCCGGGGGTAGTCATGGGACAGGAAGAAGGGGTGGTTGGATGGGACAAGGGTCTCAGGGGCAGGGGCAGGAATGAGAGGACTAGTTGGATCGGGCAGGGGTCTGGGGGCAGTCAGAGGACAGGGAGTGGGGGTGTGTGGATGGGGCAGGGTCGGTGGGGGGCATCAGGGAACAGGAGGTGCTGGATGGGGCAGGAGTCCCGGGGGGCAGATAGGAGGTGGGAGCCGGGCCACAACCCCCTCCCCTAACCAGCCCTCCATACAATTTCCGAAACCCAATGCGGCCCTCAGGCCAAAAAGTTTGCTTGCCCCTGCTCTAGAACTAACCATATCATTAGAGCTGCTTGGACCATGTTATCTCTCCTGTCAAAATGAGGAGAAATGGGGGCGGGGGGCAGAATTTTTCAGTTTTCAAATGAAAAATTTAAATTTTTTTCAAGGAAAGCAGGAGTGTTTCAGGAGGTAAATATCTGTTCCCCAGGTATCAGTTGATGGCAGGCAGAAGCCAGAAGTGTGCCCACCTGGGGGATACACAGTTCCATATTTCTACTCACAGCCACACACCTATTTTGCCTCCTGTGTTGAATCCCTACAGGGCAGTTCAAGAGTCCCACAGCCATATTAATGGACTAATTTGCCAGGACTAATTTGTCCCACAGGCAAATATGAGAGAGTGACAGGCCTCTGAATATAGAAACAGCGGGTACCCCGCCCAGACACGTGCCTTACTGATATGTTACTGTCTCCTACAGGAACTTCCTGATAAAGGAGACCTCTAAAATCAGTGTGCTGGCAGAACAGTTGATGGAAAAATTAACAGGTCTGTGGACGAAGAAAGAGGAAGCCTCATCCTAGCAGTAGAACTGAGATAAGTCACAAGACCACTTGACATGAGTAATTAGAATGTGCAGCATCCCTTCTCCTCATGAAGTGAGATCAGCTACTAACATAGAATTGTCCCTGATGATGTCGCTAGAAGGCGTGAGAATACCAGCTTCAAAGAGCAGAGAACCTGTCTCCCGGGGGGGATGCACTATCAAAGGTGCTGCTGGATGTGGGAAAGGGAATAGAAGGAAGACTGATTCTGTAGTTGAATCTTGAAAGCTAATTTCTCCTTCAATAATTTGTTGACCTTCCACCTTACCCCAATAAAGTTTTGGATGTGTTTATAGTTCAGTTGTTTCCTCCTTTGCATTAAATGTTTAAGTGGATGGTGGTTTTATAACATCTTCTGCTGCTGCTGTGAGAGCTGATATGATGTAAGGGAAGTCTTGCCCACATGCTCAGGGTTTAGCTGATCGCCATATTTGGGGTCGGGAAGGAATTTTCCTCCAGGGCAGATTGGCAGAGGCCCTGGAGGTTTTTCGCCATCCTCTGCAGCGTGGGGCATGGGGTCACTTGCTGATGGATTCTCTGCAGCTTGAGGTCTTCAAACCACAATTTGAACGCTTCATTAACTCGGACATAGGTTAGGGGTTTGTTATAGAAGTGGATGGGTAGGGTTCTTTGTGCAGGAGGTCAGACTAGATGATCATGTTGGTCCCTTCTGACCTATGAGTCTGAGTCTATAAGTGATAAGGCTCAACTGATATCAGTGATACTAAGCATCATCCAGACAAGTGTAACCAAAATCAGACACTTCCCCTCACCACCTTCCTCATAGGAGGTCACCTGACCTGTGGTGTAGTCTTTTGGGGGCACTTGATAGCAAGCCAGCTGTAACAGTCTAAAGACAGTCCTGTAGTGCTTCAAACACTGTCAGATAGGTTCCTGCACCCGAAACTACTCACACACACATCAGTGGATAAATACTACAGTTTAGCACACTAAAGCTCCTTCTATCTACAAATACCAAATCACTTTGAAAACAGTAATTTATCTAAGCCTCAACACACACCTTCATGTGGGTGGGGAAGCATATCTCCAATTTACAGGTCAGTAAACTGAGGTCAGAGAGGGTAAGTGACTTGTCCAAGGTAGTTTGTGGCAGAAATTGGAATAGAACACAGGTAGTCTGGTTTTTAATTCTCTTATCATTCCAGCAGGCAGGCAGTATGGCCTAGTAGTTAGGAGCTCCTTCCTCAGATGGACAAAAAGCTTTTATTAAAAATGAGATGTTAACCTTCCAATTATGAAGCAGGTGTAAATCAATGGAATGATGTCTTCCCAAGTCCGTTTACAGCACTGATTCTGGGATATGTTAATGGAGACTGGGGCATTCACTTCATTGGAGTGTTAAATGTAAAGCCCAATGTTACTTTAATGTCAGCATTAACTATGTCATTGTTGATCATTTTAGCAGATGGAATGGGGAAGGAGATGAAAGCCCATGGGGAGGAATTGGGAGTTGCTACATGGAATGGAGTGAAAAGGGAAGAAAAAAAGGAGATGCAAAGATGGAAAATGGGGAGAAACAGAAAAGAGAATGGAGAAGGAAGAGAAGCAAAGGGCAAAAAATACAGTGGTCCTATAAGTTGAGTGGTTTCCCTTCTGAGTGATGCTAACAGTGATAATGAACAAATGACAACAAGCAAGTTTAGCTACCTACCAACGGACATATTCTACCCTTGATATCTGTGCAAACCTCTGATTCATGTCAGCATGAGAATTGCTGTGGATCAATGGTAGTGGAATAAGTCCTTGCTTAATGTTGCATTTTTCAGGAACATTACTACTTTAAGCAAAACGATGTTAAGTGAATCCAATTTCCCCATAAGAATTAATGTAAAGAGGGAGGGTTAGGTTCCAGGGAATTTTTTTCACCAAAGACTATATTTTATAGTGTGTGTATATATCTAGATATAGATGTACACACAAGGTTTTAAATGAACAATTTAATACTGTACACAGCAATGATGATTGTGAAGCTTGGTTGAGAAGTAAGAGGGTGGGATATTTCCCAGGGAATGCCTTACTGCTAAATAATGAACTAGCAATCGACTGAGCCCTCAAGGGTTAACACGTTGTTAATGTAGCCTCATGCTCTACAAGGCAGCACAAATAGAGGGAGGGGAGACAGCATGGCAGAGAGAGACAGACACATACCTTGTGTGAGAGATGCACATTGTCCCTTGAAGGTCGCTGACCCCACTCTAAGTACACTGCCTATTTAAGTAAATCAGCAAGTTGAGACAGCAGCTGCTGCCAGGAAGCTCCCTCTTTCCTGAGCCTTGTGTGTTTCTGCCCCCGCTCCCCCCGTTCTGTGGAGATGGAGTAAAGGAGTGGGGGGGCAGGAGTGGGGAGGAAGGGGACACCCTGACATTAGCACCCCTCCTGCCCGCCCCCTTGCACAGCAAGCAGGAGACGCCCGGGAGCAGCTCCAAGGCAGAGGGCAGGAGCAGCACATGGCACTGTGGGGAGGGACAGCTGAACTGCCCAGCGATTGATGCCTGCTGGGCAGCTGCCACTCAGGGAACTTCAGGAAGCAGGGAGCTAATGGGGGGCTGCCAGTCCACCCTGGTTCCATGCCCCCACCAGCTCGCTCCAATGGGCTGCTCTTTCTGCAAGCAATGGACAAAGCTGGCTGCTGCCAAACAACATTGTAAGGGAGCATTGTGCAACTTTAAAGGAGCATGTTCTCTAATAGATCAACAACGAAACATTAACCGAGGTGACTTTGTGAGGAGTTACTCTATATAGTCCTAAAACTTGTACCCTGACCCATAGACAATGATTAATAATGGTATTTGGCCCTCTCAACAGAATGAGTTTGACACCCTTGGTCTATGGTCTCTCTATCACCTTAGAAGCATTAAAAAAAAAAAAAAGTGTCCTGCTCTAACATAATGGTACTAACGCTTGATATTCCTCTGTGTATCCAGGAGCCTGAAAGAGTCTGTGATCCTTTTCTCCTCTTTCTTCTTCTTCCCTTTCTCAATGTTGTGTTTAAGCACCGCAGGCCAGAAGGGCTTCCCTGAAACAGTGTCTGATACTTCCAACCCTCCATCAGTGGCCTCTCACAAAATTTCTGTCCCTGAAAATGGACTACCTCCAGCAGCTTTGTTCTCATAGAGCAACTTGGAGGGTTGCAGAGGGTATGGTGGGTGCTCTCTGGGGAAATAACACCCCCAATCCATTCAGAACTGTAATTTTTGAAGTACCAAAAGGACAACCTACCAAAACTAGCCCCTTATTCAGATGATCATTTGTCTGGAGTAATAAAACTCACTCCACCTTCCCCAGATTACAGCAGGCTGATAAAGGTTATGGGCAGCAGCTTGGAACCAATTTTGCAGATCTTTAAATAGTACCTCTGGATCCATTCTCTCTACAGCACAGCCATAAACTGCGCTGTGCACTTCACTGCCTTAGTTCTGATTTCACTGCTGCTCTTTTGAAGACCTTTTTTTGTGGATTTCTTTGTGGCTGTCATTTGGTCAAGCAGGAATGTGCACAAACACGTACGTATATGAAAATATGCTGGTACATACGGGAAGATGTAACAGCGTTCAGTTTTTACCACAGGGTTCAGTTTTTGTTGGAGTTTACCACATGAAAAAGTCAGAAACTTCATCTACTTTCATTATGAAAACACACACCCTATTTGTGTGACACCTCACCCTGTTTTTAATCCTTCTCCCTCACTCTGCTTTCACTAGTTTTTATAAATTCAGTAGTCTAAAACCATTCTTGGCCCACTGGGTCTTTAAAGGACCAGGGGATTTTTCTCTGGGTTGTGCTTACCTGTTGTCCTGCATAAAAGAAGAAGTAGCTCTTTCTTCTAGGGCTAGGAATCTAGGGTCTGCAGGAAAGAGCCTGAATCCACCCGTAGAGTTTGGTGTCCAGCAATGCTGGCTGAACTATGTTTCAAATATGTATCTTGTTTTGTTTAGCAAATTGTTCAGGAATGAATCCTGATTTCTTCTGAATATATTTTTACATATTTGACAAATGGGTAGACAAACAGTTTTTGGACTAAAAGTTGTTCATCCATTTCAGCTAGACACTATTTGTTGTGTCATGAGATTTAAGATACCTACGCATCATTGTATTATTTTTCCTCTCTTTCACTGGATAAGAACGGCCATACTGGGTCAGACCAGAGGTCCATCTAGCCCAGTATCCTGTCTTCCAACAGTGGCCAATGCCAGGTCCTCCAGAGGGAATGAACAGAACAGGTAATCATCAAGTGATCCATCTCCTGTCGCCCAGCTTCTGGCAAACAGAGGCTAGGGACACCATCCCTGCCCAGCCTGGCTAATAGCCATTGATGGACCTATCCTCCATGAACTTATCTAGTTCTTTTTTGAACCCTGTTATAGCCTTGGCCTTCACAACATCCTCTGGCAAAGAGTTCCACAGGTTGATTGTGTGTTATGTGAAGAAACACTGGATGACTGAAGCAGGCAAATCACATGCTTCCAGTATGAATTTTCAGGTGAATAATCTGTGAAGTTTTTGATGTTCACAAACATCCTTAGTGGCAGCCCTCCAATTCCTCTCAAGTAATAAGTCCCCCCTTCCCATACACATACACAGAAATCTTACGGCTAGGCCATGTGCTGCTGCAGCTGTGCTGCTGTAAGGTCTCCTGTGTAGTCATTCTGTTAAACCACCCACAATGACCAGAAGAAGCTATGTTGGTGGGAGAGCATCTCCCACAGACATAGCACCAGAGTAGACAGCACTTAGGTCGCTGTAACTTGTGCCACTCAGGAGGTTGCTTTTTCACACCCCTGAATGACGTAAGTTATATCGACATAAGCGATAGCATAGACCTGCCCACAGTGAGTAAATGTTCATCAGCTATTCCTGCTATTTAACTGATTCTAGTATATGGGTAAATCTGAATAAGCCCAAAGATCTGTGTGTTTGTATTTGAGTTACCTGGTCATTCTTTCATTTGTGTGCACGTTTGTGTGTGTAAAAAGCAGTGGCTTACAGCTCCATTAGCCTGCTAATCTTGAATGGTCTGCAAGAAGCAAGGCTGTGGATGCCTCTTGCTTCCATGCTTCTGGCCAGCCCCACTTGCTCAGATCATCTGTTGATATAGTTAAAAAGCTGGAGAGATGGATAAGAGAGCAGTCAGTCAGGGACAGGGGAAGGAGAAAATTGTGCTCCCAAGCTGAAACAGTAACTCATGCTCTATTAGTAAAAACACTGAACCAGAATCCTATATTTTATTTCCACCAACTCATCACACAACTCTGAGCAAGTCACTTGATGTCTTTGTGACTCAATTGCTGTCTGTAAAATGGAGATGAAAACACTTTCCTGACTCAACTACTAATTTTCATTAAAGTTGACGAAGTTCTTTGAGATCCTTGGATAGAAAGTGCTGTAAAAACAAAGCATTATTACCTCACATTTAGCAGCTTTGGGAAAGTTTTTGAGGTAGAGTTGGTTCAACAGTATTCGTGAAACTCAAATTTCAACACATTTGCATGGGGGAAATGGAGTGGTGGGTTGGATGGATGAATTGTTCCTGATTTCTGCCAACACACCTTTTATTTCAAAGTATCTACCCAAAATAATGATGAATAATTTTCAGAATAATTTGTTCGTGAACTGTTCATGAGCCACTGAATTTGGACTATTGATGGCACATGCTTGCTCACAGGGTATATTTCTTGGGTTCTGATTGTATGACTGAAATCTTGGGGAGGATGAAGATTGACTGACTAATAATGAATAAATTTCCAGTCTGCGTGAGTTGGGGTTGCTGAGCGTTTTTGTGACTAATGGAAGCTATGCATGTTCACAGATAATGGCTGACACCTTGAATACCAGCATGCTATAAGTAATTTATTTGCAAAAAAGAGATGTCCAAATTATGGAAAAACACTATTGTGAAAAATTGCAACATTCTGAAGTTATTTTTGGTTCATTGTGTTAGAAGCAGACCTGTTTGGCTGAGTTTTTGGTGATGTTTTTAATAGAAAATATTATCAACATTTGTGTTAAAAGTAAAAGTTTTCACTTACTGAAAACCTAGTTTTTGGTAAATGAAAATGGTCTATAATGATTTAAATACCATTTTTAATTAAAAACCTTTACCAAAATAATCGCAGGAAAATTAAAAATGTTTTTGAAAACAAGGCCACTTGTGATCAAAGCTTTTCATACGAAAAATGTCAAGCAGATCTGTTAAGAACCATGGCATGCAGCTGTTTTTATTCTTCGGCTAGCTGTAAGTGCCCTGCAGACTGATTTCTAGGAGACGTCTGTGCCCCACTCCTGGGCCCAACTGGGCAGGGGGGCACGGACAGGAGTAATGGAAGGGGGCGGTAAAAAGTTTGGGGTGGGGTCCTCTGGCTTTCAGCACCCCTACTGTACAAAATGTTTCAGCGCCACTGTCCTCTCTGTCGGCTGCACTGAGATGCCTGCAGTCACCTCTCACTGGATTCCTGCAGCCCCCTTTGCTGCCCCTCAAACAAACACCGACCCAGCGGGAGTTGTGGATTCGCTGTACCTCGCTCACACGGCCGGTCGAGAGGGGAAATGCTGCAGGTGTTTAGATTTACTTCAAAGCTAGAGATCAAATACCAATGCTCCTTCCCACTCGATCTGATTCTTGTCTTGCAGCTTTTAACTCGCTCTCTCTCTTTGCCGTCACTTTTTTTTTCCGTTTTCTTTTCATCTCCCTGCCTCGCCCCGGCCTCCCCGTCTGCATTAGTTTTTGCCCCCCCCGGTTTCCTTCATCTCTCTCGCGATCTCTCTGCAGCGGTTAGCTGTCTTTCATATTTGCATTTCTCTCTTTGCCTTGCTGCTCTCATTTCCCAGCTGCTCTGCGGCAGGGTACCTGGCCGGCTAGGAATCTGAACGGAAACGGAGAGAGACTCTCCTTGGTTTCTTCCTTGAGCACAGAACCTTTGCGTGCAAAGACGCGGGGAGAGAGATCAGTCAGCATCGGTCCTTTTCGAATCAGATTTCACCGTTTCTCTCTCAGGGGGTGAGAATTGACTCAGCTCCAGCACGACAGGCCTTAGGGCTCTTCAAAGTTTGCACGCGATGCTAACCCGTTGAGCAGCAAGCCACGGGGGAAACACATCGATCTTTCCTTTTGTGTGTCCTAAGCACGCAACTTCTCTCCCCCCCCCCCCCTCTCCCCTCCCCCCCCCCCCCCCCCTACATCTCAGCCTAACCATAGACTATTTCATTGTGTCATTAAGCACTGCAGGAGATGGCTGCTCTGTGCCTTCCTTCACCCGTCAGGTAGGATTTGAGACTAGCCAGAGTTTTTGCAGTGGGGGGCTGAGGTGTTGGTTGGTTTTCACAGGCACCTTTCCTTGATTGCTTCTCTCCAGGTGGTTGTGTTTCACAGGTGTGGAGGCAGGTTGTAACACCTTAAAAAACAACCTCCAGTTCAATTCCTCTATTCATCTTTCAGGTCTGAGATGTGTGATTTTGGTTGCTATTTTCAATTCATCTGTTTTCTGAAGCTTTCACCTGTGGGGCTGAAATTCTCCAGGCCTGGCCTCTGCTTGGTGTTGTGTTTGTGTTCTGGAAAGATTGAACAAATGGAGGTGGGAGAAACAGGAGTAGCAACTTTTTCTTGTTATTAAAAAAGAAAAAAAGGCTGTGAATTTCTATTTAGGGACCTCCAGCACCAAAATAACTGTAGATAGTACAAGAGCAGAAGAGTGTTTCTACTGAACCCACTCTGCTAGCAGATACTGAAATTCTGCTGGGAGGCCTAGGAGGTCCCAGCTGACTCAAGTGTAGTTTGTTAATTCTAACCTGGCTATAAGGAACATGGAAAGGGAAAGTAGAAGTGGCTCTCTGGGTAGAGGAATTTAAGATCTGGTGCAGAGAAGGATCAGAAGTAAAGTTACTCCAAAAAAATAACTCCATGTGTGGATACTTTTATTCTGAAAGAGGAGTATCTTGTTCCTGTGTAGCTTAATCTACTTTGTACGTGGATTGAGCTAAATAGGAACAAGGCACTCCATACAGAATCAGAAGCATCTTCACTTGGATTTATTTAGGAATAGTTATTCATTAAATTCACACCCTACTTCAATCCAAACACTTGCACCAGCCGCTCCAGCAAAGAAAGGTCTGGCAGGAGGTGGATATGTTCTTATAAGTTTGTTAATAAAGGCAACCCCTAGGACAGGAATACAATTGACCCCATACAGTGAGCATAGAATTTGTTTGTAGCAGAATAGGTAAATTACAGTTGTAATAGTCTACTCCAGGGAGATGTCCCATTCCAGGCTCTGAGGGAAATTGCTTTGGATTTGACTGAGTTATAATAGTTTGAAAATCAGAGCTAGTCCAGTAAAGTCCTTGGGACAGAAGTTTATTGGTAGCATAAGCAAGAAAAGGTTGCCTTGCACGTATGTAGGTGTCTAACGTAGCTGCATAGTTGCTAAGGTATGGCTTGAATGATGAAGGGTATCCTATAATTTAGATGCATAGTGAATATGGTGGTGCTCTGCAGAACTGAGTGAAGATGCACATTGCAATGAACAGGGCATTCCAGGGATGTCGAGCTGAGTGGCCCCAGGTGATGGAATTCTTCTTTCTCTATTCTTTTGGGGGGAGGGAAGACTCCTAGGAAATTCCGTTAGAAAAAGTTACCTCAGTAGGATATTAAGCTTTCACCACTGTAAGCTTCCAAAAGTGAGGGAATTCTGAAGTTTAAGGTTGGATGTGCAAATTTAAACCCATCACCGTGAAGGTATGCCTTATACAGTCTTTCATTACATGATCACATACTGTTTCCCAGATGACCTAGTATGCAATGTTTCCCATGACATTAGTTATAAGCAATAATCTGGACATCTCAGGCAGAGTGTCCATGAAAATCGTTCATACCAAAAGTACCCAGCAAACTGTACTTACACCATCTACTAAAGATTTTAACAATGCAAAGGCGCAGTGCAAGTGTGCTACGGGAACCAGATAGCAAGAGTGAAAAATTGGGATGGGGGTGGTGGGTAATAGGTGCCTATATAAGAAAAAGCCCCATTAACTGGGACCATCCCTATAAAATTGGAACATCTGGTCACCCTAAAGTTATAGGTCACTAAAAAGGCAGAGAAAAAAGTGGGTTGAGACCCTGTTTTAATGGGGTGACAGGGCTGTCTTAGACTTGCTGGGGCCTAAGGCCAAGGCCAAAGCCAAAGCTGCAGGACTCAGGTTACAAGCCCCTGGCCTGGGGCTGAAGCTCTTGGGTTTTGGCTTTGGCCCCCAGACCTGGGGCAGTGAGGCTTTGGCTTTGTCGCTCCCCCCCACGATAGCGGGGCTTAGGTGGGCTCAGGCTTCAGTCCCCCCTCCTGGGGTCCTGTAGTAATTTTTGGTGTCAAAAGGGGGTCATGGTGCAATTGAGTTTGGGAAGCCCTAAATTAGATTAATAGTTAACTGTTCATTCACAGAGCCACACCTAAAGAGAGCAGTTGGTTGAAAAGAAAATGTGTAAGACATGGAGGTTAAGAAAACTTTTGAAACAAATGCCTGGAGAGGAGAGAAAAGAAATTATCATATTTAAATCAAAATAAAACAAGAAAAAATTCAAGGCTAGGTCATCCCTGGCACTTGTGCAATGTGAGCATTAATCAATTTCCTACTAATGGTGACATATGTTTCCTATTTTAGTATTGCATGAACTAGATCTTCCCAAACAACTCTGACCACAGGGACAAGAGTTCGAAATTTTGAGTGTTGTTCCTTCTCTTTTGAAGTTTAAGGCCTTCTGATGATGCCAAGTGCTATGGTATACTTAACATAGGGCATAAGAACAGTCATCTAGCTGATCTACCTAGAGCCAGGAATAATCTGTTCTGCATTCAGCATAACTATGAAGAGGGCTGGTGCTGGGGGTAGCAAGCAGGGCAGTTGCCAGGGAGCCCCACAAAGCTGTTACATCATATCTACAAAGTCCCTGTGGTAAATGTAATGTGAGTATTATAGTAATTTAATCTCTAAAAGTGGAAATAAATCATACTAACGCAGAGGTTTTCAAACTGTGAGATGTGCCCCTCCAGGGGGTCTGGAGGAACATTTGGGGGAGTAAGCAGTGACAGCAGGCAGCTCAAGCTTCAGCCCCGGGCGGCGGGGTGGGCCCATTCCTTCATTTCTGCCCTGGGCCCCAGCAAGTCTAACACCAGCCCTGACTCTGAAGTATATTCTTAAAAAGCAAAAATCCTTTTAATAATATTGAACCAAATCCTGAGGTTCCTTCTCAATTGTACTCATTCTTTTGTCAGGCAAACTGCCGCTGGAGTCACTGAGTACATTATCTTTCTTAGGCCAGGTCTACGCTACAGACTTCTGCTGGCACAACTATGTCAGTCATGAGTGTGAAGAGTTGCGATCTCTGACAGACATAGCTGTGCCAGCAGAAGCCTCTACTATAGATGCAGCTATATGGGCAAAGCTGTTTCATTATTTTTTTTAACCAATATACATTATTTTCCTTAATGGAGTTTTGTTTTACTGTATTAGTACAAAGTGTAGCTTTGCTGCCATAGTTCAGTGTCCACACCAGAAGTGCTCTACTGGTATCGTGTGCCTGTATTCCTGTACTGCTAGAGTACTCCTTGTGTAGACATGGCCTTAAGGGTAGGTACGGCCACCTATCACCATAGTATCTGAGCAGCTTTTACATAAAACAATAGAAACAGTGAAGTTCTTAGTGGACTTCATGGAGCCTCTGTAGGATGACCAGATAGCAAATGTGAAAAATTGGGATGAGGGCGGGGGGTAATAGGATCCTATATAAGAAAAAGACCCCAAAATCGGGACATCTGGTCAGCCTAAGCTTCCGGCATTTCTCCTTTTTGGGGTCAAAACTCTGTTTGGAGGCAGAGATTTTGGTTTTGATTTTTTTTATTTTTTAAAAGATCTTATTAATTACCTCTGTTGTTATTGTTGGTAGGGGTTTAGGGTTAGAAGGGGTGTCAGAGTTGTGCTAACGAATGAGGATATTGGTCCAGTAAAAGGCAAAATCTAATTTTACGAGATACAATTAGCAGATCTTCTTGAATGCTGAGATCAATCATTCTGTCATCAGGTTATTCTTTTTCAAACTGAAAGAATTTTTAGGATACCACAAAAAGCCAGTGCCCTAATTATCTAGCTAGCTAGCTAATCTAATCCAGTATCTAATGCATTTTGCATGAAGAGTTGTTTCTAAAATATATGGTACAGTGACCGACTGTGCCTTCAAACAATCACAAATAGCTTGACTCTTCAACAATTATTATAAGTCTAATGGGACATCAGAATATACTCATGCTTTGCCTTTAGCTACTGTGCCAGATTTTCTGCTAGGAAAAAGCCAGTGTTGTAAAGAGAATATAAAAGGTCAGCTTCTAACTGTGGGAAGAGATCTTGGGGTCACAGTGGATCACAACCTAATTAGGAGTCAACAGTGTAACACTATTGCCAAAAAAAAAAAAAAAAAAACAGCAATATCGTTCTGGACTCTTTAGCAGGAGGTGTTGTTAAGCAAGACCTGAGAAGTAATTTCTTCTGCCTCTACTCCGTTGCTGATTAGGCCTCAGCTGGTATGTTTTCCATTTCTGTGGCACCACATTTAGAAGATGTGGACAAATTGAGAAAGTCCAGAGCAAGAAGAACAAAAATGATTAAAAGGCCATAAAAACATGAGCTATGAGTGAGATGAAAAAAACTGTGTTTGTTTAGTTTGAAGAGAAGTCTTTAGGGCAGACATGATATAGTTTTCAAGTACATAAAGGTTGTTACAAGGAGGAAGGAGAAAAAAAATGTTCTCTTTAACCTCTGAGGATAGGGCTTAAATTGCAGAAAAGCCAATTTAGGTTGGACATTAGGAAAAACTTCCTAACCGTCAGGGTAGTTAAGCACTGGAATAAATTGCCTAGGGAGGTTGTGAAATCTCCATCATTGGGGATTTTTAAGAGCTGATTAGACAAACACCTGTCAGGGATGGTCTAGATCAGGGATCAGCAACCTTTGGCACGTGGCCCGTTAGGGAAAGCCACTGGCGGGCCAGGACGGTTTGTTTACCTGTAGCGTCCACAGGTTCAGCCGATCGCCGTCCCAGGCCAATGGGGGCTGCGGAAAGCAGTGGCCAGCACATCCCTCAGCCCGTGCCACTTACCGCAGCCCCCATGAGCCTGGACAGGTGAACCGCGGCCAGTGGGAGCTGCGATCGGCTGAACCTGCAGACGCTGTAGGTAAACAAACTGGCCCGGCCCGCTAGCGACTTTCCCTGATGGCCGTGTTGCCAATCTCTGGTCTAGGTAATACTTAGTCCTGCCTTGAGTGCAGGGGACTGGAGTAGAAGACCTCCTGAGGTCCCTTCCAGTCCTACGAGTCTGTGATTCTTTATTCATAAAAAGATCATCTTTTTCCTGCTTAAATTCTATGCTTTTCTTTTCATGATTTATGGTAAGTGGGCAGATTTAAAATCTCTACTTCAGCCCTCAACTCCTTTAGCACTTCTAGTTAATCATTTATTATTGCTTAAGAGTAAGCTTAGACTACAGGGGACTTTTCTCCTGCTTTAACTTGTTTATTGATATCGGTATTTACTAACGCCAGCTAACTGGCCGTTGGTTAACTCAAGTTAGCTAACACTCCACAAACTAGTCTAATACTCCACAAACACTTATTACAGGACACACACATTTGTGGTTTGGTGGTTGTATGTCCTGGCTCTAGCCCAGCTTTTAGAAACCTCAGCTAATTTGAGTTAATTGACCATGTGTTGCCAATTATCATGATTTTATTGTTATTCTCCCAGTATTTGGTGTTTTCCTTAAAGCCCAGCTCCTGGAGGCAAGCGATTGCATGAGAATCTCATTTTACTTTTTTATTATTATTATTATTATTATTATTAAAGTTTCTAGCCTTCATGGTTGCAGAGCAAAGCTTAAAAATGTGACCCAATCATAACTTAATGGCTCAAAGACCAGAAAGCAAATAAAAAGACTTCCCCACTTTTTGTTTAATCTCACAATTATTTGGTGGCTGGCACTATGTTTGAATGATTGGCCCGACAATCTGTGAGTTAAACAGAAACAAATACTCTAGTCTTGATGTAATAAAATGTAAAGGAAAAACATAGTAAATGTCATACTTTGTCTCCTTTTACCTTGGATAAGGTTCTGTCAACACTGGTGACTTCCAGTACCTTTAGCTTCAAGCCGCACACCGCACCACCATCGTGTTTACCAGGTGCATTCAGCGAAGTGCATCACCCTCTTATTTTTCTCCTCCACTCTTTCCGCATTTCACACAATAACCAATACTATATTAACCTTGCGAGAGAATCCTTGTTGTCGTGCTCTTAACCATAACAGCATGGCCACTTCCTGCTATGTTTGAGTCCAGCTCGCAACAAATGACATCTGCTTTTAGTTTAGCGATCAGACGGAAAGCATCAACTCTAGCATGTGCTTTGTAGAGGAGATCCTGTTTCCATTCTAATCTCCCCTTTTCAGTGCCTCGGAACCGAATCAGAGAACTTGATTTGGGTCTGAGATTTTCAGGCCGGGCTCTTAGCCCAAAGGTGGGTTTTTATTTTTGAAAGTCTGAGCAAAATTTGTCTCTTTCAGCTACGTCAACAGGACCAAATAGGTTGTCCCCACTGACAGTTTCTGCCTGATTGTTCTGTGAGGCAGAGGGTCCCTGTTCCCTGTAATTGGTAGGGGCTCCGACCTTCCAAACCTATGAAATTCCTGTGATTCACAAGGCTGTTTTGCCATGAGGAAGGCCCTGTTCTTTAAGCGTATCAGCCTCAGGGAGAATACCGTGGCATCATGGGCTGCCTTATTGACCAATTCCTGTATTTGTTTTTTAAACTGATGATGGGATGGAATATTAATAGACCCATTAAATCTCCCCTTTCCCCGACTGAGCACGCTCTTCTCAAGAGGAAAAGTTATAGTGCTGCAAGACATGCCATGCCAGAGGTGGTTGCAGGGCCGGTGCAAGGATGTTTTGCGCCCTTGGCGAAACTTCCACCTTGCGCCCTCCCCCATCCCGAGCCCCCCGCCCTGACGGCCCTCCCCACAGCAGCTCCCCCCCTCCGTCCTGAGGCGCACCCTCGTGGCAGCTTCTCACCCCCCCACCCTGAGGCACCCTCCCGCCCCAGCTCACCCTTGCCTCACCTCCTCCCCGAGCATGCCGTCACTGCTTCACTTCTCCCGCCTCCCAGGCTTGCGGAGCCAATCAGCCTAGGCGCCGCAAGCCTGGGAGGCGGGAGAAGTGAAGCATCCACGTCGTGCTCAGGGAGGAGGCGGGGTAGGGGTGAGCTGGGGCGGGGAGTTCCCCTGTGTGCCTCCCTCCTTACTTGCCGCAGATGGCCCTCCCTGTGCTCCCCTCCCCTAGCTCCCTCCACCTAGATGCCGGCGACAACTGCAGCGGCTGAAGAACTGGCCGCCGCGGTCGCTGCTGAAGATAATGGCGCCCCCCAAATCCTAGTGCCCTAGGCAACTGCCTAGGTCGCCTAAATGGTTGCACCGGTCTTGGGTGGTTGCATTTCAGTGATAGGGGAAGTGATCCAGATTCTATCCGTTATGCATTCTGGGGATCTTTTTTAATTAAGGGCAATACCCAAATGTTAGAGTAAGGTTGTTGCTATATTTCCCCTCCTGCTGCAGTCTGCAGCAAGAATCTTTGTTGGAATTTTCAGCCTAATGCTGAGTGTCCTGGTTCGTGGTTCCCTCAGATCCTGAAAAATTGATTTCTCATAGATGTTTTCAATACTTTCAGTACAGTATCTGTGGTGTGATGTTCGAATGTGTTGGTGAGTCATTCCTTTACCACGGCAGTATCTTAGTAGAGAGAAAAGAGACTATGAACCAAGCAACCGCAAGTCACCAAAAAGAGAACAAATCAGGGACCCAATTCAGCACTTGTCAGGAGAGGCCAAAGCTCTCTGAGCGCTCCTCAGTGAGGATGAAAGGGACTTCCAAAGCAGGCAGGTACCAAGAGAGAACATTAGTAACCTTCAGTCATTGCACGAGGTATTGTGTGTGTTTCCCATGCCCCTCTTTTATGTGAGGGCAGCGTTCAGTTAGCTAACAACAGCCAAGTAAACTGTGGGAGCCAAATCCTCAGGTCTGGACTGTAGGCTGGGATCCATGTATTAAGGGGGCCCTCCTAATGTGGATTTCCCCTTGCTGGTGCTGAAGACACCCGTGACACTACCTCACCTTCCCAGCAATCATCAGAAGGCACCTTCCCCCCTTCTAGTGAGTGCTGCATGCAGGAAGGGCTCTGCAACAAACTGGAGACTGAGAGAGGAGCTGTCACGCTCCATTCCCACTAATCCCATGGATGTGGGATTCAGTGCTCACTGAGCACTGTGAAGTCCCCTGACTCTTGCCCTACAGTTGCCATTGCCAGCAAGGATCCTGATGCAGTGGAGCCAGGAGCAGTCAGCAGTCCATGTGAACAGCAAATCTCTTTACAGATAAGGGTGGGAGCATGCAGGTGTGCAAATTTCACGAGGCCCCAATTCCCTCCTCATAGAGAGGAATGGTTAGTAGGAAGCTCTGCATGAGGACTCCGTGGACTTTTCCATCTCTTCATGCCTGGCCTATAGGTTTCTCCACCAGAGGGTGAATGATCTGGCGCTTAGATTTTCAGTCCTTACTTCAGCCCAGCTGCCATTGATGCTGTTAAAATTAATAGTATAAAACTCCCATTGATTTCAATGGGACCAGGATTTTGCCTGTTGACTTCAATTGGTGTTTGCTGAAGCAAAAACAAGGGTAAGGAGATGAGAGTATAATTTATCATTCTTATCCTAATTATATGAGTATAGCAGCATGAACAGCATGGTGGCTTTCTACAGCTCCTTTTATATGCATCCAGGTATGCTAGAGGAGTCACGCAGAAACAAAATGGATATGGAGTGCATAGTGACTCAGCAAATGAGGCAGCCACCCTGGACTAGGTAATTACTCTCACAGAACTGGGCATTAGAAGCTATTTTATGATGAGAGAAAGGTTTTTCTAGGATGGGGTCGGCAACCTTTGAGAAGTGGTGTGCCAAGTCTTCATTAATTGAAGGTTTCATGTTGCAGTAAAAGGTTTTGCATGCCAGACAAGCAGTGCGGGCATCAGACGGAACCCCAGACCAGCAGTGGGCTGAGCCACTCATTCTGCTGCCAGTCTGGGGTTCTGTCTGCCAGATCCTGCCAGCCAGGGTCTCGGCTGCCAGCCCTGCTCAGCCCGCTGCCGGCCCGGGGTTCCATCCTCCGGTGCTGCTCAGCCAGCTGCTGACCTAAGTTCCATCCCTCCAGGCCAGCAGCGGGCTGAGCAGGGCCAGCGGCCGGGACCCCGGCTGGCAAGGGACTGGTGGCTGGAGCCCCAGACCGGCAGCGGGATGAGCGGCTCATCCCGCTGCTGGTCTGGGGTTCCGTAATCCAGGCCAGTAGTGGGCTGAGCGGGGCCGGCGGCCGGGACCCCAGCTGGCAAGGGGCCAGCGGCCGGGACCCCAGATCAGCAGTGGACTGAACGGCTCATCCCGCTGCTGGTCTGGGGTTCCATAATCCAGGCTAGCAGCAGGCTGAGCGGGGTTGGCAGCTGAGACCCTGGCTGGCAGCAGCGTGCCACTAAAAATCAGCCCGCATGCCACCTTTGGCACACGTGCTGCAGGTTGCCGACCCCTGATCTAGGACACTGCTCATCCCTTACTGGTGTCAGAAGGATCCAGGCTAGGCCTGTCCATCTCTCTTCTCAGAGGCTGTGCCCTGTTACATTTCACACACACACCCCCAGTGCCAGTTGAATTCACCCTTAGATGTTATATGTTAATATTCTGAGTCTGTCTTTTGAAACCTGTTCCACTGTCTGCATCAAAAAGTTGCATCTCCAAAACTCCCTCCTTGTTTTGTTAGCTCGTTTACTTATTGAATGTTTTTACTTACCAGTTCTTCTGTCATGATGTTACCTAGGGATACCAAATTATTTAGCTCTTAGATTCTAGAGGTAGTGAGAAGCAGTGTTGGCCAGTGGACTGGGAGTCCAGGAAATCTGAGTTTTGTTCTTGGCTTTGCCACCGGTTTGCTATGTGACCTTGGGCAAATCATTTCACCTCGCTGTGCCTTTTTTTCTCCCCTCTCCCTTTGTCTTTCTTTCTGTGAACTTTTTGGGGGCAGGAACTGTATCTTATGCTGCGTGTGTACAATACCTAGCATAATGAGGCCATGCGCTAAGATGAACAATATTACGCACAAACAACTATGTTAACCATTATTCAGGTTTCAAAATCAAGCACTCAATCTAGGAAGTGCCAGAGTTAAGGTTACTTGTGCTAATTGCTGTGCTTGGCTAATCAGTCCTTGCCTCCACATCAGGGCTCATGGCCCAAGTCCCAGTCTCTCTATCTCCCCACACCAGTCCATTTCCTTGTGTAGCCAGTCCTAATCGTCTTCATCCTCTCACCTTCTCATCTTATTTCAGTATTCCCCCCCCCCAAGCCAAGTGACACCCAATCCCCACCCCAGTTTCCCTCACTGGCTCCTAGTCTCCTTGCTCAACCAGTCCCAGTCTTCCCTCTCTCACAGCTCCAAGTCCCAGTCTCCTCTTTCCAACTCCTAATAATAGTTTCTATCCGCTCCCACCCAGTCCCAATCTCACCAGGCTCCTTATTCCAGTCTACTCCTTTCCCTTCCTCCTGGTCCAGCTTTTGTCCCCTCTGCATTCAGATAAGATGGATTCCTGCTCCACACAGCCAAGCACGGGGCGGGGGTTCACTGGCACCACAAGCTGCCTGCTCTCCAGTCCACTGTCCACCCCAGTCCAGACCAGCCTTTACAAGGAAAGTCCCTCTGAGCCCCTCTGTAGCCCTGGGCTGCAGCATGCTTGGTGGCTGTGTGGGGAAGGCACTTGCATAGTCCTGTCACATGTACGAGCTGTGATATGATGGAGGCTTTGTAGCAGGCTCAGGGAGGATGGAATCTTCAGAGATTTTGGCAGCTAAATTCTAGCAACTCTCTATTGTTATGTGCAAAATGCGATTTTTTTTTCCCCCAAAAAAATTAGAACTGGTCAAATTTGGGTGGATTTTTACAGGGATGGCAAAAGGCAAATCACTGACACAAAGGCCAGCCCCTGGCCGTATTTGAAGTCCCTGCCCCAAAGCAGGAGGGTGCGAGAGCATATCAAAGAAAAGGTTCTCAGAATTTTGTAACATGGGCAAAACAATATCTTTTTCCTTAGGCTCATTCTAAGAAATGGCTGCACCATTTTGGCTGAAATTTTCTTTTTTAAAAAATATCAGTCTGAGGCAGACACCTGGCAGGGAAAATTTCAGTCCCAGAGGTCAAAGTTTTGCAAAGGTCTAAGCAATTGAAAACAGGGTCTGATGATGGGAAGTGTCGAGCATGCTTAATATGTCACCCTTAAGTGAGGTCTGTCCTTAATATCCCATTTTCTATAATTGGTTATAATTATGAAGAAGGTTGGACAAATATGTTTATGCTAGGACTCTAGTCCTCTGTGCTCTCGTCTCCAACCGTCTTTTTTCTTTCACACATTATTTTTGTCCTTACTTCTACCTGCAAAATTGTCAAACTATATGCCCAGAGTATACATACATATTTTCCCCATTATTTGAGACTTTTTCTGTGTTTGTAAGGGTATGGGTAGATGTTTGTGTGGTTCCGTCAGGGAGGGGTGGTGTGGGTGAGAGGAAGTAGGTGTTGATGGATGAGCTTGTGGTTGTTGTGCAGCTGTTTAGTCAGTGCCATGGGGGCAGGGGAGAGAGATGTGTGTGAGAGGGTCAAGCAGGTGTGTATGCTAATATACAGGGCAAATGTGCGTTGTGTTTATTTGTAGACAGTGTCCTCATTAGAAATATTGCTCTTGCTTTTCAAGACCCGCTTTCCAGACTAAATGATCTAGTTTGGGGGCAAACTCAAAGTTTGAATTGAGTTTGAAACCACTGACCAAGTTTCATTCTCTAACTCACAAATGTGCCACACAGGTTCACAGTCTGGTTTTCCTCTGCTTCAGGTAGTGGGTAAAAGAAAGGCCATTCCTTATGTAATCTCAGATCTTATATTGTTAATATGAACGAACTAGCTACCAGGTTTCAAAGATTCAGCAACAAAAGTCTTACATTTTCAAATGTAGTGGTTGCTCAGCACTTTCTTAAAATCAATCATCTCTAAGGCCTGGTCTACACTGGGGGCGGGGGGGGGTTCGATCTAAGGCCTGGTCTACACTACACGTTTAAACCGATTTTAGGAGCATTAAACCGATTTAATGCTGTACCCGTCCACACTACGAGGCCCTTTATATCGATATAAAGGGCTCTTTAAATCGGTTTCTGTACTCCTCCCCAACGAGAGGAGTAGCGCTAAAATCGGTATTACCATATCGGATTAGGGTTAAGGTGCGCAAAATCGACGGTATTGCCCCGGGCGGTATCCCACAGTGCTCCACGGACGCTCTGGACAGCAATCTGAACTCGGATGCAGGGGCCAGGTAACAAGGAAAAGCCCTCGAAAATTTGATTTTCATTTCCTGTTTTGCCCAGCATGGAGCTCTGATCAGCGACGGTGGCGATGCAGTCCCAAATCCAAAGCTCCAGCCATGGACCATATGGGCGATACTGGATCTGATTGCGGGTATGGAGACCAAATCTGTTCTATCAAAGCCGTTACAGAAGACAAAAGCCAAAGCGTTTGAAAAAAATCTCCAGGCTACACAGTGCTGTGTGACAAGCGTAACGGAAAGCTAGAGACTCAAATGGCACTTCATGGAGGGAGGAGGGAGGGGGTACTGAGGACTCCAGCTATCAACAGTCCACAGCAGTCTCCGAAAATATTTGCATTCTTGGCTGAGCTCCCAATGCCTGTAGGGTCAAACACATTGTCCTGTGTGGTTCAGGGAATAGCTCGTCATCCCCCCCCCCCCGCACATGAAAGAAAAGGAAAGAAAAGTTTTCTGACTTTTTCAAGTCACCCTATGACCTTGTCTACACTACCCGATTATTTCAATTTGTGTAAACCGATTTTATGAAACTGATTTTATAAAATCGATTTAGTGTGTCCACACTAGGATCCTTAAGATATGATTATGTGCGTCCATGGTCCAAGCTAGCATCGATTTCAGGAGCGGTGCACTGTGGTAGCTCTGTCCACAGCTATCCCATAGTTCCCACTTCCTGGTTGAGAGCCCAGTGCCTATGGGGCAAAAAAACTTGTCCGGGTGGTGCTGGGTACAGCCTCACCCTCCCTTTGTGAAAGCAGCACCAACCATTCGCGCTTTTTTCCTGGGTTAAGAGAGCAAACACCATAGCGCAGCAAGCATGGACCCTGCTGAGACCATGGACCCTGCTGAGATCAGTAACGCAATCGGCAATTGTAAACACCTCGCACACTTCTCGTGTCCTATGCTGAGCTATAACTGCAAATTCAGGAGAGGGGGATGAGGAGGAGGAGGAGAGGCAGCTACGACAGCGCACCGACGAGAGCGATGACGACATGGAGACTGAATTCTCCCTAACGCCGGACCCAACATTTTGGAGCTACTCGCTGGTATGGGCAGCTTCTACCCATTGAACACCGATTTTGGGCACGGGAAACAACACACAGACTGGTGGGACCGCATAGTTTTTGCAGGTCGTGGGACGATTCCCAGTGGCTGCAAAACTTTCGCATGCGTAAGAGCACTTCTTTGAACTTGTGACTTGCTTTCCCCTGCCCTGAAACGCACTAATACTAAGATGAAGCAGCCTCTCACAGTGGAGAACGAGTGGCAATAGCCCTCTGGAAGCTTGCAACTCCAGACAGCTACCGGTCAGTTGGAATCAATTGGAGTGGGAAAATCTACTGTGGGGCTGCTGTGATGCAAGTAGCCAAGCAATCGTTAAGCTGCTGCTTACGAAAGTTGACTCAGGGAAACGTGCAGGTGATAGTGGATGGGTTGCTGCAATGGGATTCCCTAATCTGTGAGGCCAAGATGGAACCATATCCCTATCTTGGCCCCAAAGCACCAGGGCACCCATACGTGAACCGCAAGGGACTTTTCCATGGGGGCAAGCCACTGGTGGATCACAAGGGACGTTTCAACACCAGCATCCACCGTGGGATGGCAGGAAGGGTTCATGACGCTCGCGTCTTCAAGAAACACTACTCCTTTAAAAACGGCTCGCAGCAAGAAAGTACTGTCCCCAGACCAGAAATAACATTCTGCGATGTTGAGATGCCTGTCGTCTGATCCTGGGTGACACCAGCCACCCTTGATCCATGGCTCATCGAAGCATACACAGGCAGATTGACAGCTCGTGCAGGAGTATAACTACCAGCTGAGCAAGTGCAGGAGGTGGTAGAGTGTGCATTTGGCCGTTAAAGGGTCGCTTTTCGATCAAATTACCTTACTCAAGCTCAGACCTCACAAAGAATGTTCCCTTTGCTATTGCTAGCTTGCTTGTGCTCCCACCACTGTGAGAGAAGGGGGAACCTTATCTGGCGCGTGGAGGCTGGGCAAAATCACCTGGACCGCTGACCTACGAGAAGCCAGACACCAAGGGCGAACAGAAGAGCACACCAGGAGGTGGTGCGCATCATAGAACCCTTGAAAAGTAGTTTCAACGCGGGCGCAGGGCTACGTGTGAACTGCTGGTTATGTTTCCCCCTTGACTGAACCTCCCGCTGCTTATTTTGAACTCCCTACTAAGCAACCCACCTCCCCTTTACTACAGCTTTGCTGAAGGAAATAAAGTCAGTTATATTTAAACAATCATTTACGTCTGTATTAAAATATCTGTATGCTTAAAAATCATGAAATTCTTCTTAAAACGTCTTCCCGTGTAAGAAAGCCCACCACCCCCTTGGATGTATTCTTGATTAAATACGATTATAGAAAAGAGGCACAGAATTTATCCAGGTATCCGCCTGCATGGTAATGTTTCGGGAGGCAGAGATCGGAAGAAAGGAAAAGCCCATACACATCTCAGCTTAATGTCACCTGTTGGTGGCTGTTCCATAGGGGGTGGACGTGGCGCGTGCAGAATATCCGTCCCCACACGGCGTCTAAAGTCTGGGTGACGCGCAGATATGGAATGTGGGGAGCCTGAGAGGTGGTCTAATCAACATAGGCGCGGCATGGCGACCTGGTAACACCAGCTGCTGTTCCTGAAACTATCCACCATGCGCCTAGATCTCAGTTTGATCATGCAGCAGCTCCAGCGTTTTCATCAACGCCCAATCGCTGATCTTCCTGCCTACACCTCTGATGCTTCCTGCCGTCTTTCCCTGTCGCCACCTCTTCTTTTCCTGCCACCTCTCTAATCTCCGAGCGTCTCTCTATATCTCCCGTCAACTCGGCTCTTTCTGGTAGTGCTATCAAACTTCCTCCATGCATTCTATGAGCTCTGTCCTGAGGCTTACTTCATGATTTCTGAAAACATGGTCATCTCGAGTTCTCTTTCTCCCCTCCGCCTTTAGTTAGCCTTCCTTGATGGGTAGGAGCTACAGAAAATGCGCACCTGCATGGGGGAAGGGTAAAGACAGGGAGAGGAATATGTAAAAAGATACAATTTACAGAACAACTGATTGTGCTCTTCACATTGAAATCAAAACTATCACCTTACATAGCACATGTGATTGTCACACAAGGTCGAATTTTGCATCTTTTAATACTGATGCCTTGTCCTCGTGAGCACACGCAAAATGCAGGACACGTCTGGAATCATAATTCAGCTTCCATGCGGCCATGGTAGCTTTATGTCTTGACTTCTCCAGGGTTTATAGTCCACAAGTGACCTAGATCCTTGTCTCTTTTTCATGAGACCCCAGCACCCAAACCCCGTCTTCACTCCTCCCAGCGCAATGGCTGCGTATCCCGTAAGCTAGTTGTTATTCATTCTTCCTCCTTCCGCCCCCACCCAGCGTGGCGTAGCTGGGAAGATCCTGCTCGCCAGAGAAAGCCAGCCCAGCCTCGCTCCCCCCCCCAAAGCGTGACGGTAGTGGGAAGATTCCCTGCTCGCCGAGAGCCCAGCGCAGCCTCCCCCCCCCCACCCAAAGCGTGGCTGGTAGCTGGAAGATTCCCTGCTCACCAGAGAAGCCCAGCGCCAGCCTTCCTCCCCTCCACCCAAAGCCGTTGCTTTGATTGATTACTTACAAATGCTAACTCACAGTAGGGCCTTCCAATGGCTTCACGTCTGGATAGGGCTTGGTGGCGCCGGGAGTTTAATTCTGTGCTCTCAAAAAAGGCTCCTGGCTGCTGTGGGTAAATTGAAGAGCTGTGTGTAAGCAATCTCTTCCTCCTCTTCGTCTGCGCACTTCCCTCAGCAGAATCCTCAGCCATGATTGATATTTACAGAAACACGCCTGACTCTGATGCCAGACGGCCAGCGGGTGGTAACTTGTTGCGCAGCACCCAAACTTGCATCAGCTCACATAGAAGCGCTATGTTTTCGGACCTGCCCAGAACCTCCGTTGCCTCTCTGGTTGCTGTATGCCTGCCTCACTCTTTCACTTTAAGTCTGCACTGCACTGATCCCCCTGTTCCTTTTGCAACATAGACTTTGAAATTCTTTAAAAATATTTTTCTCATTTCGCTGACGACGAGTCTGTAACAACATGAATCATCACCCCAGATAGTGATCAGATCCAGTACCTCTTTGGGTCCATGCTTGACCTCTTTTTCTTTTCTCTCAAGTGAGACTGCATTGTTACCCTGTGCTGTTGAGCCCTGTGTGGTCACCGTGCTGATCAGAGCTCCACGCTGGCCAAACAGAAATAGAATTCAAAAGTCCCGCGGGGCTGAACCTGTTTACCTTGCCAGTCATCGGAGTTCTGAGCTGCTGACCAAGTGGTCAGGGTGCTCTGTGGGATACCTCCGAGGCTAGTACCTTCGATTTCCGTCCACACTACCGCATAATTTCGAAATGTAGTAAACGCGACTTTTAAGGGTAACATCTGTGTTTTGAATGATACAGAATCGATTTAAAAGAGCCTTTAAAATCGAATATTACAGGGCATGTAGTGGCTGAAATTGCCGGGTGCGTCGTTAATCGATTTAACGCGTTTTAAATCGATTAACTGCGTAGTGTAGACGGGCCATATATGTCCTACCTGAATGCTCGCTGGTAGAACGAGACTCAGCGATCGAGCAGTGAACGAGCAGTATACCGGCTCTCTCCCCGCACCGGTGGCAGACGGATACAATAGACTGGAATCCCGTCGTCAGCATCAGCCCGTGAAGTGCTCTTGGCTGGCCTCAGGTGAGGCTGGCCAGGGGCGCCTGGTAACAATAGACTGACTCCCGGGTCATCTCCAGTAGAATGGTACAGATACGGCTGGTAACACATCCTTCATCATAGCACTGGGGCCTGAGCTCCAATCCGCCCCTCCCCTTTCCTGTGTAAAAGAAAGATTCCTGCTACTGCTGGACAATCATAGCAGCAAGCATGCTGGCTTCTCTCCCCCGCACCGCTTACATGTTCTGGCCTGACTGTCATAGCCCCGGAGGCTGCCTCCCCCTATTTTATCTCCACTAACAGTCTCTGTTCCTTATTCTGCATTCTTTATTAAACTTGCATGACACAAATGGGGGGGGATGAACACTGCCACGGTAGCCCAGGCAATTGGCGGGGAGGAAAGGAAGCAACGGGTGGGGTTGTTGTAGGGGCACACCCCCTAATGGCCATGTAGCTCATCATTTCTGCGGGTATCTGGACACAGAGCACCTGTGCTCTCACTTGATACACTGGTCTCTATGTAACACTTTGCCCCCAATATTACTAGGAAGACTGAACTCGTATCTTTAGAAACCATAAAGGAGGAATTGCCTTGGGAGCCACTTCCCAAGTTTTCCTTTGCGCCCCCACCCGGCGATCTCAGCCAGGAGCACCCATGAAGCAGCAGACAGTACAGAGGACAGATAACCATCCACATCATTTGCCAGTTTACGCTGGCAGCAGACGTACAAGAATGACTGATTAACCATGCTTCTGTATCATGCAAAAACAAATGAATGCTGCTGTGTAGCGCTGGAATATCGTCCTCTGTCCGCGGCATCTCAGTACACTACGGTGACTGTAAACAAAAAAAAAAAAAAAAGAAGCCTGAACGGGCTCATGGTTCCGTGCTATGGCGTGCTTCCAGGGCAATCAGGAAAAAAGGGCACGAAATATTGTCTGCCGTTGCTTTCCCCGAAGGAAGGAATGACTGACGACATTTCCCAGAAACCACCCGCAAACAATATTTTTGCCCCACTCAGCCAAATCTGGGCTCTCACCTAGAATTCTAAGGGCGGGGGAGAGCTGCGGGCTAACTATGGATAACGCTACGGAATAGCTAACCACAAGGCAACGCTCCGAAATCGATGCTAGCCTCGGATCATTGGAACGCACGCTGCCAATTAATGTGCCTAGTGTGGGCGCATGGGACTCGATCTTTATACAATCTTTTTATAAAACCCAGTTTATGTAAAGCGGAATAATCCCGTAGTAGACGTACCCTAAAAACGCACTCAGCTACAGAGAGTAAGCGCAGCCTGAAAGTCAATGTATCGTAGATCGAAATAAAATACTCCACGTCCTCAGCGGTGCGCCGCAGCTCCCACCATCAACTTTGCTTCGCCTCTCGCCAAGCTGTAGTTCAGCAGTCAATGGGAGAGCAATCGGGGATTGATTTATCGCATCTACACACATGCGATAAATCGATCCCGATAGAGCGATCCTCTACCCGCTGAATCTGGCAGGTAGTGTAGGACATACCTAAGGCACACAATTGGGCCTCAGAAATTGAGGCATCACCAAATCACTAAGTCCATTTTTGAGTATCTTAGCTTAGGACCCCACTATAAAAGCAGGAATTCCATTTTAAATGAGAGAAACGTTCCTCCCACTGAGTTGTTGGCTTGCCTTGTCACAACAATCCCACATGCTTTAGGAAATGTGTTAACAATAAAAAGAACCTTGTCTAATTAACATTGTACTACAAAGAGTAGTGATGGGAGCTGTTGAATTAGATCTTCTCTGTAAGTCAGAGAAGAAAGTTTTTGGAATTTGAAAGTTGAGGTATAAGTTGTTCTGGCGCTATACCATGTTACACACACAGTAGGCCTACAAAAACACTATGGCACTATATACACAAATAATATAAGAAGTTAGACCCGCAGAGCACTGCAATCGAAGACAATGGCATAAGATGGAGAGGGATAAACAAACGTTATTTAATCTCCCCAGGTCTCTGTGCAGCCATTGCAGCCTGGAGTTCTTGTAGCATACAGGAGAAGTAGAATCCCTCTTTTAGGTAATTTCCTCTAGCAATCAATACTTCTTGAAGTTCTGGGTTTCTCACACCACACCCCTTGCCTTTTTGTGCCTCTAAATTAATTTCCTTTTTTTCCTCTACATATATATCTTAATAGAGATACACACCTACTCTATACCTGGAATTTTCAAAAGGAGCCTGATTTGCCCAATATGACTTATAGAGGAGAGATTGGACACTAATTCCATTACAGCGTCCTGAAAATTGAAGGTGGGCATGCGACTCACAGCACTAGAACTGATATTAGATTAGTGAAGCCCACATTTGAAAATTGACAGTCTAGTGCTCTGAGACTAAATGGGCATATGATGCAGTACTGTGAGACTTGTATGGTAATGATTTATATTGAATGATAAAGGATACACCGCTCCTGTTTTTTTTTCAAAGGTTAGATGTCAGGTAACATAGTAATTACTTTGAACCACTAAGGAAATATTCAAGAGTTGGGCAAAGTTTCTTAATTGTGTTTAGTATCATGTGAATTTATGCCCGGTTTTCTGTTCACAAACAATCCCCATTTCTTCTCTTGATGCTGGGTAACTCCTAGGTATTCAGTAAATAGTTTACGGAAGAAATTTCAGCAATTGTAAGACAAGCTGTGTTATCTGGAACTATTGCTCTGCAATATTTCATTCAACTGGAGTTGTTCCCTGCTGGATGACAAGAAACTTTTACATAGGAATGAGTACCAAACTCATTTTTCTAATAGGAATTTTGGATGTGTAATAATATTGTGCTTAAATTCCTGATTAACTTTCAAGATTGCAAAACATCAATGGATACTCTTGCTGGGGCTTCGAGAATACTCATAGAATAACACGATCCTACAAATTATTATTTATGATTGTGTATTATATATAGAGGCAGGAGTGGCCAAACTTTGGGCCCACGGGCCACATCTGGGGTATGGAAATGTATGAATGGGCATTGAATGATCACAAAAAATTGGGGACTGGGGTTGGGCAAAGGGGGGTGAGGGCTTTTCACGGCCTGGGGTAACAGGCTTTGGAGGTAGTGCGCGGGATGAGGGGTTGGGGTACAGGAGGGTGCCCGGATTTCGGGCTAGGAACCGAGGCGGGCTGTTGCGATGGCAGATTAGCGGAAGAAATATGAATTACGGCTAGGGGCAACAGCGGGGATTTAGGCGCGCGCAGGAAGAGCAGATAT
>NC_133769.1:162984838-162999359 GCF_003597395.2 Chelonoidis abingdonii | reverse complement strand
TCAGGCACTGTGCTCTCAACACGGAAGTGGGAACTATGGGATAGCTGAGGAACAGCTACCCACAGTGCACCGCTCCTGAAATCGATGGTAGCTTTGGACCATGGACGCAAACAATTGATTTCGTGATCCCACTGTGGACGCGCTAAACCGATTTTATTAGATCTGTTTTGTAATATCGGTTTAAGCTAATTCGAAATAATCGTGCAGTGTAGACGTACCCTAAGATACGCAACTTCAGCTATGAGAATAGTGTAGCTGAAGTCGACGTATCTTAGATCGAATTAAAATTACTTCACGTCCTCGCGGTGCGCCGCAGCTCCCCCATCAACTTTGCTTCCGCCTCTCGCCAAGCTGGAGTTCAGCAGTCAATGGGAGAGCAATCGGGGATTGATTTATCGCATCTACACTACATGCGATAAATCGATCCCCGATAGAGCGATCTCTACCCGCTGATCTGGCAGGTAGTGTAGACATACCCTAAGGCATCACAAGTTGGGCACTCAGAAATTGAGGCATCCCAAATCACTAGTCATTTTTGAGTATCTTAGCTTAGGACCCCACATATAAAAGCAGCAATTCCAGTTTTAAATGAGAGAAACGTTCTCCACTAGTTGTTGGCTTGCTTGTCACACAATCCCACATGCTTTAGGAAATGTGTTAACAATAAAAGAACCTTGTCTAATAACTTGTACTATCAAGAGTAGTGATGGGAGCTGTTGATTCAGATTCTTCTCTGTAAGTCAGAGAGAAAGTTTTTGGAATTTGAAGAAGTTGAGGGTATAATTGTTCTGCGCTATTATGTTACTGTAGGGCCTACAATAATCTGTGTGGTCTTTAAATATATAAGAAGGTGCAGTCACTGCCCGCAGAGCACTTGCAATCGAAGACAAGTGGCATATGAAAGGTGAGGGAGAGGGATAAAACCTACAGTCGATATTTTAAAAATAAATATCAGCTCTCCCCACTGGCTCTCTGCCTGGCCATTGCTAGCTGGCAGTTTCTTGTAGGCATCACAGGAGAAGTAGAATCCTCTTTTAGGTAATTTCCTCTAGCAATCAATACTTCTTGAAGTTCTGGGTTTCTCACACCCCTTGCCTTTTTGTGCCCTTCTACAATCTTATTTCTTGTTCCTCTTTATTGTAAATCCCTACTCTATACCTGGGATTTTCAAAGGAGCCTGAGTTTGGTGCCCAAATCCCATTGACTTTCACTGGGAGTTGGACAGCTAATTCCCTTACAGCTGTCTGAAAATTGAGGTGTGCATGCTGATCTGAGCATCTAGCACTGGATTATGGCTGTCCTGTTGAGGTGCCCACATTTGAAAATTGGACAGTTAGTTGCTCTTGAACCTTAAATGGCAATTATGATGCAGTAACTGGAGACTTGTATGGTAATGATTATATTGGATGATAAAGGATAGCTCCTGTTTTTTTTCAGGTTAGATTTCAGGTAACATAGTAATTACTTTTGAATCCACTAAGGGAAATATCAAGAGTTGGCAAAGTTTTTAATTGTGTTTAGTATGCATTGTGAATTTAGCCCTTTTTTCTGTTCACAAACCAATCCCAGTTTCTTTGAATGGCTGTGTTACTCCTAGGTATTCAGTAAATAGTTTACGTGAATGAATTTCACATTGTAGACAAGCTGTTTATCTGGACTATTTGCTCTGCAATATTTGCAATGTCACATGGAGTTGTTCCCTGCTGGATGACAGAAACATTTTACATAGGAGAGTAACAAACTCATTTTTCTATAGGAATTTTTGGATGTGTAATAATTTGTGCTTAAATTCCTGATTAACTTTCAAGATTTGCAAACATTTCAATGGATATCTGCTGGGCTTCTGAATACTCATGAATAACACGATCCTACAAATTATTATTTATTATTTGTATTATAATAGAGCAGGAGTGGGCAAACTTTTTGGCCCACGGGCCACATCTGGGTATGGAAATTGTATGATGGGTCATGAATGATCACAAAATTGGGGACTGGGGTGTGGGGCAGGGGGGTGAGGGCTCCGGCTGGGGTACAGGCTTTGGGGTAGGGCTGGGGATGAGGGGTTGGGGTACAGGAGGGTGCTCCGGGCTAGGACCGAGGGGTTCAGATGGCAGGAATGGGATCAGGGCTAGGGCAGGGGGTTGGGGCGCAGGAGAAGGTCATGGGTGCAGGCTCTCAGCGGCGCTTGCCTCAAGCAACTCCTAGAAGCAGTGGCATGTCCCTACTACAGCTCCTACGCAGAGGTGCGGCCAGGTGGCTCTACGCGCTACCCTGTCTTCAGGCACTGCCATTGCAGCTCCCATTGGCCATGGTTCCCTGCCAATGGGAGCTGCAGGGGTGGCGCTTGGGGGGGACAGTGTGCGGAGCCCCCTGGCTGCCCCCATGCATAGGAGCCTGGGGGGGGGACATGCCGCTGCTTCCAGGAGCTTTGTAGAGCGGGGCAAGCCCCAAACCCTGCTCCCTGACTGGAGTGCTGGAGCAGGGCAAGCTCTGGACCCCACTCCCCAGTAGGAGCTTGAGGGCTGGATTAAAACTTCTGGAAGGCTGGATGTGGCCCCCGGTCCGCAGTTTTCCCACCCCTGTGATAGAGCCTACTGGTATGTCTACATTGGAATAAAAAAACTCATGGCTGCACACACACACTGAGTGGCTTGCTGCCCAGTGAGTTTGTTACAGAGTGGGATTAGAAGCATGGGGTGAGATCCTGACCCTATTAAAGCCAACAGAAGTTTTGCTGTAGACTTCAGTGGAGTCAGTATTTCACCTCCAGTCTCTTGAGTGCCAGCCAGTGTCTTAACCACCAGATCTTCCTTTCTTACTCAAATAGTAGCAAACTAACCTCCTCACTTCTGCTTCTAAAAACAATCTTCAGTCACCATTCGTATTTTTCAACCAGTGCTATAATCGGCTGGAAACTTAATTACTATTCAGTTGCTGCATATTTTCCAAAATTAAGTTGCCCTAAAATGAAACAGTAGTCGCACAAGATCTTTGTCCATGTAACTGAAAACACTTCCCATTTGTTTTGTTTAGTTTTAATTAAAAAGAAGAAAAAGTTAGGTTTAAAAAAAAATTCCCAGTCTTACCAGGTCCGCTTGCATGGTTTCCTGTTTCTTTATTTCAAAATTATACAAATGAAAAACAAGCAATAAAAATTACTTTTAAAAGTTGTGGCTGGGGCTCACATCGCAATTACATCATTTCCAAACCACCTTGTAATCACTTCTCTCTCATAACAAAGATCAAATACATTACTCGTCATAGCTGGCTAAATGACATTTGAAATCACTATCATTTATACATCACTATAGGTTTACTTGGCTCTATGAAAACTAATAAGAAATCGACAGCTCCCTACCTACAGATCCTTACACTCATAATTAGAAATAATGTATAACCAAAATTGTCATTGTCATGACTTAAGGTAAATATTATTTTAGTAGAAAAAACATATAATCAACTTCACACACTGTCAGTGAAATAAGCATGCTCAAAATGTATTGTTATAACATGATGGCTTGTGCCCAATAAAAATACAAGTGTAAAGTGTTTTGTTTTGTTGGACTTGTTTTTTTCCCTTTTATATTCCTCTAAACTAAGCTTTCACTGTGGCTTTTGTGAAAGACCCTGCTCAATTTTTGTAATGTTTTGGGAGCTCATTCAGTTGTGTTAGAGACAAATGCTGCATTCACTGGGGAGACAGCCATGGTAAGATTTTGTAGGTAGACATTTTTTTAAAGCTTTCAAGAGGAAAAAAAATAGTAACCTAAAGATTAAAACTATTAGAGTCGTTCTTAGTCTAATTTTATTCCAGAGAGATTGCTATGCTTCATGTGGGTAAAGAGGCTAAGGGAAATAATTGGTATTGTAGGGATCTGAGATAAAGAATTACCTGTACTGATTTTTTAAGGCAATCCTCCTTTAAAACATCACCCACACTTCTTGTGGAATATAAATAATGAATAGACTTCCTGGTCTAGAGATTTCATCCCTCTTTTTTTAAATAACAAATTACATCATTTAATGAGTTGATAAAAGCAGGGGTATTGTTGAGAAATCTGGACTGGTCTGCTGTTTTCATGTTTCTGCATTTGTTCCTTGTCTTGGGAGGGTCATGCAGTGAGGTAAAAGGCTTGTTTAGATAAGAGAGATGGTGCTCTCCAGGAATTTCTGATGTGCCAGGATTAGAATCTGAAGGGAAGCTTTGCCTGATTTCAGCCGCTGTAGGTTTGAAAATAGAGAATAATAGGGTTCATACTCGTTCTGTGCGAGTCTGAAAAAGGGAGGAAGGGGGAAAAAGTCAAATGCAAAGAATAGGATGCAAAATGAAGCAATTGTGGGGAGGGGAAGGACACAGAGAAAGGGAGAATGTATGTGGTAGGGAGGTCAGAAAGAGGGGAAGAAGAGAGAGACAGATTTTAATAGAAAAAGAAGTTAATTCGGTTGTTATATTTTTCAAAGCTGTCTAGGAGTTTTAGCCACATATCCTTCTATTAAAATTAATAGAAGATATATGGCTTAATCCCCCAGGCAACTAGAGCACACTTTTGTACTGGCTTAATTTTTGGCATGCTTTTCCATCCCAGTACCTAGCATAAATTTCCCCTTTTAGGGATGAGAAAACTATTTAAAAAAACAAAACAAAAAATAACTGAATGACTGCTACCCCATTAATTACAACCGCTTGCAGCACAGCACAGAAACTTTTGTTGTTTTTAAACGTGTCGTGCAGGGTGATTTCCTCCCGTATCAGAGCTGCATCTCTTCACCTAAAGTAGTTACAAATATCTGTAAGATCTCTTTACCTATATTAAAACTCATGAATTGCAACATGTTCATTTTATCATATGGTGATGATTATCAAATGATTTCTGTCCTCTAAACCCTATTGTGGGTTTTGCAATAACTAGTTTTGGAACTAGAAAGGCTAAATGCAAAAGAAAAAAACAGGAATAAAGAAAGATAAAATTGTAAAAGCTCAGGAAATTCAAAAGGGAATTTCTAATCTTTCAAATGGCAATCTCTAAACATTGCAAATCTTGGATGCTTTATGGTATAGATTTATTATTTTTATGACAAGCAATAGTAGATTAAGCTACATATTTAACAAGTAAAACAGGAGTATGGGACGTTGCAACACAACTGAGTTAACATTTCTGGTAGAACCTTAGTTCTCAGCGTTTTAACTGCATAAACCTAACATTGGGCTAGCTTTTACGGGTGAGTATTTACATGACTGGGCTTTTAAAATTGAAAAAGGGGGAGAAAATGAAAAAACATGAGTTGGCTTTACAGAATTTATAGTCCCAATCTGTGGAATTTACATGCTCCTCCAGTTTTGCCCATGGTGATAAAAACCATCCCATTTGCCGTCAGAGCTGGCACTATTTGGACAATTGGTGTGTTTACTACAACATATCAAATGTCCAGTTCTATGGCATAGGCATTTCTAAAAGATCACTGGTGGTTTAACCACCAGCACAAATGAGAACCCTGCAATTGCTGCAAACCTGTTTTGTGTGCATATTCTCTCACCTTTTTAACAAACTAACACTTTCCCCCTTTTGTGTTCCCTTCTATGAACATTCATGTGACTGTATCTTGCTAGCATGAATGCTCACAGAAAACAAATTCCAAACTCAAGCATTCAATTACTTGGGGAGACACACATTTTAATTTTGCTTTCCACAAACATCTGCATCAGAAACCTGACTGCAGCAGCTGCACTCCTCCGATGTGGGAACTGTAACAATACCAGATGACTGAAATTATTAACTGCGGTAAGCAACACAAGCTGAATTTTGGATTTTGAACAATACAGCATTGACAACATGAGTCAAGCCCCAAAATATCATGGTTGTCCTAACAATCAATATTTTATGAAAATAATAAATGTTGGGTTCTTTTTATTTGCCATTTAGCTTTGAGCCTCCAAGTTACACTTGGGTCACGTTTTCCAGCTTTTCTCTGCAACTGTGAGGGCTAGAAACTTATTTTACAGAAAATTTAGGATTCTCCCATAATTCCATGCTTCCAGAAGCTGAGGCTTTAAGAAAGACATCAAATATTGTGAGAATCATGATAAAACTGTGAGAGCTGACAACACTAGAATGAATAAACAAAATGCACAAAATCAAAAACCTCAACAAATTTTGAATAACAAATACATGTTGAGAAAATCATGACTGCTTGATGGCTTTTCCACATTCAAAAAAGAAGGTAAACTCAATAAACACATTATTCTTTCTGAATTATTTGCTTCACTGTAATGAGAACTTATGCATTTCCGCTCACAGGCTTCCTGAGTGTGACAAGCTAGTTCTGCATCTGGTGAGTTGCTCTACAGTTTGTAGTTATTTGTGCAGAGCATTAGGATTTTGATTTTAAGCATTTGTGTGTATTTCTCTGTAGACTAGTTTTAGATCTGCTCAATGTAATTACACAGTAATCTGCAGAACCCTGTAGTTACCCTATAGTTACAGTGTTATATTCCAATTATAATTATATAATTAAAGGTTTCAGAGTAGCAGCCATGTTAGTCTGTATCCGCAAAAAGAACAGGAGTACTTGTGGCACCTTAGAGACTAACAAATTTATTTGAGCATAAGCTTTTGTGGGCTACAGCCCACTTCTTTGGATAATGCATCCTTATCCGATGAAGTGGGGCTGTAGCCTATGAAAACTTATGCTCAAATAAATTGGTTAGTCTCTAAGGTGCCACAAGTACTCCTGTTCTTTTTATATAATTAAAGGAAATTAACATGATATTTTCCTCTGTAACTAGAGGTGCTACCATATTACACTCTCTCACTCATTCTCTCTACCCCTTTCACTCTCACTCTCTTTTTCTTTTTTTGCCTTCATGCTTTTTTCGGTGGACCTTTCTTTCCCCATCATCTCTCCATTGGAAGAAATGTCTCCTTCCAAAGTCCCCGCTCCTCTCAGAATGACAGAGAGCGCCTCCGTTTCCTAATGGCATGCTCCCCATGAATAAAAGTGGACAAGGAGTAGCTGATGCGAGTGTCCAAGGTGTCAGAACTGCTCCCAGTGCTCTGGCCCTTCACCCATGGACACAGGCACTGTGAGATGTTCCTGCGGATATAGCCATCGAAGCAGTAATAGATTAAAGGGTTGGCACAGCTGTTGGCAAATGCAAAGGGGCTGCTCACTTCCATGCCCGTCTGGGCAAGGACGTAAGGAAGGCAGAAAGGTGGCTTCAGGTCCTGAACCCCAGAGATGATAGCCAGAAGCTTGAAAACATTGTAGGGAATCCAGGAGAAAACAAAGGCAGCCACTACAATGAAGACAATCTTGATAGATTTCCTCAGCTTTTTATCATGTTTCCCAGATTTCTGGTAATGCATGCAGAGCTTCTTGGTGATGGAGCAGTAGAAGGTCAAGATGCTCAGCAGGGGGAAAAAGAAGGCCAGAATTAACGTTACCAGTGACACAATCCGTTTAGCAGGTGTGAGCTCCACATCTGTGCAGTAAGCCTGGCCGTTATATTGCCTGAGTTCTCTGGACAGAAGGGTGGGAAGCCCTAGGAGGCAGGAGAGAAGCCAGACACAGATGCAAAGTCCATTAGTGTAGAATCTTGTTCTGATTTTCCTGGCTACAGAGGGGTACATGATGGCCAGGTACCGGTCAGCACTCATGCAAGTGAGGAGGAAGATACTGCAATACATGTTGACTGAGATGATGTAGGAACTGCCCTTGCAGAGAAAGGAGCCTGACCTCCAGACCCCCTGCCAGATCTCCTTGTGTATCCAGAGTGGCAATGTGAGGAGGAAAACAAAGTCAGAGGCAGCTAAGTTGAGGATAAAGATGTCAATCAGCCTGCGGACTCCAACTTTGAAGACCAGGGCTCCCATCAGGATGGAATTGCCGACGATTCCCACCAGGAACACAGTGGCATACAGAATAGGAAGGAAAATGTCCTTATATGGCATGTCCAGTGCTTGGCAGTACTCTTCAGGATTCTCAGTGGGAAAGGAATATTCATAGCTATCGTTATAGCTGAAATTTGTCTCAGACATCTTAACGAAAAATAAACTCCGTCTCTGAACTAGCTGATACCACCCTTACTATTATCATCAGAGATAGCAGGGCTGATCTTTCTTCTTTTTTTCGAAAGATCTTAAGAAACGTCTTTTAAAAAAAAACCACACCCCAACACACTTTGATATTCACAATTCTGCATCCCTCTCAGCCAATCATATAAAGACAAGCAAAAGGAGAGTCTGATTAGTCAAACCCACTCAAGTCAGATGTTCTGTAGGAGTCGATTGGGTTGAGTTGGATTTTTTTGTCTAAACTGATTTTTATCTGCATTTTGCATTTGTCCATGATGGCTTTTAAGGTTTGTTGTTGTTTGTTGTTGTTTTTTTAAGGTTTTGAACTGTTTGGGTAAAGTTTTTTTTCTTTCTTTCTCTTTAAGCGGGATATTATTATAGGTGAGAAGGTTTGAGGTGATGGAGAGAAATCAGGAAGTGGTTAATGCAGCATTATGTTCTTTTTTTTCCTTTGTCTCTTGACTAAATTGTTGTTAATCTGTTTATATATTTTTCTAAGACATGGAGGTTTATACCTTGGCTTATTTTATCAACTGATTTTCTGGTTACAGTGACTATCACCTATATAAATGTGACTAAGGAAAAGCTGTTTAAAATCCTGCCTTCTCCATTCTAACCTGTAGCAGCAAATCCTGCTATTCCAGTCCTTGGATCTGCACACAGAGCCTTGCCGATCCATATCAGCCTTGACTTGCAGCACTACCTGCTATTCCATTTCTGGATTCCTCTCTGTGTGACTAAGAGTCAGAAAGGGTCCTTGTTTCCATTTTCTGCTGCAATTTGTAGTCTAAAATTGCTCTTCCTTCCTCATCGCCAGCTCTGCCTAACTACCTCCCTCTTGACCTCCAAAATGCCTGTTTATTCTAGTCTTGCCTCCCCTTGGCACTACAAATTCCATGCAGTTCTGGTATGTAGCTCCTATGATATTCTCTCCTGCTGTTTTACTGAAAGCTTTGCTAATTCATTTAATCTCTGATCTGCAACATCTGCTGCTATTCCAATTCCAAGCTACCCCACATACAGCCCTGTCAGCATTGCTTAGTCTGGATTGAAAAATCTCTGTTTTAAAGTCCTTGATTCCAGCACAGCTTTGCCAATGCCAATATTTCTAAACAGCAACACATCTGATTATTCTATAACTGATCTTCACCCTTAACAGCCAATAAATCTCAGTTCTGATTTCCAGCCACTCTCCCCCGTCTTCTTCCAACATTCTCCTCCACTCAGCCCTGCAGCTTTAGATCTGCAAACTCCACAGCTTTTCCAGCCCTGCCCCACCACTCAACTCTGCCAATGCACTTTCAGGCCTGATGAGCAGCATCCTCAAACCTGCAGCAGCCCCATGGATTCTGAAATCGTCTTTCAAGAGAAATGGGCTAAGCCTCATAGCTTAGAACATTTAAAATAATAGTGCACAAACTCCACAAAGTATAGTTACAGTGTAGTGCCTGTCCTTCCCAGGCACAAGGATAGACGATTTATGAATCATCAGTGATCCTGGGAACTTTCCCATTGGTCCACTAAATGAAAGATATTGAGAGCCAACTGGTTTGGTATTTGGTATTTTTTTGGATATGAGGTCGTGTGTGAAAAGATCCCTGTTATGAAGTGATCATAGAACAGAAAGGTTTGAGACCCCTTGGACTGAACAAGATAAAAGATCTTTCTCATCTCTTATTTCTGTGATTCTGTGGCGCGGTGATTAGAGATGACGACTGAAAAATAAGAATAATTTTCGCAAAACTTTGTCCCCATATTTCTTTTAAATATGTTTAAATTCAGAAGTTTTCGACCAGCTCTAATAGTGGGTTGAGAACTGGGCCAATTTCATTCATTTCTATTCAAAGGGACTTTTTCCTTCAAAAATCACTTGCAAAATTGTATACCCAGATGAGATGGTATGGGCATTCCTTTCCCTTCAGTCACTGTGTCAGGAAATATGCTAAATTAAAATTAGCTCCACAGTAATTCCAGCACACTAGCAAATACATATGTGTATTTAGAACTAGATTCAGGGGACTCTCATAAATGTGTGCAGGGCTCTCTCCGCATCTCTCATTATTAACCATTTAATAGCAGTTCCTCCTTAAGATTAACTTTTTCCACAATGCTCACAAGAAGTGAATCAGTCATAAATATTTAAAAAGACCTTAACTGAGTCATCAAGATATGCATGTGCCCAAACTGAAAAACTACATAGTTTATAGTTTCACACTCCATCCCTTCCCTACGGTTTGTTAAGCTCATTTGTTTAGTTAAAAATTATAGCGTACGCTGTTTGCAACAGGGCTCATTTCTATTTGTTCTGTAGAGTATCTAGCATGCTTTCTGGGTGCTGTAGTGAGTTACCATATTACTAACAATTATTTTAGAAATAATTCAGAACGTTTACAAGTCCAATGTAAAGCATTATCATAAATAATTAAAAAGTGATCTATAATTGTCAAAAAGGCAGCAAAAAAGTATCTTGAATGTATTAGCCTTGCTTTTGTATTGTGTTGATTCAGTAAGGACTCTTATTCATGTAGGGCCAGATTTTCTGGCACCCACAGCTACAACCAGGTTTTCAATAGAACTTAGTTCCCATTGATGCACCTAAATTAGGACCAGATTTTTCAAATGTGCTCAGTACTTGTCAGCCACCATTGTGACCAGATCTGCGGCCAGATTTTCAAACCGCTCAGCTAAGATTGTTTGAAAATGCAGCCACATGGGAGCTGAAGTCTTCTGAAATCTGGCCCTAAATTCAGTCATTTCTAAGCACTAGTTTGAATTAGCACCGTTCTCTTTTATGGTTATATTTTTGCAGTGTTCAAAAAGGCATCTTGGGACAATTTTACATACATTTGTCATGCTTAAAATGTACTAATTGCATTAGATATAGAACATAAGAACGGCCATACTGGGTCAGACCAAAGGTCCATCTAGCCCAGTATCCTGTCTACCAACAGTGGCCAATGCCAGGTGTCCCAGAGGGAATGAACCTAACAGGTAATGATCAAGTGATCTCTCTCCTGCCATCCATCTCCATCCTCTGACAAACAGAGGCTAAGGACACCATTCCTCACCCGTCCTGGCTAATAGCAATAGATATAGAACTAATATTACCTCAATATTTGCAGTATTCCCAGTCTTCCCTATGGGAAAAACCAAGGAAATTTAAGGCAAATTTAGGATGCTCTTAAGCATGATGGCTCTAAGTTGAAGTGTAATGTGTTTCCCCTAAAGCTGCAGCAGCTTTGCAGAAAATAGCGCTCATATCAGATGATTTTCTTGTTCTCAGTGGTAAAAGGCTGATGGTACATTTGTGATACTAGCCTTCTGATTCTGTGATAAACTCAGAAATGAGATACATGGCCACACTATCAGCACAGGAAGTCTAAGGCAATATTGATTTTAATTTCTTGAATGTAAATAACATTTTCTGTAATCTTAGATTCATGATTCAGCATTTCCAGCATCAAGATTTTTAATCCGCTGATAGTCTCTCTATTTATATTTACTTATTAAATGTGCTTTTCTTGTAAATTTACAGGTGCCTCAATCTTTTTGCCCCGGGGTGTTTATATAAAATGAAATAATAAATACATCAAATAAAAAGTGACAGTAATAAACAGTGAGATAATATGAGGGGAACAGAGGTAAATTTGGATATAAAACAGAATGCAATAACATAACTGGATACAGTTCAGAAGCCTGCACTAAGGGGAAAAACAGCAGGATCTGCCCACCCATTAAAGAGGAAAGAATTTATAGTCTTGCCAACACTAACTATGGCAAGTTTGCAGGCACCCAGCTAATACAGATTCCAGCCTGAGATCTCTTTAACACTTGCCATTGTAATAGCAAGAGGCATGCCAGCTGAGAAGAGGTCATTTTCTGTTTGGTACCAATTTAGGATACCTAAAATGCTGTTAATGCCCGATGTAGGACATTTTGTCCTCCGTAGGGTCTTGCAACACTGGGGAAGCTGTAACACTAATTAGGGTAAGAACTACAGGCACTGACTGAGTCAATATATAGGCAAGGGGGTGGGGGGTAGTTTTGTAGATGGAAGGTGAATGGAGGTGCCAACCAAAGCTATTCTTCAGGATGGTTGTGGCAGATGTAGGGCATGTTCTCCTCCACTGGGTTTCTCTCCTAGTGGAAATTACAGTTGGCAACTAGGGTTTGGAAAAACAGAATCGATCTGTTGGTTGGCTGGATCCTGGGCCACTGATAAAAAAAAAAAAAATGAAGAGGACAGAAGAAACCAACAGTGAGCAGTAAAAACCAAGAGACTATTGAAAAATTCGAATGGAGTCTACTGGTGTTTCTACTGCGGTTTAGGGGGATTTGAAATGATGGTCATTAGAGTGGTTTACAACTTTTTAACCAAAATTTTTTAATTAAAAATGCTCTTTTTACATAGAATTTTTTTAAATCTATTTTTGCTATTTTTATAAAACTGTTGTATCATTATCTTTGCATATAAATATTAACAAATCTTATTCAGAACCTGTATTTATCTTTAAAAGACCTATTTATGCAAAACTTTTAATCAATATTTATTATTAGAAATAGCACATTTTCCACAACAAACTTTTATCTTTAAATACATTTTAAAAAATCTTGCAATGTGGCTAAAATGACCAATTAAATATTATACAGAGGGTAAAGGGGAAAATAAGCAAAAATTAAAAACAGAGAAGAAAAATTTTTTTTTATCAGCATCCATGTAATTTTTATGTCATCTTAATCACTTGGTGGGATTTGAAAAAAAGTTTCAAAATTTAAAATAAATCCTTTTTAAAAAATTCCATTTAAAAAATGAACAATGCAAAATGAAAATGTTTGAAAATAAATGTTAAAATATTGAAACAAATGTGTATGAAAACTTTTGTAAAAAATAAAATTCTGCTTCAAATATTATTTTGAAACGAATCTCTCTCTCTCTGTCTCCCTCCCCCTCCCCCCACCCCCAGCAGCTTTCTAGGTCAGGTGGACTGTGGAAGGCTTTCCAGCTGGTCAAGAGGTGGAGCTGGATGGGACTTTGCTATGAAAAGCACTAGAGATGTGGAGAACCAGGATGAAGGGCAGGAAGGACATGCACTGTTGATTGGGTGGGGGGAAGAATTTAAAGATTCTGGTGATATTCAGTGGGGTTCAGGGCAGGGCCTGTAAACCCTGGCAGAAATCCTGGGGCCATCTGACCTCATGTGCCACCCCTCCTCCCTATCGCACACCGCATCTCTGATGGAGCTTCTGTTTTAGTTTTGCATGATTTTGTTGGTCAGCTTTTGGTTTTGTAAAACCACAGCAGGGAGTGGTTAGACTCTAGGTTTCTAATCAAAACACGCTTAACGTGTGGATTCCTTTGCCCAATATAGGACCCTCATTTAACCCCTGCAGGATGTGTAGGAGGGGTGGAGATTTTATTAAATGGATTGGGGAGGTAATTGTTCTCAAAACTCGTGAATTATTATTGGTCTCACACACTTTGTTGTTTTCGTTGAAGCTGCAACTCATGCAGCCAGGGCAGTGAGTGAGAATCAGCTTCCCTTAGAATGGGACAGGGAACATCTGGGAGATGTGACATCATCTAAGGAATGTTAATAATTTTTTAATTATGATTTTTACCATGCGGGCCCCTGACTGGTGAGTTGCAGGTGCCAAGCCACGCTTGGGGATTGCAGAGAATTTGCTCTCTTTCCTCAGAGATGAGGAGAAGAGCCAACCAGATGCATGTGAGGAGGCCCTAACTCTGCTTTGCCCAGGCACAAATGTAGCTTTTGTGACCCTGGACCCACACCTTCTCGCTCCCCCATCAGCGCCTAGGGGGCGCGCTGCTCAAGCAGTGACTGACTACAACTCCCAGGATGCCGAGCGCCATGCAGACTACAGGTCCCAGGGTGCGTTGCGAACAATTCTCCATGTGAACGACAAGGCGCAGGATACTCCACGCCGCGCCCTCCGCGAGCGCCGTGGAGCCAACGGGGAACTACATGTCCCAGGATGCCCGGCGGCAGGGGGGGCGGGTGAGCGTCTCCGGGCTGCCCGCACTCCCCGCGTGGTGCGGGGGTGGGAGACGGAAACGGCGCCGCGGAGTCGGAAGGGGGTATGAGGCTGTGGACGGTGAGTGCGGGTCGGGCCCGGCCCGGCGAGGGGGTAACGGGGGAGTGCGCTGGGGGGTACATTGGGACAGGTGGGGGGAGTACAGACAGGGAGGGGGGGCAGGGCGCTGAGGTGGGGGCGGACAAAGGGAAAGTACCGAGGAGGGACAGAGGGAGCTGGGGGCAGGGCACTGCGGGAGGTATTGGGGTTTTTTCCTCATCTGAGGATTTTGTGCCTATTGATTTTTATTCCCTTATATTTTTTTTTTCACTTTGAGTCACGCTCCTCCTCAAATCCCCATAATCGCCTCCTCTCAGAGGCTGGTGCCTGTCATTCCCCCCCCCCCCCCCCCCACG
>NC_133769.1:162924460-162984824 GCF_003597395.2 Chelonoidis abingdonii | reverse complement strand
CCCCCCCCCCCGCGTCCCCTTCAGGACAATTAAATATAATGAAATACCCCTCAACACCACCATCGCCCTTGTTAGCCGCGTGTGTGAAATAAAGGACACTGTCAGGTTAAAAGTCGTATTCTCTCCTTTCGTTAACGTTCATAATATTCCTTATTAGCATCACTGGTTATCTGAGAAATCATCACAAAGGACAGAATTTGAGGAGCTTAACTATTCACCCACTCGTTGATGGTTCATGTATCTTGGTCAGTGAAACTGGACTGGCTCCTTTAACCTCCAACTTCCTGGGTGTGAGCATAGTGGTGCAGTAGCAGGACAACACACAGGAATTTTTGCGTTCAAGCAGATGTTTTCATTGACTTTTTTAAAATTAACAGTTTTGTAAGGGTTGTGATTTAAAATAGAAGTTAAATGGTAGGCTTAAACTACCTCATTTATGTCCCTCTAAATAGATCATCATTTGTGAAATGATGGTGTATAAGAGAAAACTGAATGAATGGCGCCGTTAGGGCAGATGGGAAATTTGCACTTCATTTTTCTGCTTGCTACAAAAAACAAAGAAAAGGCTTGGTATCTTCGATAAATAAGTTGCTCCACGGTGAGCTCACCACCAGTGATCCCAGGGCAGTTCAGGGGCAGAATTTTAAGTTAGTTTTGAATAACCTCCTTTCCTCTGTGGGTCTTAAAAACAGTGCCCTGTTTTTATCCTTATACAGAGGGAGGATCACCATACCGTAAGACTTCTGAGGAAAGTAAAAAAAGGGTAAATAGGGTATTCTGGGATTTTCCGCTTTCATTTCCAAAAAGAAGCACATTTTGTGCAATGTGAAAGAGGCATGCTGATTTAAGTGCAGTAGAGGAAACAGGAGAAAGTTAAATGATTGGAGGGTAGGGGAGAGGCGTCGATGCTAATTTGAGTTTTTTCATTATCTGCCTTGAGTTAAATTCTCTGAGTGCTTTTTTCCTGGATTTTGATCCCATGAGATTCAGTGCAGTCTGTCACAGACTCACCGGTCATGTCCACTCTTGGCCAGTATGATCCCTGGAGGGAACCCCCTTCAGTCTGACAGCCCTTCTCAGGGGTCCACTCTCTCTCCCATCACCTCATTAAAGCAGTAACACCCAGGGAAACTGAGTCCCACCCCCTGGGGGAATTCTGCACCAAAAAATTAAAAATTCACACAATATTTTAAAATTCTACATATTTTATTAAAATAACACAATATAATCATGCCAGTTTCAGTTATTTTGGTAATTTATTTGTGACTTCCCCCTTTTTTCAGCTCTCTGTGATGACTTTCCCTTTTTTTCCTATATGAAATGTAAGCTGCTGCTTGCTGAAAGCCTTCACTCCATTCTTTACTTTATCACCTCATCCCCAATTTCATCACTTGCTGCTGTGAAAATAGCTTTTTTTTCCTTATGTGCGCTTTGTCCTTCACCTACCCCATGCTTTGGGCATTCTCACTTCTCGTTGTAATCAATGTACATCAATCTCCCTCCCTTATCTACTTTAATAAAAACACATTAAAAACAAAAAAATATTTGACAGAGCATTCGTACTTCAGGGTCCATATGCTGCTGTGTTGTTGTGCTTTGTGTCCATCATCCCTTTTTAGACTCTAAGCTCGCTTATTACTTGTTTGTCGCTACACCAATTGAATAGAACCAAGAACACTGGCAGACTCAGTGCTTTTAAATATACCCTCTGAAAAGCAATTTTAGATCCTTATGGACAAAAGAGAAAAGTGAGAGACATCACTACCAAGCTTTATAAATCTTAATAATTCCCTCCACTCTCACAGTCACTGAGGGTATGTCTACACTGCAATTGCACACCCACAGCTGGCCCATGCCAGCTCCTTCGGGCTCACAGGGCTTGGGCTAAGGGGCCGTTTGATTGCAGCGTAGACATTTGGGCTTGGGCTGCAGCCCGAGCTCTGGGACCCTCTCAGTTCACAGGGTTCTAGAGCCCCGACTCCAGTCCAGGCCTGAACACCACAACAATTACACAGCTCCTTAGCCCGAGTCAGTTGGCATTGGCCAGCTGTGGGTGTCTAACTGCAGTGTAGACATATCCTTAGTCCCTTCTCACCTTTAAATCTCAATTTAAAGCACTTCCTATTGCTTTGGCACATAACTGACAATTTGTAAAGGATTTTATGGTATGACATAAATATTTAAAAGTGTGCCTTGTATTACTCCTCATGTTCTCTCCCATGCAGTTATTTTACTGTCTCTGCTTCCTACTCCTACTGAGTCTTGCCTGGGGCAACCTATGGCACGCGTGCCGAAGGCGGCAGGCGAGCTGATTTTCAGTGGCACTCACACTGCCCGGATCCTGGCCATTGGTCCGGGGGGCTCTGCATTTTAATTTAATTTTAAATGAAGCTTCTTAAAAATTTTAAAAACCTTATTTACTTTGCATACAACAATAGTTTAGTTATATATTATAGACTTATAGAGAGAGACCTTCTAAAAACGTTAAAATGTATTACTGGCACATGAAACCTTAAATCGGAGTGAATAAATGAAGACTCAGCACAGCACTTCTGAAAGGTTGCCGACCCCTGGGCTAGAAGCATGACAGTTTCTTTTCTGTAAATGAATACACGTGTGGTAATTGAGCATGAGTGTATGTCTGGTGCAAATGAAGTTGCAGTGGGTGTGTGCACTGTAATGGGCCGGACAGACAAGTGCAGTAGGATTACTGTGGTAGAAGGGACCTTGGTTAATATTTCATCTTAAATGTTCACTGAACACTTGAACCATTTATAATCAACTGAGGGTTCAGGATTTGAACGGAAACATTGCTCCTTCACTGCCACATGTTGAACAAGAAAAGGAAGACATGTTGTTATGCATCCAGGGAGGGATTGGTCGATGGATAAAGGGAGCAGTTTATTCCAGCAGGGTCAACCTTGTGCTTGGTCTCGGGGTGGGGGAGGAGGAGGTTGCCATTATTATTAATTGAACCTCTTTGTTTCTCACCATTCTCTTCTTCCTCCTCCTCCCCCCGCAGCTGGGACACCATGATGGATAACCGCTTTGCTACAGCTCTAGTAATTGCCTGTGTGCTCTGCCTCATCTCCACCATTTATATGGCAGCCTCAATCGGTACAGATTTCTGGTATGAGTACCATAGCCCAGTCGGAAATGCCAGCGAACTTAGCAGGAGTATTTTGGAGGAATTCATCAGTATGGATGCAGATGAGAAGACTTATACAGATGCACTGTTCCGGTGCAATGGCACAGTTGGATTGTGGCGGAGATGTATCACTGTTCCCAAAAACTCGCACTGGTACAGCCCACCAGGTAAATTAGTTCATCCTCCAAATAGCATTTTCCTCCACCTTCCCTGTTCCTTCCTGCCTTGAGCTGCAATTTAAGGGTTGGATATCAAACAATATTTCCTCAAAATGGATCTATGTCACCTCTCTTTTCCAAAAAGCTTCTCTGGTTATTAAACAGTTAGGGCAAATATAACATTTTAAAGATGCAAAAGGAAGGCCTTATGCAGCTGCTAGTGAGTGTTTAGAGAACCAGGATTTGATATGTTAAGGTCTTGTCTACACTTACAGCTACAGCGGCTTAGTTGCATTGATGCTACCTATGCCGACGGGAGAGCTTCTCTCATCAGTGTAGGTATTCCACCTCCCTCAGAGGCAGTAGCTATGTCAATGGGAGAATATCTCCTATCAGCATTGTGCTGTCTACAGCGGGGAATGTGTATTTTCCTCACCCATGAGTGATGCAGTTATACCAACATAAGTGGTAGTGTAGACCAAGCCTCAGTTTCATCTTAAAGTGAGTCCAGTGTAATTTGTTTTTTTCTGCACTTTGTTTTCCGAGAGAAATACCATTTATTGTTTTCCCCACTTTTTTAGAGGAAACAGAGTGGTGGAAAAGGTGTGAGCATTTTCTCACAATTCCTAAATGAAAATGTTTGAATATGCTTAAATTGTATGTTCCTGAAATTTTCCATTTAGAGACTGTTTTTCTGAAAAATGAAAAATTGTCACAACATTTTCCCATGGAATCATTTTCTGTGAAACCCCATTTTTAATGAAGGATCTTTCTGATGAAAATTTCAACCAGCTCAACTCAAAAGCAGCTTTTAGAACTTCAAAGTGGCAATGGACAAATTTTAACTGGGAACAAATACTATGAAATATTTAAAAACTTGTTTTAAAATAACAGCAATAGAAGTGTTTAAAAAGTGTACTTGCCTTCCATGAAATGTTTAACAAGGCAGTGAGCTCTTCAAATGGAGCTAAACACAGCTGCTTTGTTTGGATGTCTAATTTAAAGAATGGAGAGCACTGACCATACAATATTTGGGTGTCTCGCATCACACTAGCTCTAGATTGCCTGGAGGTGCTGCGTATTTTAATTTTATGTCAGACATTGAAATAAATGCACAATACATTTATTTTAATGGAATATCAGTATAAAGAAAAAGTTATGGTTGCATAGTTAAGCACTCACTTTAATAATTTGGTAAGCACTCACGCATATTAGATATTTTACTTTCAACTACCACAACAACCTTCCTGAGGTGTCATGTAAGGGATGGGGCAGCTGGCTATGAAGCTAGCTTGACACAAAACTTGAGTGACCTATATATGCCAGCACAATTTTTCAATATTCCTCTCTGATGTCATACTTAATCTATAGTAAATGCAGCTTACTATTGTTACTCCTAGTAATGAGACTCATTAAAATGAGTCAGGGTATGACGGAGTTGTTTATCCCTCTGACAAGAGGACATTGAAATGAGAGTGGTGAACTGTGAAGGAGTTATGGTATTTATTGCTTTGGCTGTAAATGTGTGATGTGAATTGATCCAGGAAGCGGTGGGATAAGGGGGAGTGGCTAATCTCTATACAGATTAACTATTTTTAGGGTGAGAACAGTTCTCGGAAGTAAAGGGATTTCTCATATAAAAAGAACAGCAGATACTGGATGGGAGCAGGATTGTCAAATGAAAATAAGGAATAAAACTAATAGTGGTTATTGCATTTCTTCCCCCGTCCTTCCCCTTCCAGAAACTGATATGGTCAGAAGCTGCATCAGTTTTTCCCTCTCTGATCAATTTGCGGAGAAGTACGTGGAGCCTGGAAACCACAATAGTGGTAGTGACCTGAACCGGACCTGTAAGTGCTTTTCACCTCTGGCAGGTAGATGTGCGGGATGAAGGAGGCTGGGAAGGAAAAGAAAAGAAGACATTTCACTTCCAGATTCAATCATTAGAGTTACTTCTCTCCTTATTCTCTCACTATTTTGGTCTGCCCACCTCAGCTAATGCTTCATATAATAACCCTGGGTATTACTTATGACTTTAAGACAAGGGTAGGTGATTTGTTTGTTTGCTGTAGGAAAGGATTTATTCAGAGAACAGTGTTGTGGGAAAACTCAGTAAGTGAACACACTTTCAAGTTCCTCCCTCTCTCTTCACAGCAGGCAGTGGTCCTTACTAGCTCAGGTTGAAAGTCCCTGATGGCATAGTGTATGGGAATGAACATAGATGGGCAGGGAGAATGTCGGACACTGGCATGTTTTTAACATACCTATGGATGGATGTCTGTCTCTCTCTCTCACACATATACACAGATCTTTGGCGTTTGCAGTTCCTCCTGCCTTTCGTCAGCCTAGGGCTAATGTGCTTTGGGGCTTTGATTGGCCTTTGTGCTTGTGCCTGTCGAAGCCTCTACCCTGCCATTGCCATAGGAGTCCTACATTTCCTTGCAGGTGGGTCCTGTTATGTGCTCCAGTCCTTTCCCTCTCCTAGCAGTGTGACTTCCCTGACTGTGTCAGCCAGGGCATCTGTACTGTAAGCTGATTGTTCTTTACTATTTATTCCATAGGTCTGTGTACGCTGGGCTCAGTCAGCTGCTATGTAGCTGGGATTGAGCTGCTCCACAAGAAGCTGCACCCACCTGATGATGTGCAGGGTGAATTTGGATGGTCCTTCTGCCTGGCTTGTGTATCTGCTCCTTTACAGTTTATGGCAGCTGCTCTCTTCATCTGGGCAGCCCGCACCAACAGGAAAGAATTCACGCTCTTGAAAGCGTACCGTGTAGCATAAATAGGACACTTCATTCATGGCCAGTTACTGCTTCACAGTATTTTGTTTCAATATTATAGGCCTTTTCCCATTCGTACCCCATCCTTCTTTTGGTCAGGTATCTGATCCTGCACTGCATGCTTCTTGCCGGTTGAGTTTCAGTGGTCTGCAGGTTTTGAAGACAAAGGCCTCTGGACCAAATTACCAAACTTGAACAGCTTTCTCTTGCCAGAAGTCTGCAGAATTTTAACAGACTCTTATTATATAATTTAAAAAAAAAAAAAACTTGTTTGTGGAAATAGTCTTAAGAGCTCATCCCCCTTTTTATTATACTACCCTAACTGGACACTCGCAGCTAAATCTGATCTGAAAAAACAGGAGAGGCATTGTGGGGCAGAGGATGAACAGGGGAAGAAACGAGGGAGATGCAGGAGAAGAATGAGAGAACTGCAGGGTGTGAATAATAGAGAATTGGGCACTACATGTTATGAGATCCCAGCAGGTGATGCACCCTAAGAGCACCAAGCAAACATGGATGTACAGAATTGTGTATAGAAATGTTATAGCTACATCTGTGTTGTTACCTAGTTTGTTTCTTTCTCTTACTCTCATTAGTTTCTCCTCTCAGCCTCTTCTGATCAGGCTGATGTAATTGGGGCAGTCAGCTGTAGCTTTTGCGCCTGCTGTAAAATAGGGCCCCTCCCTTACTGTGTTGAAGAGACAGGCCTCATGCAAGGTTTGGATTTAATTTGGTTAACGTGTTTGTGTGTGTGTATATAAATAAATCTAACTTTTTTTTTTTTAAAGCTTGCTTATTTTTCAATGTAGCACACAACAGGTTTTTAAAAAATGTGCTGCTTGTTTCCCATCTTGCCCCACACCTGTTTAAAACACAAAATTGTTGAGCCTTTACTCTGGTTTATCTATCACAGTTGTTGTGAATTTGATTGAAAAAGGAAATGGCCTGAGCCAGATTAATACAATCTTGTCTGGTCACTGTTGTTCACAGTGCTCAAGTATGGGAGAGAGATGACCAGTTTTCATACAAAGCCTTTTTCTCTTTGAGGAAAGAGAGTGGAGTTTGGTGGGGTTTTTTTTTTTTAAATCACTTAATTTTAAGGGTGCATGGTCATCTTCACATCTTTGAGTTAGAGGTGGAAAAACCTTAGTTCCCAGTTAGCTCATCCTATATAGAAATCTGCCCTTCAGCTGCTCAGAGTCTGTCCAGCCTTTGTTGTATGGCTTGGGGGGAAACAAACCCAATATTCAGAGAGTAAATAATTCTGTTCCCAGTTGGTTAACAAGTTTTAACTCCCCTTCCTTGCTTGCTGCTGGTTCGATAAAAGAAACATCTGATTGAAAGTGAATTGAGTTGTAACAACTTTCTGAACAAGAGTACCCATCAGGATTGCATTTGCCGACTCAGCGAACCACACTGAACCTGAGTCTCCTCTCTCACCTGTGTAAATCTACAGTAATTCCATTTCAATAGAGTTGCTTTGGATTTACACTGGTGTATTTGATAACGGCAGAATTTAGTTCCTGTCCCTTTGTTGGGCAGACAGAATCTTTCTGTTACTCTGATAGCAACTGTCAAAGCATGAAGAGATGAAGTTATTTTGTGTTCATTAGAAGAAAGCACTTCAGCAGAAGAAAGTGTAGTAGTATTTAAACATGCTTACACTGATACATCCTGCTGCTTAAAACTGGCATGTGCTGAGCAGCAGTGTGTGTCAGCTAAACATTGCAGTGCCTCTCCACCCTTTTGGAATTAATCATTTGAAAGATTTTACACAGTTGTCTCTACTCAAACCAAATTACTGTGTAAAGGGATAAATTTAAAAAAATGACAGTTGGAAGGATATGCTGATCATATGCAATACCTTATACTGTGGTGCACCAATATCAAACCAACTGCTAAGGAGTACCTGTATCTAATTGTGTGTACTTCAGCATCTATACTTCTATCCAGGGATACCATACACCCAGCATGAGTGTTCACCATGGAGTTGAGAAATGGACAGAGCAGACTTTGGAATTCTAAGCTAAGGATAGTATCAATTTCCAAAGCCTTTTGCAGTAATGATGTTAACACCTAGTACTCACAGGGCTTCATGGGTGCTAATAGAACAGCCATTATGGGATATTGAACTAAAAATCTGTGATATAGTCACTGTTAGTGAGGTGTTGTAAAGTTGGTGCTCTGATCTTAGTGCCTGTGGGGGTGATTATTTATCATCAGTGAGGGATCTTTACAAAATGAAAGGAGGTAGATATGTCTATGATACCAGAAAGCCACAATCAGCCTGAAGCCAACAGCTGAAATGTCAGCTGCTGCATAAAAGAATTTAGCACTAGGTTGTTTGGTAGTTCCTTTCCCTCTGTTTCTCAAAGGTCTAGAATGGGGATGCCTCCTTCCTTCCCAAAATGTCTCAGCAGAGCCAATATCTACTCCAAAAGAGCACTGCATTCTTCTGTGCAGAGCTAAGAGTAACCAGAGAGTTTCTAGTTGCTAGTTCATGACCTGATCTGTTCCCCCCCTGCCCTGACATGTTAGTTCCCTTGGTGGGAACTTTTCTCTGATTGTTTCCTTCTCCTTTCCTCTTAAGAGCTAAGGCATTTGAACCCTCAGTGGGACATTTGTCTGCTTGGGTCAGAAGGAAGGAGGTGCTGCTATTTTCCCCCCTTGAAAAGGCAGAGAAACTGCTGTTGCCTAGAAGTCTCTGCCAAGTTCTTTCTATGCTGTTACTTAATAAATGGATGGTACTGTAGCTCTCAGCTTTCCTGCATCAGTTCTGGGGTAATGCAGTTTACAGGCAAGCTATCTTTTTTGTTTCAACCAGATGATTCTCAAGGTTCTGGATCCTTGATTCTTTTCAGCCTAAACCATAGGACCCCTCTCTCTCTTTGGAGCCAGACACCGTTTTTTTCCCCCCTGAAGTGTAAATCTGTAGATGTTTCTCAAATGCTGAAGCACTCTTTTTGGACACTGTAATGGGGGTTGTCCACCCCCGACGACTTGAATGGGTAAATTAGGCCAATTAACCTATAAGCTGGACCTGGAGGAAAGCCAAGGAGTGCTAAGGCCTAATTGGCTGAGGAAGTCCAGCTGTGGGAGGAGCTGGGCCAGATTTATAAAGCCAGGAATGTGGCAACAGAAAAGGGCTGCAGGGAAGTAGTCTGCAGTCAGTCCTGGGAGAAGGGAGGTGTGGCTGGGGCTACAGAGGCCAGGTAACCTATGGTTAATTCCTAGGAGACGAGTTTGGGCTGCAAACCCAGAGGAGTGGGGTAAGCCAGAAGGTATAGAAGCAGCTCAGGCGAGGGCAGCAAGGTTCAGGAGGGAACAGATGACTGCTGATTAGAGTGTACCTGACCTGGAACCCTGAGCAGAGGGCGGGCCTGGATTCTGCTACCAGCCACTGACGGAGTGGCACCTGGGGCAGTGAATGGTAAGGTTGCCTGAGACTGCTGGCAAGAAGAGACTTTGACTCACCCCTGGAAAGGGAAACATAGCAACCTGACCGGAGGCCTGAGTTATAAAGAGGAGGCTGCAGTTCCTGGGACTAGAGAGGAGAAGAGGTGGAGTGCCGGATGGGGTGCTGGCCTGGCAGAGCTAATCCCCAGAACCACCACAAGGCAGTGCCATCCACCAATCAGTAGAGCCCTCCGTCACACACTCATTACTAGGGCCCTACCAAAGTCACGGACCATTTTGCTCAATTTCAGTCATAGCATTTTAAAAATTGTAAATTTTGTTATCTTTTTAAATCTGAAATTTCAGTGTTATAATTTTAGGGGTCCTGACCCAAAAAGGTGTTATGGGGGGGTTGCAAGGTTATCGTTGGGAAGTTGCTGCCACCTTTACTTCTGTATTGCCGCTAGTGGTGGCGCTGCCTGCAGAGTTGAGCAGCTGGAGAGTGGCAGCTGCTGGCTGGGAGCCCAGCTCTGAAAGCAGGGCCGCCGCCACCACCAGCAGCACAGAAGTAAGGATGGCATGAGATGGTATTGCCACTCTTACTTCTGCCCTGCTACCTGCAAAGCTAGGCCTTCAGTCAGCAATCGCCACTGTCCAGCTGCCCAACTGTGAAGATAGCAGCGCAGAATTAAGGGTGGTATGGTATGCTATTGCCACCCTTACTTCTGCACTGCTACTGGCAGGGCACTGCCTTCAGAGCTGGGTGTCAGGCCAACAGCCACCGCTCTCAGGCCGCCCCGCTCTAAAGTCAGTGCAGAAGTAAGAGTGGCAATGCCATGATCCCCCAAAATAACCTTGTGACCCCCCCACCGCCCCTGCAACTCCCTTTTGGGTCAGGACCCTTAATTTGAGAAACGCTGGTCTCCCCTGTGAAATCTATATAGTATAGGGTTAAAAGCACACAAGACCAGATTTCATGGTCTATGATGCGTTTTTCATGGCTGTGAAGTTGGTAGGGCCCTACTCATTACAGTACATATAAAGAGTCCTAAAACCCTGATTTTTTTTATATCTACATAAACTCAGTGCTTTTTTAAAAAATCAAAAAAACAACAACCTCAACAATGAAATTAATAAATCCTGAAAAACAGAAGCTCTAATTCTGTTGCAGGCTCAGAGCCTAAATAAGTAACACACAGATGCTGAAATGTGAAAAAGAGATGATATAACTGGAGGAAAAGATAAGGTGGGTAAGTAAAAAGGCAGGCTCTAAAATATCTCTGGGCCTGATCACATGAGATGTGGAGCACTCTTGATTCCTGTTGACTTCACATGATAGAGCCTAGAGCACGGGTCGGCAACCTTTCAGAAGTGCTGTGCCGAATCTTCATTTATGCACTCTGACTTAAGGTTTCGCGTGCCAGTAATATATCTTAGCGTTTTTAGAAGGTCTCTTTCTATACGTCTATAATATATAACTAAACTATTATTGTGTGTAAAGTAAATAAGGCTTTTAAAATGTTTAAGAAGCTTCATTTAAAATTAAATTAAAATGCAGAGCCCCCCAGACCGGTGGCCAGGACCTGGGCAATGTAAGTGCCACTGAAAATCAGCTCGCGTGCTGCCTTTGGCACCTGTGCCATAGGTTGCCTACCCCTGATCTAGAGAAAGATGAAAAAAATAGAAGCTGTGGAATGGGGGAGAAACTGCTTAATTATATCACTAAAGCACAGGCCAAGAGGAGTGGAATTCTGATGATACTTTAAGATAGCTGGAGACACTTAAACAGAATGAAGGCAAAGGAGAGAAAGTAGCCCTGAGGTATTCAGCTGTATGTTCAGAGGCCAAGTTGTTTGAATAGAGGAATCCTAGTGTTTGTTTGAGACCAAGCTGACTATGAGTACTCCAACCCTTAGCATAGTGGGTAGCTAACTTAGTAAATTCAGTCACAAGTACCTTGCAGAGTTCCATACCCCCAGTGTTTTTCTGTTACAAAATATCTTGTCAGCCGTCTCTTTCCCACTTTGAACTTCAGTGTCCAGAAAGTGGGGACCTGCTAATTCTCTTCTAAGCTTAATTCCTAGCTTAGATCTTATCATGCTGCCACCAACCCAAAATATAGTGTTTGGATACACTCTCTGTCCCCCAAAACCTTTCCTGGGGAACCCGAGACCCAAATCCCCTGGGTCTCAAAACAAAGGGAAATAAACCATTCCCCCCTCCTTTCTTCCTCCCAGATTCTCCCCTCCCTGGGTTCCACTGGGAGATCACTGTGATTCAGACTCCTTGAATCTTAAAACAGAGAGGAAATTCACCTTCCCCCTCTTCTCTCCCCCTCTCAGACTCTCCCTAAGAGAGAGACACTGATCCTAACACAGAGAGAAATTAACCTTCCCCTCCCCCTTCTCTCCTTTCCCCCACCAATCCCTGATCTTACACAAGAATAAAAAAAAAAAAATCAATCAGGTTCTTAAAAAGAAAAGCTTTTAATTAAAGAAAGAAAAAAGTGAAAATTATCTCTGTAAACTCAAGATGGAAAAATGTTAGAGTCTTTCAGCTTCACCTGGACCAGAGGGCTTTCCCCTCCCAGCCTAAGTATACAAGTTACAGCAAACAGTTAAAATACACATTTGCAATAAAGAAAACAAACAAATACCTAATCCGCCTGCTATCTAGTACTTACAGTATTGAATAGAAGAGACTTTTTCAGAAAGATTGGAGAGCATGTTTGGTCCTTCTCAGACCCCAGAGAGAACAAAAAACAGGACAAAAAGCACAAAACAAAGACTTCCCTCCACCAAGATTTGAAAGTATCTTGTCTCCCGATTGGTCTTTTGGTCAGGTGTCAGCCAGGTTCACTGAGCTTGTTAACCCTTTACAGGTAAAAGAGACATTAACCCTTAACTATCTGTTTATGACATATCTTCTTCTCAATTGCTAACTCTTTGAACACTTGGCTTCTTTTCCTGTCAGCACAGGGAAACTATTAGGAATACAGAATTGCAAGGGGTTAGCAAAGACCTGCACAGAGCAGGGAAGTGGTTAAAATAGACAGCAGCATTTAAAAGCAATGTTTCCCCTTCAGTGAAATAAACATAAGGAGGAACACTCAGTGCTGCAGGTGAGAATTAATCTTTATTAATGCAGTCATGCAGAAATTCCCCATCAATGTTACAGGAGAGAGTGCCAAAAACACCCAGCACAGAAGAATCTGTAGATCGCAGATCATTCACAAAAATCTAGAGACCAAGAACATAAAATCGTTCAAATGAGGATGAGGAGGAGGATTTATGAGACAGGATCAAACAACGTGGAAATTGTGGGGAGATGAGGGTATAGTGTCCATTTTTGTGTTGTTTTATTGGTTAACACATAAAATCTTGAGAACAAACTCTGTTCCAGTCTTTGAGTCTTCTCTACCATTTCTTCATTATTTATCTGTGGAAATAATGGAGAGAAACCAAATGTATTTAAGATTCAGTAAAAAATAGTGGAACTATTCCTTGGGAAAATTTATGGGAATTACCAGCTGAATGTCAGCTTCCAAGCACACGCTTACAGTCTTTTGTTGTCAGTGTAAAGAAATCATTCTTAAAAGGGAAGCTCATCTTCTAATCTACCACTGAAAGTGTTAATCATATGACCAAATTGGAAAAAATAAGGCACTGCACCTTAATTGGTAATATTAGATTAACCAGTATAGATATGATCATTCATACCCTTTTAAGAAATTAGTATTAGAACAGGGGTAGGCAACCTATGGCACGTGTCCTGAAGGTGGCACGTGAGCTGATTTCAGTGACACTCACACTGCCCAGGTCCTGACCACCGGTCCGGGGAGCTCTGCATTTTAATTTAATTTTAAATGAAGCTTCTTAAACATTTTACAAACCTTATTTACTTTACATACAACAATAGTTTAATTATATATTATAAACTTCTAGAAAGAGACCTTCTAAAATGTATTACTCTCAATGGGGTCCATACCCCAAATAAATCCATTTTACTCTGTATAAAGCTTATACAGGGTAAACTCATAAATTATTCGCCCTCTAGAACATTGAAAGAGAGGTGTGAACAGCTGTTTGCTCCTCCAGGTATTAATACATACTCTGGGTTAATTAATAAATAAAAAGTGATTTTATTAAATATAAAAAGTAGGATTTAAGTGGTTCCAAGTAGTAACAGACAAAACAAAGGGAATTACCAAGCAAAATAAAATAAAACACAGAAGTCTAAGTCTAATGCAGTAAGAAAATTGAATACAGATAAAATCTCACCCTCAGAGATGTTTCAGTAAGCTTCTATCACAGACTGGACACATTCCTAATCTGGGCCTAGTCCTGTCCCTTGGTGCACCCCTTGTTCCAGCTCAGATGGTACCTGGGGCATTTCTCATGACTGCAGCCCCCTTTGTTCTGTTCCACCCCCTAATATATCTTTTGCATGAGGTGGGAATCCTTTGTCCCTTTCTGGATTCCCACCCCCTCCTTCTAAATGGAAAAGCACCAGGTTAAAGATGGATTCCAGTTCAGGTGACATGATCACATGTCACTGTAAGACTTCATTACCCACTTGCCACCACACAGGTATACAGGAAGATTTACAAGTAAACAGCCATTTACAACCAATTGTCCTGGTTAGAACACAAGAATGTAACCTAAGAACATAGGAACTACTGTTCTGGTCAGACCAAAAGTCCATCTAGCCCAGTATCCTGTCTACTGACAGTGGCCAATGCCAGGTGCCCCAGAGGGAGTGAACCTAACATGTAATGATCAAGTGATCTCTCTCCTGCCATCCATCTCCACCCTCACAAACAGAGTCTAGGGACACCATTCCTTACCCATCATGGCTAATAGTCATTAATGGACTTAACCTCCATGAATTTATCCAGTTCTCTTTTAAACACTGTTTTAGTCCTAGCCTTCACAACCTCCTCAGGTAAGGAGTTCCACAAGTTGACTGTGCATTGTGTGAAGAACTTCCTTTTATTTGTTTTAAACCTGCTGCCTATTAATTTCATTTGTGAGGCCCTAGTTCTTATATTATGGGAATAAGTAAATAACTTTTCCTTATTCTACTTTCTCCACATCACTCATAATTCTATATACCTCTATCATATCCCCTTTAGTCTCCTCTTTTCCAAGCTGAAAGTCCTAGCCTCTTTATCTCTCCTCATACGGACCTCTCCAAATCCCTAATCATTTTAGTTGCCTTTCTCTGAACCTTTTCTAGTGCCAGTATATATTTTCTGAGATGAGGCGACCTCATCTGAATGCAATATTCAAGATGTGGGCGTACCATCGATTTATATAAAGGCAATAATATATTCTCTGTCTTATTCTCTATCCTTTTTAATGATTCCTAACATCCTGTTTGCTTTTTGACTGCCTCTGCACACTGCATGGACGTCTTCAGAGAACTATCCACGATGACTCCAAGATCTTTTTTCTGATTTGTTGTAGCTAAATTAGCCGCCATCATATGTATGTATAGTTGGGGTATTTTTTCCAATGTGCATTACTTTACATTTATCCACATTATATTTCATTTGCCATTTTGTGCCCAATCACTTAGTTTGTCAGATCTTTTTGAAGTTCTTCACAGTCTGCTTTGGTCTTAATTATCTTGTGCAGTTGAGTATCATCTGCAAACTTTGCCACCTCACTTTTTACCCCTTTCTCCAGATCATTTATGAATAAGTTGAATAGGATTGGTCCTAGGACTGACCCTGGGGAACACACTAGTTACCCCTTTCCATTCTGAGAATTTACCATTAATTCCTGCCTTTCGTTCCTGTCTTTAACCAGTTTCTCATCCATGAAAGGCCTTCCTTTTATCCCATGACAACTTAATTTACAGAAGAGCTTTTGGTGAGGGACTTTGCCAAAGGCTTTCTGGAAATCTAAGTGCACTATGTCCACTGGATCTCCCTTGTCCACATGTTTTGTTGACCCCTCAAAAGAAACTCTAATAGATTAGTAAGACACGATTTCCCTTTACAGAAACCATGTTGACTTTTGCCCAACAATTTATGTTCTTCTATGTGTCTGACAATTTTATTCTTTACTATTGTTTCAACTAATTTGCCTGATACTGACGTTAGACTTACGGGTCTGTAATTGCTGGGATCACCTCTAGAGCCCTTTTTAAATATTGGCGTTACATTAGCTATCTTCCAGTCACTGGGTACAGAAGCCCATTTAAAGGACAGGTTACAAACCCTAGTTAATAGTTCCGCAGTTTCACATTTGAGTTCTTTCAGAACTCTTGGGTAAATGCCATCGGGTCCCGGTGACTTGTTAATGTTGAGTTTTTCAATTAATTCCAAAACCTCTAGTGACCCTTCAATCTGTGACAGTTCCTCGGATTTGTCACCTACAAAAACCGGCTCAGGTTTGGGAATCTCCTTAACATCCTCAGCTGTGAACACTGAAGCAAAGAATTCATTTAATTTCTCCGCAATGACTTTACTGTCTTTAAGTGCTCCTTTCCTATCTCTGTCATCTAAGGGCCCTACTGGTTGTTCAGCAGGCTTCCTGCTTCTGATGTACTTAAACATTTTGTTATTACCTTTGGAGTTTTTGGCTAGCCGTTCTTCAAACTCCTCTTTGGCTTTTCTTATTACATTTTTACACTTTATTTGGCAGTGTTTGTGTGCCTTTCTCTTTACCTCGCTAGGATTTGACTTCCACTTTTTAAAGGAAGTCTTTTTATCTCTCACTGCTTCTTTTACATGGTGGTTAAGCCGTGGTGGCTCTTTTTTAGTTCTTTTACTGTGTTTCTTAATTTGGGGTATACCTTTAAGTTGGGCCACTGTTATGGTGTCTTTAAAAAGTGCCAATGCAGCTTGCAGGGATTTCACTTTAGTCACTTTACCTTTTTGTTTAACTAACCCTTTCATTTTTGCATAGTTCCCCTTTTTGAAATTAAATGCCATAGTGTTGAGATGTTCTTCCCACCACAGGGATGTTAATATTATTATATTATAGTCACTATTTCCAAGCGGTCCTGTTATAGTTACCTTTTGGACCAGCTCCTGTGCTCCACTCAGGACTAAATCAAGAGTTGACTCTCCCCTTGTGGGTTCCCGGACCAGCTGCTCCATGAAGCAGTCATTTAAAGCATCGAGAAATTTTATCTCTGCATTTCGTCCTGAGGTGACATGTTCCCAGTCAATATGGGGATAATTGAAATCCTCCTTTATTATTGAGTTCTTAATTTTGATAGCCTCTCTAACTTCCCTTAGCATTTCATCATCACTATCACTGTCCTGGTCAGGTGGTCAATAATAGATCCCTAATGTTATATTCTTATTAGAGCATGAAAGTACTATCCATAGAGATTCTATGGAACATGTGGATTCACTTATGATTTTTACTTCATTTGATTCTACATTTTCTTTCACATATAGTGGTTGCCCCCCGGCCCCCGCACGACCTGTTCTGTCCTTCTGATATATTTTGTACCTCGGAATGATTGTGTCCCATTGATTGTCCTCAGTCCACCAGGTTTCTGTGATGCCTATTAAATCAATATCCTCCTTTAACATGAGACACTCCAGTTCACCCATCTTATTATTTAGACTTCTAGCATTTGTGTACAAGCACTTTAAAAACTTGACACTGTTTAATTGTCTGCTCTTTTCTGATGTGTCAGATTCCTTTTTATGTGAATATTTCTCATCTGGTCTGGCCCTTTCATTATCCTCTTCCATCCTCTGTTCCTGACTATAACCTAGAGAATCTCTGTCAATAGACTATCCTCTAAGAGAAGTCTGTGCCCAATCCACATGCTCCTCTGCAGCAGTCGGCTTTCCCCCATCTCCTAGTTTAAAAACTGTTCTACAACTTTTTTAATGTTAAGTGACAGCAGTCTGGTTCCACTTTGGTTTAGGTGGAGCCCATCTCTCCTGTATAGGCTCCCCCCATCCCAAAAGTTTCCCCAGTTCCTAATGAATCTAAACCCCTCCTCTCTATACCATCGTCTCATCCACGCATTGAGACTCTGAAGCTCTGCCTGCCTACCTGGCCCTGCGCGTGGAACTGGGAGCATTTCTGAGAATGCCATCATAGAGGTCCTGGATTTCAGTCTCTTCTCTAGCAGCCTAAATGGTTAATGAGAGCCTTCAAGATTCCAAGCCACCTTTAATGGCCCACACTTTGCATAATTACAATAGGCCCTCAGAGTTATATTTCATATTTCTAGTTTCAGATACAAGAATGATACATTTATACAAATAGGATGATCACACCCAGTAGATTATAAGCTTTGTAATGATACCTTACAAGAGACCTTTTGCATGAAGCATATTCCAGTTACATTGTATTCACACTCATTAGCATATTTTCATAACATCATATGTAGTGCACCGTCACACATGTATCTTTCCAGGGTTGTGGCACTAGCTTCTTTTTGCAAGCAATGAGCTTAGTTATATTTTGATGTGTTGTTTTTTTTTTTAAATCCATATTTACGTGCACAAAGGGGTTGTGATAGAGGCACTGAAAAATAAATTCATCCAATAAATAAGTGTCTGGTTTGTGTAAAGGTTTTCAGTCTGTGGAATGTCACTCACTGGTCCATAAATGATCAGGACATCCCAGATGGTATCAGCTGCAGGATATGACTGGAAGTGTTAACCCAACTATGGGACACTAAGGTATAAATCCAGAGGTTGAGACCAGTGCTGTTCAATATATTAATAAATGATCTGGAAAAAGGGGTAAACAGTGAGGTGGCAAAGTTTGCAGACAATGCAAAATTACTCAAGATAGTTAAGTCCAAAGCAGACTGCAAAGAGTTACAAAGGGAGCTTACAAAACTGGGTGATTGGGCAACAAAATGCAGATGAAATTCAGTGTTGAAAAGTAATGCACATTGGAAAACATAATCCCAACTATACATATAAAATGAAGGGGTCTAAATTAGCTGTTACCACTCCAGAAAGATGGAGTCAGTGTGGATAGTTCTTTGAAAACATCGGCTCAAGGTGCTGTGACAGTAGAAAAAGGCAACAGAATGTTAGGAACCATTAAGAAAGGGATAGATAGTAAGACAGGAAATACCACTATATAAATCCATGGTATGCAAACACCTTGAATACTATGTGCAGTTCTGGTTGTCCCAGCTCAAAAAAGATATATTAGAATTGGAAAAGGAACAGAGAAGGATAACAAAAATGATTAGGAGTATGGAACAGATTCCATATGAGGAGAGATTAAAAGGATTGAGACTGTTCAGCTTGAGATGACGGGGGATATGATGGAGGTCTATAAAATCATAAATGGTGTGGAGCAGGTGAATAAGGAAGTGTTATTTACCCCTTCATATAACAGAATAGGGGTCACCCAATTAAATTAATAGGCAGCAGGTTTAAAACAAACAAAATGAAATTCTGCTTCACACAATGCACAGTCAACCTGTGGAACTCATTGCCAGGGGATGTTGTGAAAGCCAAAAGTACAACTGGGATCAAAATAGAATTAGATTAAGTTCATGGAGGATCGGTCCATCAATGGCTATTAGCCAAGATGGTCAGGGATACAGCCCCATGCGCTGGGTGTCCCTAAGCTTCTGACTGCCAGAAGCTGGGACTGGATGACAGGGGATGGATCACTTGATAATTGTCCTGTTCTATTCATTCCCTCCAAAGCATCTGGGACTGACCGCTATCAGAAGATAGAATACTGGGCTAGATGGACCATTGGTTAGATCCAGTATGACTGTTTTATTATTCAGATATTCTTATTGTCCACCTGGTATATGACTGAGGTCTGGAGAGGTGATGACGAGAACACAGACTGAAGCTTGGATAAGGCAGTCTCCCAGAAAATGATAGTGGCCACAAAGCATGAGCTGAGCTTCCAGCCACAGGCTCTGCCAGAGCAGATGGGACAACCTGAAATAAATGTGGAGGAGCAAGGTGAAGTAGGCCCTCGCCCAGGAGAGAAATGGAAGCGAAAAGGAAAAGCCTACTCCCCCTACTCCTCCCCTTGCATTCCATTCTGGGACACTCAGGGAATTACTGAGATGACAGCATGTCCAGAATGAGCAGCAGCAGCAGGGGAAAATAGCACAGCATCAGTGGCAGACCCAAAGGAACCTTCCTCAAGCTGTACCAGCACTGGCATCCCCACTGGCCTGGGAAAACTGAAAGCTGTTTACAATAACAACAGAGGGTGATAGTCAGGCCTATCTTACCTCCTTCAAATGAGTGTCTGAAGCCTGCCACTGGCCTAGAGGACAATGGACAGTCCCACTCGTGCCATAACTAAATGGAAAAGCCCAACAGGCCTACAGCAGCCAGGATGGCAGGGAGGCAGATTACTATGGTAAGGAGAAGGAAGCTAATCCTCCAGTAGTACAGCATCAGCACAGAGACATACTGCTGGCACCACAGGCAATTCTGCTATCAGGAGGCCAAAGGACCCACAGAGGTTTACAGCCGATTCCAGGAACTTTCCCATCGGTGGCTGAAGGCAGAGATCCACACAAAGAAGCAGCTCCTGACCATTCTGCCTGACCAAATGCAGATCTGGGTCCAGGAACATCCAGGGAACAGCAGCAAGGTGGCAGCCCTGGTGGAAGATTTTCAGCTAGTCCCTCAAGAATCCAAGGGACACAGGCAACAGGTAAAAAACCATTAACCCTGATCATTCAAATGAGGATGATGAGGAGGATTTGTAAGACAGGATCAAACTCTGTGGAAATTGTGGGGAGATGAGGGTATAGTGCCCACTTTTGTGTTGTTTTATTGGTTAACACATACTTTATAAACTGATAGGCTGCCATCTTCCGGCCAACTGTACTGTTTCTTCCCCTTTCCATTTCCTTTCCTCAGCTGCTTTTCTCTGTCCTCTCCCTCACCCTCTATGCCCTAAAACCTCTCTCTTCTTTCTGTTCTCCTGCGTTTTTTCTTCCCCTCTCACCCTTAGCTTCCACCTGTAAAACAGACCCACAAGTCTCTGGAAGCACCATATGCCTTTGGAGCATTGGGAATACTATTCCTGTGGCTCAGGCACTGCTGTTTCTTTCCCTTGCCTCCCCAGCCTGTAATGAAGTGAGTGACTCAACCCTGGAGCAGCAGTTACTAAGTTGGGGGATGCTTGTTGTTTCAGGGGGCGCTGACATTCGACAAGGTGGCTGGACATTTCTCAGAGGAAAAGGGGGCTCATTTGGATGAGTGGCCCAGGAAACTTTATGGTGACATCATGCAAGAGAATTTTGAGAGTCTGGTCTCTGTAGATAAAGATGATCCCCTCATTTTTAGCAGCAGGTGATGGTCTCTGAAATACCTGAGTGTATTCCGTTCAGCATCCTTCCATTGTCTCCAATAATTCTAAGAAGATCAGCCAGTAGAATTCCCAGAACCTGCGTGGGAAGCCATCACCCCCATACGTCCTCCGACTTGAAAGGAGATTTTCAGCAGAGAGATGGTGGCTGGGGTTTTCAAAAACCCCTAGAGAAGTTATGAAGAGTCCTGTGGCACCTTGTGGACTAACAGACGTATTGACTCTTTGTCGCTTTTTATGGATCCAGACTAACACAGCTACCCCTCTGATAGAGAAGTTAGACACCCAAAACAAATCCCATTTAAATTGGGTATGAATTGTCCCAACCCAATGCCCAAGTCTTTTTCACATAGGGAGAATAGTTGTGTTTAGGTGTCTATCTTACATGCACACAGACATGGAATCATTTTCTTCCCCTTTCCGCACCCATGGCCCAGGGTCATTGTCCCTGGCAGTGGCTCTGGTCTCTCTGCATTTTAGAAATGGGTGAGTGACCTGAGCCAAACATTTTTCATACCCATGGAGTTTTAACGAACCTTTCCCCATCCATTTGGATTATACCTTCTCCAGCAAAAAGAAATACAAGAATTTAAAAATACTCCTTGCAGCAAATATTCTATGAATTACTTAACCCATGATATCACCTACTTTCTTTCCTGTGAGCAGGTTTCTGACTCCTGAAACTAATGTGATCTCCTGGGTAGAGCAAGGGGAAGAATCACAGGTTGCTGATCCCCAGCGTCCCAAGGAAAGGAAGCTACTGAGAGGTACCTACAGTGGTGAGGAATAAGTTGAACCAGTTGAGACACAAACCCTGTGTATTTTAGAAGATAGATTGCCAACAAAGCTTAATGTTCTCCCTCAATTGACTATGGAGAAAGGCTAGCCTCTTCACAGCAAAGGGTGTAGTTAGCTTTACATTAGAAGCCTGATTATCTCCCTCAAATCTTCACCAGACGAAAACCCATCTTTGCAACGTTTCACATGCTTCATTTCATGACGGGGTAGAATTTGTCAGGCAAGCCTATGGCAAATTATCAGACAATGTGCTTGTGAGATACAAGTGGTAAAAAAAGGGGGGAAGGGGGAAGACCTCAACTTGTGTAAGTCACCTTAGCTCTACTGATGTCAGTGAAGCTGCAACAATTTACACCAGCCAAGTATCTGGGCCAATGTGTGTTTTATTTATATAGACTTTCCTAATGTTTTTGGTTTATCATATCTCAACAGTTTGAGGTGTTTTGTTGTGTTGGCATCAGTGAGGCCCTGCAACCTTGACTACCTTTGAAATGGGAGTATTCTTGGTTAGTTTCTTGGGCCCAGATTCTCAAAGGTATTTATTTAGACTCCACTGAACTCCAATGGGAGTTAGATGCCTAAGTAGCTTTGAGGACCTGGGCCTTAGCACTTGCCTGCTCCTACTGAAGTGCATGGCAAAAGTTTCATTGACTTCAATGGGTGTAGAACTAGGCCTTTCATTGTCAAAAGTTGTCTGTGGGGGAACACAAGGGGAGGGTGTCATGTGGAGAAATGGAGTTGACAGTCAGGATGAGAAGCAGCAGAGTTAATCCCTATGAAATGTAAAAATCCCTGCACAGCTTGCAGACTCCAAAGGGACGCTTGTCACTGATCAATTCATCAACATTTTTTATAAATGGAAGGAAACTCCCAATGTGCTTTAAACTGGAGTTAAGGTTGAAGATAAGTAACAGTAATTTAAGGAACAGTAGTAGCAGATTCACATAGCTATGATGTATCCAGGGTTGCATGTAGAATGGATCTCCATCTTGAACAGTCCCTGGCAAGTCTTCTTTCTTCAGCAAGAGTCAGTGTGGGAGGATTTGGGCTTTTTAAATTCCTCAATATTGCATCTTCCAACATCTTTTATGGTGAGCCTCGTGCCTTACTTCCTTCAACCTCAGCGCTATAAATCTTCTGTAAAAGCATACCTTCTCCTGTATGTTGGACGTGATCCCACCACTGCAGCTGTCTTGTTCTCAACTGGTGCAAGTTGCTGGGATCATCTAAGTATCTCCTTGTTGGTGACACAATCAAACTGACAGGTGTTAAGAATACACCATAACTTCTGACACGGAGTACTGTTTAGTTTCCTCTTCTCAGCTCTTTTTTAACAGCCATGTTTCTGATCCATACAACAGGGTTGTCATCAATACCACACAGAATACTTTTATCTCAGTTGTCACACAGACATCTTGCCACCCAAACAGGTCTTTGGAGATGCTGAAATATCACTGATGCAAGACTGATCTGATGTGTGAGTTCTTTGGTTATAGAACCTCCTGCTGCAACTGACTTCCCAGATAGATAAAACTATTGACTCATTCAGTGTGATTGGCACCCACATGCAGCATTGGTCGGTCATTCATTGCCATCTATATTCAGCATCAGCAGGTCATTTGTTCCTGTTTTATAGGAAGCATGCACAGCTTTTGCTTTATCACCATGGATCTTAAATCCCATAGATTCTGCTTTTTTTCCCCACAGTTCTTCCAGTATTAGCTGTAGTTGGTCAGTAGTGTCTCCAAGTAAGGCATATTATCCATATACTTGACATCCTCTAAGGAAGAATCTTTAAAGCTCACACCTCCTTCTTTGGCCTCATTAGCTTTGTCATCCATTTGTCCATTAGAACATTAAATAACATAGATGAGAGAATGTGTCCCTGGTGCACCCCCATTCTCTTGAACACCAGTGTGTAATACAACCATTGACCCTCATACAGTTAAATATACCATGGCATGGTTCCTCCACTAGGCACACTAAATTCTCAAGCACCCCAGATTAACATCACAGTATCCAAAGTGCTGATCCATGCACTGAGTTAAAAGCGCTTCAAAGTCTATAAATGCCGTGTTAACTTTCTATTCTGTAGGAGTTTTTCGGTAACATTCCGCAGACCAAATATAGAACGGGTTGCAGAATAAACGGTCTGGAAACCACATTGGTTGTCTCTCATTTTTGGGTTGAGACAGTATTTTCGTTAGTTCAGTAATAAGTATTGTAAACACCTTCCCTGGAACCAACAGCAGCATTATTCACCTATAATTTGAGCAAGTAATACAAGTATGTGTTGGGAGGTGGGTGTGAAAGAGACAGAGTGTGTGTGTGTGAGAGAGACACACACACACACTCTGTGTGTATGTGTGTGTGACATAGAGACAGTGTGTGTGCTGGCTTCTGGGGAAGTTTCTGAGAGACACTGTGTGCTGTCTCTTTAAGGCACTCACTGAAAGCTCTCCTGCTTTGTCCTGAGCCCTGTCTTCCCTGCCCCCGCTTTTCAAAAATGGGGTATGAGGGCAGAGGGAGAGAGAGAGAGAGTCTGTGTGTGTGCACATATGTGTGTGTGTGTGAGAGAGAGAGAGAGGGACTGCGTGAGTTGGCTGCTGGGGAAGTCTCACAAACAGTGCACTGTCTCTCTAAGAAAGGCACTCACTCACTGTCCAGAGGCTGGAGTCTTCAGACCTCAGAGCACAGCAGCTCCAAGTCCTGAGCCAGGCTGTCTCTTCTGCCCTACTCTGCAGAGATGGGGGACAGGGGTGGGGAAAGGGGGACACCCTGACATCATCATACTCCCACATCACCGACGGGCTCTGCACAGCCAGCAGGAGGGTCCCAGGAGTAGCTGCAGGAACAATGTGGCTGCAAAGCAGCCTGGGGAGGGCTGAACATAGGCTGCTGGATGTGCACGCTCTGCTAATCAGCTGCGTGGCACTTGAATCTCTCCTGGGTGGCTGCCTAACCGTGTAGCTTACAGGGAACACAGAAGCAGATCTCTGATGGGGTGGACTACATCTGGAGGCCCCCTGCTGGAGACCTTATGGCCCTGCCTCACCCCACCCCAAAAAAGAGCAGAGGAGAAGTCCTCCAGACAGCTCAGAGTGACTGCTGGGGAAGCAGCCAATCAGAGGGGCTGCAGGAGTGGCCAGTCAGGATCAGGAGGGTCATAATAAAAGGAGCAATAGGAACAGAGCAATCAGTTGCTGCCTGGAGCTGAAAGGGGAAATACCAGGTTCATGGCTGGGTAGAAGAGCATGAGGACTATGGACAGCTCAGTGTGGGCAAGACTAAGTCCAGGGAGGCTGTCAAAGACTGAGGGAGCTAAGAAGGAGCACCTTGCTAGTTGCAGGGATCGAGCAAGAGCCAGAGCCTAGTCAGACCAAATGAAGGTCCTGTGATGGGCCCTGCTGATCTAGTTAAAGACTGAGCCCAGGATGGACTGCCAAAAGGAATACACCAAATCAGGGTGCCATGGTGGGCCCCTGTTGGACTGTTATAGAAGACAGTATCTCCAGGGAGGAAGTCTTGGCAGTACAGCCCCATGCTAGAGCCGTGGGGGAAAAAAAGACCATATACCCCAGAAGGTATAGACAGTGTGTGTGACTCAGCCAAAGGACTGAGTCACTGAAGACCTGCCAAAGAAACCATCTGCTAGGGGTGCGCTCATGAGAGGTGGGTACCACCCCATTCCAAAGCAGAGATTGGAGACACATCATTGGCCAAAGGGGAGGCCGCTCATGAGAGGTGAGTGCTCACCCTATTACAAGATCTTAGAGAAAACATCATTTGTAGGAGGAAGAAAACATTATTTCTTAGAGGTAACATCATCATCATGCGGTAGAGCATTAAACAAGTTGCCAGACAGGAGTTCACTCATCTAGAGAAAAATATCATCAAAGGTGAAAAAAGCATAGTAAAATCTGTTGCCTTCTAAAATATTAGTTAAAACAGAAAGTTTTATTAAATGAGAAAATAAAAGATTTCAGATCTTTAAAACCAACTGTGATTGCTTTGTGCTGCAGAGAGCAACATTCCCCAAACACTCAGTGGAAAACATCTCAGCTCATCCACACTTCAGTGGTTGCTTGTTATTGACAAAGAGTGTTAGTGACTGGTGCAGCTGAACCCATGTTAAGCACGGTCAGTATAGATTAGGACAATGTGTTCAGTCCCATTTAGTCACTGTGGTTTAAGGGCGCACATCACGTAGACCTCATCTACATTAGGGCACTCAATCGATGGTGCTTCATTTGGACACATTGCGCAAGCATGGCACTATTGATTGAATGCATCCAAGCTACTTACTTTAAATCAGTGCAAGGTTTGCCCTTGTGTCCACATAAGGGTACCTTATATTGATGCAGTGATACCTTCTTCAGACACGTTACACATTGCTTAGAGCCCAATTTCTTGTCAGCACCCAGCATTTTAGGGATCCAAACCAAACTGCAGTGGCACAGTCCTACCAAAAACCACAGCAGCTCTAATACACACGACCAGTTGCGTTCGATTTGTAGGGTTAAACATTAACTAGCAACTGCTAAAAGTAAGGCAAAAATTTATTTTTAAAATTTTGGGATGGAATTGCTGGGAGAGAAGTTATGGTTCTCCTGACCAACAGATTGCATTTGAGGACAATTGAGCTTTGACTACAGAAAAGGGCCATTCAGACAATTTTTGGTTCTGCATAAAGGACATGTCCCCCACTGATTACTGCTTTGGAATGATGTTTCCCAGTGGTTACTGCTTTACAGAAAAACATAAGAACAGCCATGCTGGGTCACACCAGTGATCCATCTAGCCCAATATCCTGTCTTCTGCAAGTGGCTAATACCAGATGCTTCAGAGGGAATGAACAGAAAAAGAGAATCATCAAATGATCCATCACCTGTTGTCCAGTCCCACCTTCTGGCAGTGAGAGGCTAGGGACACTTACAGCATGGGGTTGCATCCCTGACCATCTTGGCCAATCACCATTGCTTGAGAGAGACAGAGTAGTTACAACATCATGATTGCACACACACACTCTCCCAAGAGTGTAGAATTTCAGCTGCCATTAATAAAATCCATTTTAACCAACTCTATTGGCTGATTGCCCCCATAGCAATAAAAAAGCCTGTTACGTACAGTTCCACACAGACCTACGCGGCAAAAAATATTTATACTTCAGAGCAGCCTGTTCTCAGTTAAAGGTAGCACTCTGATGGCTCAGTGACCTTTGCTTTGACTACAGTTAGCAAGCAAATATTTTGAAACAATCAAACAGGGTGGTACTGGTTTACGTAAGAAACTTTTCTTAGGGTGCTGCTGAAATCTACCTGCATTATGAAAAGGACGATTCTAGTTGACCCATGCAGGCACATGCAAGGAGCCTTCTGATACTGCCTGCCCTCCAAATGTTTGCACCCCACACTAGGGCTACCACAATTGTAGTGTCTGCGCTTCACTGCCTGGACCTCCACCTGAAAAGTAGGTGATGATCATACCACAACGGGGAGATGTTTACTATGCCCCTAGTGTCCTTTCAAAAGGCAAAGGTTAGGTCCAGGATGCATCTAGCTGTGTGAGACCACTTGGGATAATCCTCCTGATCACCAGGGTGGACAAGAGATCTTGAGCCAGCATGCTGGAAATGGCCTCCCTGCAGATACTGAAGTCCCCCAAGGCTATGGGTGCACGGTATCCGCTTACCCAATGTTGTGACAATTGGGCCTCTATTTTTTTGCCCGCTAGAGAATTAACTGTGAAAAGTAGGTCAAGTTATGCTGTAAACAGTGCAGGCAAACCAGACAGAGAGAGTGAACTAGTCCCAACGAAAAGGCCTAGTGATATAACTCAAGGACTGGGTTAAGATCTTGGTCAACAAGAAGATGTGGATCTGGAACTTCATGGTGGATATGAGGCTTAATTGGCGGACAAAATAATGAAGGAGTGAATTATGCTGCCCACTTTACCTTCCCTTGATTTTTGGGGTTCTTAGGAGAAGACTTTGAAACAGCGTCATGGCTTCATTTCCTAGCTTGGCTCATCTCAATCCAGCTCATCTCATCTTCCCAATCCCAAGACTGTAGGCGCAGACTAGATACAAGGACTTTCTTCCTGAGAAGCTATGGCTTGTTCTTGTGGATGAAGGGCAAATATGGATAGCACTGAAGAAATGAGCTAGCTAGTTAGAGCAGTTTAGAACAAATGGGCTGGGTATATATTTTGCTGCGTCATGGCCCAGACTAAACTCAGTTGGTTTATATTTAGATACTTGCCTTTAATGATATTTCAGTCAGATTTTATAGTTTTATAATTTTTTTACATGAAAAAATGTCCAGTGTTAAACAAAAAGGAATTAATCTGCAAGGAAAAGCCCCTGCCTCCCCCCGCCCCCCGCCACACCACAGCTATCAAAATCTGAAAGTCCAGGTCACAGCAGCCAAGACTCTGACTTCCCCTGTGAAGTAGCTAGGAGGTTAACTGGGGTCTGTAGGCAAACAGCTTAGAGAAGGAGCACAAGCTTAGAGAATTATCTGTAAGAAACTGTGCCAGTCTAATTCCCTTCCAGCAGCCCCTCCCTACAGGAATGATATGCAAATAGAGGCACAGAGCCCTGCTGGCAGAAAAAGGGGAAAGAACCGTGCAGCAGGCTCAGTGCACAGGGCACTTGGGATTCCAGAGGACAGTGTCTTACTTTTGTGTGTGTCTATATAAAACATTGGAGCAGATATGGGTGCAGCAGCCTAGGAAGAGTGTTATACACATCCACGCCTTGGTTCATCTGGTATACCAGCTGAGAGCAGCTCTGCTGGGAGAGTCCAGCCACTCAGGCTGAGTGTACGAGAGAGAGTGTTAGAAAGGGAGAGGCATACTGAGCGCTGACAACCCTCTAACTTCCTAATGGGGCTCTGGCTGCTGGTGCTGCTGGTGCTTCAGGCAGGTGAGTACAAATTCTGTACAGCTGCGGTTGCAGGACCCCTGGGAGCAACTTCATCTCTGCCACCCTCTTGCTTCTCCCACTCTGTGTGTAGGGCAGCTTCCCCCTTCACTTTGGCAGCCCGTGTACTGTATTAGCCTTGCCTAGTTCTACTTGCCCAAGGCAAATCATTGGCATTTGGACCAGTGACATAGGGTGACCAGATGTCCCGATTTTATAGGGACAGACCCGGTTTTTGGGTCTTTTTCTTATATAGGGTCCTATTACCTCCCACCTCCGTCCCGATTTTTCACATTTTCTGTCTGGTCACCGTACCAGTGAGTTAATTATCATTCATTTTCTCATTATCACAGTAAAGGAAGTCTGAGTATATTTTGTGCCTAGGCTGATTCATTTCCATGGTAATTCTGTAAGACTGTAGGAACATGTTTTATTTTCTCTTCTAATTTAGAAAGTTTCCAGTTTTATTCTGAAAAGCCTCGTGTGTTGACTTTCTTCTCTGAAATATTGTTTTCAGTTTCACCCCTTTTCTTTATACCAGTGATTCTTGAGCAAATGGTTTCCAATTCATCTAACATTCAAGAAAAAAAAGGAGTTAAAAATGCAAATCTCTTTATAAAAACACAGTTGTATTCTATAGCCCCTAAACACTGAGGTAGCATTAAGGTTTGTGATCATTCGTGCAGTACAGTTCGATTAAGTGCAAAATCCTGTATTAATGCATCATAAAGGCTGACAATTTAAACACTAGAAATAACAGGAAAATTTAAGTTGTCAGATCCATTTTAACTCAGCCTGATTTCATATACAAGACAGATGAAAGTGCACAGTTGGTAGTTATTGAAAGTGCTCCAAATGCACCATTTGGCTAAATTCAGATTGCTGTGGGGTTTCTCCAACTTTTCCAAGGATCTTACAGCAGTGTTGACTCATTGACACATAAAGAGTCAATTCAATTACTATTTAGGTAGCTAACTGTGCAACTGAATGTATAGTGTGCTTGCAAGGCAAGCGAGTTAGAGCTGACTTCAGAGCCATAAAAGTATATTAATGTCAAATTGAAATCTAATCAGTTTTCCAAATAAATAAATAATAATAATAAAAAAAGAAATAGTAACATCAGACACTATACTGGCCCCTGCTTTGTTTTAAACACAGGGGGAGTGCAGATTCTAAAGCAGCTCATTCAGGCTCAGTTCACTGGGGTTCTTTTTGTCCCCCAGGAATAACTGTGATGTTGTTATAGTTCATAGTTTCTCAGGGATGTTCTTCTGGGACTGGATGCATATTTCTGAGAAAGAAACAGCCTCCCTTCTGTACATCCTGGATATGATCTGGATATAGGTTATCTGGGTGAAAATCCAGAGGAATGTTGCTAATTCCAGTGAAATTACTCTGGATATACCCCAAGGTAACTGAGAGAAGAATTTGTCTCTTACCCCCATTCACTTGGCACTTGTAGCAGGGAAATAGGGTCTTCTCTATGGTTTCTAATAACGGAGCTGTTGTTTGCTTTTATCATTTTAAAAAAATTGAATACTCAGGGTAGTGTTTAGTAAAGGGAAGTTGTTACTTTTTCAGGAATGTGTATTTAATCCCAGAGGGAATGGCATGAGAAACAATAAGAAGCCTGTGTAAAACACTGTAACATCAGTGCGCAGAATTCCTCCTGAAAAAGGCTGCTAAAGTCACCTAAAATGCTGGAGAAGATTCAGTGTGTTGTCTTTGTGCTTATGCTGATTGTGCTTATGCTGCTCTTTCACTTTTGTCCGAGGGTTCTTGATCATTTTAATGCTTAATATTCTGTTACTTCTTTTTTTTCCTTTGAAGAAATGAACCTCTGACTTTTCATGAATGGGGAAAGAGTCCCATTGACTTCAATGGGTTTTTTGAATCAGCACTTAGAGAAAGCTATGGCATATGATACACTCAGGGAAGAAGGATTAGAACAGCAGGTTTTAAAAGGAAAGCAATGGTCTTAATAATAGCATCTAGTCCCTACCTCACCTGGATGGTTTAGGGGATTAGCCAATTTTTGCACAGCACTTTGAAGATGTCAATTGTATTCAAACAGCAGGGAACAAGTGGCCAGGCAACTTTAGTCTGGGCTTCTTAGTTCTGAAATATGATCCCACCCTTGAGTCAAGAATGTTGAAAAATCCATCAGTTTATTTTAGCATTTACTTTAGTGGTGGGTTGAGTGGTTAAATGGATGGAGAGAGAGAGGTGAAAACTGAAGAACAGAGGAGCTAGGTAGAAAGTACGGGAGAGGCTAATGCTAACTATTAGTCTGATGCACTCAGACCAATGGATAGGTGCTCTGATGCATCCCAATAAGTGAAAATAGTACTAATTGCTGCTATTGTTATCATCATGTTAGGCGCCAAAATCCATATTTAATTATCCAGATAAAAGGCTTGATTTTCAGAGGTGAGTCCTCTGAGCTCTCACTGCAGTCTATGAGAGGAGCAACTTTGAATAGGAGGGATACAAGATAGAAATAAGTGTTTCAAATCAGGGTATTGTTTTAAGGCCTGCAACTGAAAAAATAGTTTAAGGAAATTGGTTCAAACTATGCAGGCACATTCTCCTTTGCCTTCAGAATAAATCTGAATTTTTTAAGGCCAAAATTAGTGGGGTGGCCATAAAATAAGGCTTTATAATGGAAGGTGGATATAACCTTTAATATTACCTTAATAAAGCTGCCACCTCTTCAAAATCGAGAATGGAATGTTATTGTATGTACTCAGTGACTGTTAAATGACGCAGGCCTTCCATTGCTGATAAAGGTGTAACTTTGCAGTCTGTGTGGCTTGTAGATATTACTCTGATACAACAATAAGCTAAATATGAGTCAGCAGTGTGATGCTATTGCAAAAAAAGCAAACGTGATTCTGGGATGCATTAACAGGTGTGTTGTGAGCAAGACACAAGAAGTCATTCTTCTACTCTACCTCTGTGCTGGTCGGCCTAACTGGAGTATTGGTCCAGTTCTGGGCACCATATTTCAAGAAAGGTGTGGAGAAATTGGAGAGGGTCCAGAGAAGAGCAACAAGAATGATAAGGTCTAGAGAACATGACCTATGAAGGAAGGCTGAAAGAACTGGGTTTGTTTAATCTGGAAAAGAGAAGACTGAGAGGGGACACGATAGCAGTTTTCAGGTATCATAAAGGGTATCATAAGGAGGAGGGAGAAAACTTGTTCATCTTAGCCCTCTAAGGATAGAACAAGAAGCAATGGGCTTAAACTGCAGCAAGGGAGGTTTAGGTTGGAACATTAGAAAATTCTGTCAGGTGGTTTTAAACAGGAATAAACTGCCTAGGGAGGTTGTGGAATCTCCATCTCTGGAGATATTTAAGAGTAGGTTAGATAAACATCTATCAGAGATGGTCTAGACAGTATTTGGTCCTGCCATGAGGGCAGGGGACTGGACTCGATGACCTCTTGAGGTCCCTTCCAGTCCTAGAGTCTATGAATCTATGAATAATAAGGAATAATAAGGAAAGTGGCAATGTGTTTGTGCACTGGGCCCAAATGCACAATAAGGCCTAAAATCTGCAGTGGGAATTTGAAAGAAATCAGCAATGAAAATCTTTAAAAGTGTTGTGCAAACCCTGTGTGAAACAACATCTTCTCTTTGCAGTTTGGAAAGGCGCACTGGGGAAAACCCATTCTTTGCATACAAGAGGACTCGTTGAATTAGCAGGAGCCATAACCTGTGGCACAGGACGCAATGCTTTGGCATATCTAGGTTATGGATGCTACTGTGGTCTGGGAGGACGAGGTTGGCCTAAAGATAAAGTAGACTGGTAAGAACATCATTTATATGCCCATGTATACTTCTAGTCTCTCCTCTTGCAGGTGATAAATTCTTCCCTTACATCCATGTATAGGGCTGCCAGGTGTCCAGTTTTCAACCCGAAAACCCGGTCAAAAAGGGACCCAGGTGGCTCCAATCAGCACTGCTATCTGGCCGTTAAAAGTCTGGTTGGTGGCACAGTGGGGCTGGCAGGCTTCCTACCTGGCTCCGCGCAGCTCCCAGAAGTGGAAACATGTCTCTCAGCTCCTAGGCGGAGGGACAGCCATGGGGCCTCCTTGCGTTGACCCTGCCCCACCCTGAGCACCAGCTGTGCAGCTCCCATTGGCCAGGAACCACGGCCAATGGGAGCTCAGGGGCGGCACTTGTGGATGGAGGCAGTGTACAGAGCCACCTGGCCGCACCTCTCCCTAGGGACATGTTGATGCTTGTGGGGAGTTGCCTGAGGTAAGCACTGCCCAGAGCCTGCACCCCAAAACCCCTCCCACACCTTAACCCCTTACCCCAGCCCTGAACCCCTTCCCTCACCCAAACTGCCTCCCAGATCCCGCATCCCAAACGCAGTCCTGCATCCCAACCCCCTGCCTCGAGCCCCCTCGTGCACCCAATCTCCCTCCTAGAGCCTGCAACCTGAGCCTCCTCCTGTGCCTCAACCCCCTGCTCTAGCTCAGAACCCCCTACTGCATCCTAAACCCTTCAATTACAGCCCCACCCCAGAGGCCACACCCCCAGCTGGAACCCTCACCCCCCTACACCCCAACCCCATTCCCCAGCCCAGATCCCCCTCCCACACCCTGAACCCCTAATTTCTGGCCCCACCCTGGAGCCCGCATCCCCAAACCAGAGCCCACACCCCCTCCCACACTCCAGCCCCCTGCCTCAGCCAGAGTGCCCCACACACACACTCCAAACCCTTCAGCCCCAGCCCAGAGCTCCCTCCTGTACCCCTAACGCCTCATCCCCAGACAACGCCCTCACCCTCTCCCGCACCTCAACCCCCTGCCCCAGCCCAGTGAAAATGAGCGAGTGAGTGAGGGTGGGGGAGAACGAGCAACAGAGGGAAGGGGAATGGATTAAGCAGGGGTGGAGCCTCAGAGAAGGGGAGGAGCCTTAGAGAAGGGGCAGGACATCAGCGAAGAGGGGGGAAGGGGCAGGGCAAGGCTGTTTGGTTTGTGCAATTAGAAATTTGGCAACCCTATGAAACCCTATTGAACCCTTTGCCAAGTGCAAACCAAGAGAAAATTAGGCCTGGTTTGGGACCAGAAACGTAATTTAAAATGTGGTAACACTGTGGTGTTTAGATATACTTGTAATTATTAGAACTGGGAGCACTGGCTGTTGGGATTTTGAAAGGACAGGAAACAGGAAGGAGGGGGGAGGAGTTGAGGAGGCTGAATGAGAGTTACAGAGGGTGCAGGAGCAACTTGGTACAGAGGTTTCCACTGTAAAAATAAAGTCCTGTTGAAGTTGTTAGTAACTTGCCTGGTTGATAACAACATTTTGTCGATGAGGATGGATCTTCTGCCTCTGAACCCACCTGCACCCTTTCTGCAAAGCCCAGATGAGCCTCCAATTGCTTTTACTGCCTGGATCCGTATGTTTGAGACTTATCTGCTTGCAATCAGTGCTACAGAGATTTCTGAAGTAAAAAAGCATTCTCTGCTAATCCACTGCCTTGGAGCAGAAGGGCAGCATATATTTTACACTTTTCCCCTTGCAGATGATAAATATGAGACTGCACTCACCGCATTAAAGAACTTTTTTGTGCCAAAAGTGAATGTAGTAGCTAATCGCTACAGATTTCGCCAGCGTGAGCAGAAACCAGGGGAGACTATAATGCAGTATATTGCTTCCCTGAGGAGTCTGATTGTAACTTGTGATTTTGGGAATATGGCAGATGAGATGATTAGAGACCAGCTCATTGAGATAACAACCATGCTTTGTGTAAGAGAACGCTTACTTCTAGAACCACAACTTACACTAGAAAAAGCAATAACCATTGCTACTCAGATTGAGTCAGCTACAGCTGAAGCCAAATAATGAGCAAGGATACAGGAGGCACCGACCAGGCTGTGACTCCTTTGCAGAAAAGTTCACTGTCGCTGCAGACAAACAATTGCAAGAGGAAAACTAATAAAAAGCCAATGTAAAATACAGTAAAAATATGCTTTCGCTGTGGATCACCACAACATCTTGCAAGCTACAGAGGATGTCCAGCAAAGGTAGCTCAGTGCAGTCATTGCAAAAAGATTGGGCATTTTGCTAAAGTATGCCGCAGTAGTCAGTTCAATCAACAGGTGCATGCAGTTACAATACCAGATGTTACTGTGCTGACAAAATCACTACTGCACATATTCCAGAACAGATAAAGTGCACTGTAACTGTTTCTGTCATACCCTCAGGCAAATCACACTCTATTCAGCTAATGTTGGACACTGGCTCAGCAGTATCTATACTGATTCCATTTATTTGCATTACTTTAAAGATGTGCCTCTGACTGAACCCAGACTTCAGTTGGTGTGCGATTTGAAAAACCATATCCCAGTACATGGCTGCCTGCCAGCAATTGTTACTTTTGGTGATTGCTGTGTAACTGCAGAGTTCTACATTGTCCACAAATGCACTACCATCCTTGGCAGAGATTTATTGGCTGCTTTAAATCTCAGGTAGTTAATGGACAAATTGATCTTCCTCAGCAAAACACTCTTGCAGTACACACACCAGTTTCAGCTGGGACCCAACACCACGTTGAGGAGAAACTCGGCTGTGCTTATGGGTTTCTGCATAAAGTTAAAATGCAGAATAATGTGATGTCTGTATGACAGAAATTACAGTGCTTACCATTTTCAGTCAGGGAAGCTGTTTCAGAGGAACTTAGAAAACTTGTTCAAAATGACATTATTGAAGAGATTAACTCCTCGGAATGGATTTCACCTATAGTGGTGACACAGAAGAGGGTGGAGGCATTTGCCTTTGTGTGGACTTAAGGGAGCCAAATAAAGCTATTGTGATTGAAAGCCATCCTCTTCCTCACACAGAAGAAGTATTTGCAGACCTCCATGGAGCAAAGATGTTTTCTACTCTTGATTTGCAGAGCGCATACCACCAGGTTATGTTGCATGAAGACAGCAGAGACTCACAGCATTTATTACACATGAGGGACTATTTCATTTTAAATGTGTTCCATACTGTCTCACAAATCAGCCCCAGGTGCCTTCCAAAAAATGTCATCGATTCTGAAGAATCAACATGGAGTTCAAGGTTATTTGGATGATATTATCGTGTTTGGAAATACTACTGAGGAGCATGACAATAACCTGCAGTTTGTACTAAACTGCATCAGCAAAGCAGGCCTCAAGCTCAATAGGTCCAAATGCAAATTTAGACAAACTGAACTCTCCTTTCTGGGACATACAGTTTCACAGGCTGGACAAAAACCTGATCCAGATCATATCCTGGCAATTTCAAATGCTCCTCCTCCAACAGATTTGCAAACCTTACGTTCCTTCTTGGGTCTTACCCCCTGGGATGCAAAATTCATTCCCAGTTATGCTTCTGTCATTGAACCGTTATGAGAATTACTACGGAGAAGTTCAAGCTTAGTGTGGACAATGGATGTACAAGCTAGTTTTGAAACAGTGAAAGACTGTCCAGTACTTGCACTATTCAGTCTCGCATTGTCAACAATTGTAACTACTGATGCTTCTGATTATGGACTTTGTGTTGTCCTCATGAAGTTGTGTGAGGACAGCCCTGAGAGGACTGTTGCATTTGCTTCAAGGACACTGAGTGATGCTGAGAGAAAATATTCTACAGTCGAAAAAGCAGCACTGAAAAATGGAAAACTTACCTGTGGGGCTGCACGTTCAAGTTGCGCACAGACCACAGCCCTTTGACGACGTTGCTTGCCGTGAAAGGACTGGGAAGAGCAGGATATTATATTGCTAGATGGTCTGCAAGACTACTCTCTTTCAATTATGACCTGGAATATAAGCCTGGAAACAAAATGTGGTAGCTGATTGCCTTTCTTGCCTGCCTTTACCTTCACCAGATGGTCCACCAGAGGATGAGGATGTAGTAGTTGCGCTTATTACAAGCGCTCTTGCTGCAGTTACAAGAGAACAATTTCAAGCTGCTTGTTCAGCATGTCCAATTCAACAAAAACTACAGGAATTTCTGACAAAGAGATGGCCCAGTAACCCTAAAAACCTTGACCGAGTTTTGCTGCCTTATTTTAGAGTTTGAGATTGTTGCCAGCACAAAGTGCCAGAGACAAGCAACAGCGGTTCGGGGCCCGGTGTGCTCGGCTCGAATAAACACACCAGGGGTGGAGAAGCAAAACACAAGTTTATTTGAGCTCAAATAAGGTGCGAGGGAGAATGCAATCTCAAATCCTGCACACCTAAAACAAGCAGTTTCTTCCTTTTATAGCCAAGTTGTTTACTACAAAACTTTTTCTTGCTGACTAACTGATCTTTCACTCCCCCCTCCTTTCCCATCCAGCTGCAGTATCTTTTCTCACTCAGTTTTTTTGTCTTTCCCCTCCCTCTCCCCTTTCTGCTGCAGAGACATGTATGCTGTATCTAAGAGTGGCCTTGAAACTTGCTTCAATTTAGCTCCAGTGTATTACAGCAGGGAACTGGCTATTACAATCAGAAAACTAACTGCTGACATTACATTTTACAACTATTAACACATTAGGTTACACTAGGTTACACAAAGTGTTAAATATGGAGGAACAATGGTTCATTGAGGCCTGAGCAGGAGGACTTTATTGACACTCGTGGTCTTTCATTTTCCCGAGTTACCTAGATTTATGCCTAGTGACACCAACAAGATGAACTTTCTTTGCTCGATGGCTGTGTGCTATGAAGTACAAACCGGCTACTTGTGCCAGAAGAGTTACAGTCAAAACTCATACACCTGGCACACGATACTCCTCAAGGAATTGTCAGAACCAAACAATGACTACGGGATCTGTATTGGTGGCTAGGGATGGACTCTCAAACTGAAGCACTCATAAAATCCTGTGTCACTTGCCAAATGCATAAGACAGCAGTGACATGTACCTCTCCATTACAGCCTGTTCCTCTTCCTGAATCTGCATGGGAAGAAGTGGCAACTGACATTGTATGACCCTTTGATACTGCTCCAATTGACTTTCGTTATGCCATCACTTTAATAGACTATTTCTGTAAATGGTCTGAGGTTGCTTTTATGTCACAAATCTCTTCTGCTACAGTAATTAAGTTCCTCTCTTCAGTTTTTAGCAGAGAAGGTAACCCCAAAGAACTGGTTTCCGATAATAGTAGTCAATTTACTTCCCTGGAGTTTGAAACCTTTCTAGCAGAGAGGAACCTTTTACACAGAAGGTCATTCCTATATTACCCTCAAGCCAATGGGTAAATCGAATGGTTTAACAGAAGTTTGAAAGAGAGTTTGCAAACAGCTAAACTGGAAGGGTGATTGTGGATACCCTTCACTACTGATTTCTTGCAAGCATACCGGGCTACACGACATGCCACAATGCAAAGATCACCCGCAGAGTTACTGCATGGGAAACAGATAAATACTAAACTGAACATTGCTGGATTGTCAAAGGCACGACCTGATTCCCCAAACAAGGATGATGTGTTGAACAGTACCAAGCAAAGTATAAGGCTTTCACAGACAAGTGGTGGGGTGCTAAGGAACCAAAGTTTGAGTATGGTTCCTTTGTTAGAATATGAAAACCTGGAATTTTATACAAAGGGGACCATAAATTCACAGCTCCTCTTAAAATCATAGAGAGGAAGGGACCGTACACCTATCAACTTTCTGATGGGTGAGTATGGAATGCTTCTTATCTTGCACCTGCCTATGCACCAAGAGGAAATATGCCAACACCCAGTCTGCATTGGATGACTTCACCATAGAACCAGCACAACAAGACATTGCACTGGAACCAGGGCTTGAGAGGTGGCCTGTCAGACCCACACGACCACCTGTCTGGACTAAAGACTATGTTATGTAGTATCTACAGTGTTTCCAGTGTAATATTTCTGCCAATAGTATAGTGTCTTGTATTCTATTTGTTCCTGTGGTTAGAATAACAATGTTTATTTTAATTGGGAGAATTTCTTAAGAGAGGAGGGAATGTGGTGTTTAGATGTGCTTGTAATTATTAGAACTGGGAGCACTGGCTGTTGGGAGTCTGAAAGGACAGGAAACAGGAAGGAGGGGGGAGGAGTTGAGGAGGCTGAGTGAGAGTTACAGAGGGTGCAGCAGCAGCTTGGTACAGAGCTTTCCACTGTAAAAATAAAGTCCTGTTGAAGTTGTTAATAACTTGCCTGGCTGATGCAACAAACACAGGCACCATTGTAAGTGTATGTCACCTGGATATTGACAGCGGTATTGCCCAGCATATTCATGAGGACGTTTAACCTCTGGTGAATGGTGGCAGAGTTCCCTGGAGACAGGGACTCCACTAGGGGACCAGGCTGTGGCCACCCAAAACTGGTGCAACTTCACTTACTGGGGGTAACCAGTATAGTGGGTGGTGCTGACTGAAAAGGGGTCACACCCAAGGTGAGTGGATGCTTGGCAACACAGGGAAGGGCAGTAGTGGAAACACTACTTTTCCTGTCCTAGGAGAGAATCCCATATTGGTGCAGGAACGACTCAAGCTCTTTGCCTTCACCCCACGTCTGTTTATTATATTAAAACAACAGATGATTTTGGCAGAACAGTATATTGTGATGAGGTAATGTTCTCTCCCTTCTCTGGCTTTTGTATTTGTTGAGAAGATGTTGAGCTATTTATTTTCAAAGCAGATGCAATGCTCCTATTCCACTGCAATACTTTTACTTCTCTTACACACACTGACTGGCGTATATTTAATTATTTTGTCTGATAGGCTTTGATCCATGTGAATGACTGTGAGCTCTGATCCTTTTGCTATAGAAGACTTTTGCCCATGTTGCAGTCTATCACTGTACCTTCAAGATAGCCACACAACTCCATTTGTTTATCTAAAATTAATAAGCAGGGTGGCTCTTACACTTACCATTTCCTTTCTTTAGGAAAGAAGGCAGGTGATATCAGCCCATTTAGTAAATAGCTTACTGTGCTTTACCAACATATCCTGCTGTTGCAGGCACTTGCAATTTTTCTATACAGCCTGGCCACGTGGAAATCAATGGGAGTTTTGACATTGACTTCAGTGGGGCCAGAATTTCACCCCAAGTGGCTCAAATCAAGGACCCAACAAGTGGAGGCACCCAAAATTAGTGGCCAATTTTGCAAATTTAAATTTAACCCTGTAACTACAGATATTAATACTCCTTGACTGCTTTGCTTGGTTACAGAAAATTATTTTTTAGGCCCCCAGAAATTCTGGGTCAGTTCCTCAGCTGATATAAACCAGCTCCATAGTGCCACTGGATCTGGCCCTAAACATTTTCCTTCTCATGTTTGTTAGAGGAATCTTCTGGATTCCTCTCCCTGATGAAATCAACACATCATGCTGTGTTAGTGACGATGAACGTGGCTTTTGCAGTATTTCCCATTGTAAGTATAATGAATACCACAAGTACTGTGGTAAATCCAACTTCCTTGAGCAGTAAATGTTTAAAATGACTCATCCTTTAAACATTTCTGCTTTTGCTACTGATACCATTATAAAAGGTGTAATTTTCTTTTCCTTAAATCAGTCATCTCTGTCTAAATATTAAAGTAGGTCTAAATATAGACTTTTTTATTCTATAAAAAGGCATATTGTGGGGCAACTCATTTAAAAATGTTGGTTTCAAACACTGGCTTCGATGTGGTATTCTAATCATTACATTTCCCCCCTCCTCCTTCCGTTCTCTCTGTTCTTACAATGAAATGAACAAATAGTGCTCATCTCCTGTCCCTAAAGGTCAATAGACTTCTTTCCCCTATCCCACTCTGCTGGATGTTTTGTGAATTTCCTAGAACTTCAGATATTGCTGTTTAAGCTCAATGAGCAGACAGAGGACTTGAGTCACAGTCACCTAACTAAGGGCCTCATTCTGTAAGATACTGATTGAAAATCAATGGAAGTTAGGAACCTAAACCCCTTTGAGGATCTGGGCCTATGTGAGTGAGCCATCTAGCCTTCTGCAAGATACAAAGAATTAAACAAAAAAGACAGAACAGACGATGGTGTCTGTTCCTCTAAAATTGCAAACAGAACCTATTGCCACAGTAGCATTCGCTCATTGCACTGTTCTCCTAATCTCTGGTTGTCCTGGGCAAGGAGTTAGCCAGTCAGAGCTGCTTATATCCTTAAGTGCAGGTTTTCTAGCACATACTTTATGAGTAAGCAGTTTCCAACTAGTAGAGGTTTGTATTCATCTTTCTTTCCCATTGCCCAGTGCTGTAATCTCGCTGGCTGACGCTGATTGCATTTGGTACCATTAAGCATTAACAGGTGGAAAGGAAGGGCATTTCTTGACAGTAAGTGACCAGCTGAAGTTGTTAAGGGGTAGCCTGAGTGTTTATCCTCTTCTCTCCAAGGTGCTACTTCGGGGGCATCTGGAGGTGATTTTGCAAACTCTGAGCCTGAGCCTCCTCTCACTTTACACTGGTGTAAATCAGGAGTAAATTACTCGACTGAAGCTATTGGGGTTATATCAGTGTAAGACTGGTGTCACTGGAAGCAGAATCAGGCCCAAAAGGTTGCAGTCCTTCTAGAGCAATGCAATCCTTCCATTTTTTACAAAGCCAGTTTAGGAGCAGCCACTCCCCACAGCCAGTTGGTTCTTCTCATTAGCTCTTGCTTTGCTGTCTCTGTCTGTTTCTCCAGCTCAGCCTACTCTCCTCTTACTTGTGCTATGCTCCTTCCTCTCCCTCTGTGCCACTGTTGTAGCTCCTTCCTTTTCTCTGGCTCCCCACTACTACTCCTTTTCTCTTGTCCTCTGGCTCCTTACTCCACATCCTCCTCCCTTTGCCTGCCTCTCTCCTGTCACTCAGGTCAGGCCCTCCACCAATGGGCTGCTCCACCTATCCTCACTGCTCCTGAATTACCACTCCCCCTTTTACTTCCACCCACATGGCCAGCACCTTTCACCCACCTGCCAGCTGCTGCTAATTCTTCCCTCCCTCTGATCATGGCCTCTGAACTTTCAGAAAGAAAACCAGGAACAAGGTGATCTGAAAGTAGGGAATAATTAACCCGTGACTCATCATCACTACTGTAAACCCAATAGAATCTTCCTTCTCTGTGTGTTGCATGATGGGCAGCATAAATTGTTTTGTTTAGTCATTAGAAAGTGCTACAGTATCCAATGGGAAAACAGGACCTCAGTCTTAACGTTCTGTTACATTTATAATGTAACAGGTGACTGGTCGCATTCTAATGTCCTTTAGGTGTTGGGTTGCTGCTTTTAAATTACGTTTCTAGAATTCTGAATGTAGCAAATAATCTTGTGGTCATCATTGCTGATGTCATACAGGCAAGCTCAGAATAAAACCTGGCATTTATCTGGCAGACAAATCTGTGGGATGACATTGCTGCTTTACTAAATTGGGAGTGCAGATGGAAGGAAAGCACGCTGGGCTAAATTCAGCCCTTGTATAGTCACAGGAGGTAAACGAAGGTTGAGTTTGACCCAATAGGCCTGATTCTCTTCTTGTTTTCACAAGATTTACCTGAGTCTAGCTCCACTGACTTCACTGACATTATTCCAGAGTTACGCCGCTGTGGGACCCAAATCAGACATGTTATCTTTGCTTCTGATCACTTATGAACATAGATGTGATGTGTGGCTAGGGCTAGAGGGGGTTCAGCCACCCCAAATCTATCTTGGCCCGCCCAGCTCAGCAGGCAAAGGCCTGTGGCTGGTGGCACCAGGGCCAGGAAGGGGACGAGATGTTGTAGAGGAGGAGCCCTACCTGTCTGGGGACTTATACATCATGTGACGTGGTGAGTGCGTACGAATTCTGCATGTGGCGAGAGCCAACAGATGAGCATGGAGAGCAAGGCCCAGCCCTTCGGGACAGGAGCCACCACTGCAGGGCGAGTGCAGAGTGAGCTTCCCCTCCAACCCACCCTCTAGTCATCCCTTCCACACCAGGCTAGAATAGAGACTAGGATAGAGACTAGAACCTACATACACACCAGAGAGCAGGGCTTGACACACGCACACACACATCCCACCCCCAGAGAGCACAATAGTTATTAAGTTTGCTCATCCCTCCAAATAATATTTTTACCAGCTGTCTATGCTTATGGATTATCCCCATGTCAAGAAACCCAGCCTTCTGGGTGATCTTTTTTCAAATGACATGTTAGTACTCATGGCCATAAAGCAGTTTCCTCTATATAAAATATGATTAATTGTTTGTTTGCTTGGTAAATACGGAACTAGTTTTGAGAACCAAATAATCAAAGGGAGAGATCTTTTTTCTATCTTCAGAATATAGCTAGGTGTAAGGTCAGAACAGCATAACTTTTGTGACTGCTTACTGGATCTAGTCCTGGAATTCTGGGCAGGAATTGAACTTCTCATCCCATTGCTCCGAATTGGGATCACAGCAATTCTGAAATCCACCAGAGAAACCATATGAGCGGCAAAAAGGGTAGATTAGATCTAGTCTAGTCTAGAGATTCTTATGCCACACTCATTACTGTAGTGTCTGAGCGCCTTCCAGTACTACATTACGCAAAATGCGACTAACATCTGCCACATGATGTTGTTCTGGCACCCTCTTGCTAGAGGGAAAATTGTGCGCTGTGGAGTATTTTGATTTGTTGTTTTTTTTTTTGAACGAGAGAGGGAAAGAGATGTTGCTCTGTATTTATGTTACAGAGGGCAGAGTCAAAGAAATCATCTTGCAGTTAGAGCAGAAGGTGGTGAGGTTTGTGATGGCCCTTAGTTCTTGGGCGAGTTCCTTCCACAGTCTCAGACTGGCCCCTGAGAAAATTCTGTCTCCTGCACAGGCTTTACTCTTATTATACAAGTTCCATTGTGCCAGAGGAATGAAGCTATAAATCATGGTCTTCATCTCAGAGCAATAATTGATCTTTTAGATGCCCTGGGCTCAAGCCATTGAGGACCTTGAAGATAAGGACCAAGACTTGAACTTGATTGAATGTTCTATGGGAAGCCAGCGTACAGAGCGGAAGATAGGTCTGATGTAGTAACCCATGGTGCCGAGTAGATGTGCTGGAGCATTCTGTGTTAGCTGGTATTTCCTACGTGCTGAAGGCTTCATGCCCTGGTATATTGCACTGATGTAATCTAGCCAAGAAGTGACAAAGGCATGAAGTAGAAAATTTCTACCACACGTGAAGTGAGTGGAACAAGAGAGTCCTGACCTGTTACACTCTGAAATAGAGAGGTTCATCACAGATGGCTTCCAATTTTTTTTTTAACCATTTTGTTGTGGGGGAACAACACCCCAGAGATAAAACCAGCGTTAGTGGTCTCCCCTAGAAGCTGATATCTGTCCCCTAGATGACTCCCCAGTCAACTACAAAGTAAGAAGGTAACAACTCTAGATGAGGAAAGGGGAAGAAGGAGACATGAACCTCTGTCAGATCCCTCACCCGTCTAAGCAGATAAATAATACGTAATACACACATTTTGTGTGAAATCTCTCTTCTGAAATGTCTGGATCTAAAAGTAATTACGTGGCAGAGTGAAAAATGGCAGATACACTCGAAATGTCATATAGGGATCTATACTGTTGCTTGGTGAGTACTTACTGTGACGGGTTAGATCACAGAGACCCCCTTGGGACTGCCACATGATGTGCTGAGACTACCTCTGAACCATTTTCCCTGGCAGCTTGAGACTTCAGTACCTGTCTTGTTGAGCCAGACATGCTAGGGTGCTACAAACACAGACCCAGATCTGAACCATGTCCCCCAAAAGCTGCAGACTTAATTGAAAATGGCTTAAGAAGTGCTCCTGTCACTCTCACCCAGATACCCAGTTCCCAATAGGATCCAAACCTCAAATAAATCCATTTTATTCTGTATAAAGCTTATGCAGAGTAAACTGATAAATTGTTCGCCCTCTATAACACTGATAGAGAGAGATGCACAGCTGTTTGCTCCTCTGGAGATTAATTACTTGTTCTTGGTTAATTAATAAGCAAAAAGTGATTTTATTAAATATAAGTAACAGATGGGTAGTCGTGTTACTCTGGATCTGTAAAAGCAGCAAAGAGTCCTGTGGCACCTTATAGACTAACAGACGTATTGGAGCATGAGCTTTCGTGGGTAAATGAGATGCATTCGACGAAGTGGGTATTCACTCACGAAAGCTCATGCTCCAATACGTCTGTTAGACTATAAGGTGCCACAGGACTCTTTGCTGCTATTAAATATAAGATATAGGATTTAAGTGGGTCCAAGTAGTAATAGACAGAACAAAGTAAGTCACCAAGCAAAATAAAATAAAACACGCAAGTCTAAGCCTAATAGAGTAAGAAACTAATTGCAAGTAAATCTCACCCTCAGAGATGTTCCAATAAGCTTCTTTCATAAAATAGACTCCTTCCTGGTCTTGGTCCAGCAATCACTCACACCCCCACAGTTACTGTCCTTTGTTCCAATTTCTTTCAGGCATCTCTTCAGGCAGAGATGGAGAGGCTATCTTTTAAGCCAGCGGAAGACAAAATGGAGGTGTTTCCAGGGCCTTATATAGTCTTTCTCTGGCAGGTGGGAACCACTTTGTTCTTCAGTGTAAAATTCCCTGAACAAGATGGAGTTTACAGTCACCTGGGCAAGTCACATGTCTATGAATGATTCAGCTTTTTGCAGGCCGACGCCTCTGTTTACATGTTAGTTTGAAAGTTCCCAGGAAAGCTCAGGTGTGGATTGGTGTCTCCCAAAGTCCATATTGAGTTACGTATTTCTTAACTGGGCACTTACTGAGAATAGCCCTTTCTCAAGAAGTTGACGAAATGCTTCACGGAGGCTACTTAGAATCAAACAAATATATAGCCAATATTCATAACTTCAAATACAAAAATGATACACCCATACAAACAGCATAATCATAACCAGCAAACTTCAACCTTCCCATAAACACCCACTTGGCCTCCTCTGTATAAGACCTGCTGCAACCATAGGACCCTGGTTGCAACAATGATCTTTACGGTCACAGTTTATGTCAATAACGTCCCACTTACAGTTGAGTTCTTCTCAGAGTCCTGATCTAGTTCCACATTCTGAACAGCATTTGACAAAACGAGTGGAGGAAATTTCATTCCTCTGTAAATATTTGTATTTATGATTCAGCGGCTGACAAAATGAGTGGAGGGAATCTATACCCATACAAGTGGAGTGGCTGACAACAAGTGATTTATCTATCCACAGCCCAAGTATGGCACAATGCAAACAGCTCCACTCTTAATTTTCTTTTCCATTGTTCAGATAAACCTCTCCAGCATTTCCTGGCATTAAATCATTCTTCCCTTTTATTTGTATTGAGTCAGCCATAACACCTCCCTGGACCAGAAAGGACTGCTGTGCTCTAGGTTAGGGCAGCTAACTTGCCCTGAGGAGAAGCCTTGCAATGTTTCCATCACTAATCTCCATTGGGGGTTATGTGAGGGAGGCAGCTGTTAGATGTTGCATTAGAGAAGGGCTAGTGGAGGCTGTCATGGCCTTGCCTTGGCTTACCATAGAGTTAGCTCAGTTCTATTTAACTCACCCTCCAAACTCACTGCTCTTAGCCCTGCCCCTCCTTCCTAGATCAGTAATACCTGATCCTGCACTTGTAGGTGCAGGAAATCCCAGGGAGTGGGGGCGAAGGAGGGGAGCATTTATTCTGGCTGCATCCAGCTCCTGTGCTCCATGGATCTCTCAACACCGAGGGCTTTCCCCTGTGAATTTGTTGCAGTGACCCTTGGCTGGCCCCTTTGGTTTCTGAATGAGCAGTTCTGTGGTAAATAGCCCATTGGCTGGCCCACCCAGCCCTTTTCCCCCCTTTATCCCTGTTTTACACTTGCTGGGGTGACCTGGAGCTCAGCTGGGCTGGGCTGTGATCTCACTGGGTCATCACGATGTCTGGGCCTATCCCTGTCCCTCTGACCCTGTATTTTCCCTTTCTCCTTCCCTACCAGCACCTCAGGGTCTCATGGACACATTTCCCTCTGCTAAAGTAGCAGCCTCTTGGAGGAGTTCACGCAGAGGCCTTCACAGCGCCCCTCGGGAGCTGTTTTAAGGGTTGTGTGTCCCTCATTTCCCCATGATGTCAGCCTACACCAGCTCCACTCATTGATTAAAACAATTGCTCCTTTGTACCATTAGCTTCACCAGCTCCTTCTGGGTGCAGCCATTGGACTGGCCAGTGCCATTTCATCTCTGGCTGCAGCTCTACTCACTGTAGCAATGTCCCTGTGTCACTGGCAATGAAGACTAAATATTAAAACACCTCACGCTAGAACCCAACAAATTTTATTGCAAATTGTCAGCATAAAATCCCAGACCAAGCCAATTATCCTGCAAAATGTGGAGTCCTCAGGAGACTAAACTGTCCTTAGCCACAGCCAGAAAACAGGCAGGACCAAGGTGCCACCAGAGCCTGTCGTGAGAGGAAGCTGGTGTTTGTGCGATAGACCCAGGTGATCCTAGCAGATGAACCCACTCAATGTTGCAGAGGAAGGTGAAAAACCTACAAGGTTTGTGCCAATCTGACCTGGAGGAAAAGTTTTTCAGACCCCAAATCTGGCCATCAGTTTAATGCTGAGCCTGTGAACAAAGATCACACACCTAATCCACATCTGGGCTCAGAAGGATTGTAGTTATTGTCTCAGACTATTGGTCCATTTGGGCTTGTGTCCTGCCTCCAGCTGTGACTAGGATCTGATGCTTCAGAGGAAAGAGGGAAAAAACCCAGATAGTTCATTCAGTCAGTTGTGAATTGGGAGGGGGGGGGGAAATCCTTCCTGACCCCAGCAGAAAATCAACTGAGGCTCTGAAGCATGAAACTGGATTCCCCTAATTATCTTACCAATGTGGATACAAATGTGAACATTGTGTGGAGAAAAATAAGGTGTAGACCTGGGGCATAGAGGAAGGAGAGGGATGGGGGAAGATTGTATTGTCTCTGGGGAATGTTTGAGGGTTTGTCCTATTTACTCTGCGTATTCCTAAGGGCAGAGAAGTGGGTTATCCATGTTCTGTGAACTGCAATGCTGGTAAAAATACTGTATCTAGTTCTGTAAATATGCATTGTATTTGTACTTTAGAGAACCCAGATAAATCAAGTCCCTGCCACAAAAAACTCACAATACCAAATAGCACAAGATAAACACTCTGACTTCCTGCTCCTCTGTGAGCTGTGGATGCCGGGCACGCTTTTCAAACTGCTCTGAGAGACTTTGGGACCTTTGCTACTGGTCTTTTGCTGCAGCACTCTGCCTTCCCTCCCCGTCTGTCTCTCTGTGGGTTAGCGACGCTTGCGTGTTGCGAGACCTATGGAGAGAAGTTGCATTATTACTGGAGCCCTGCTATGTTCCCTGTGATTGTGCAACTACAACCTTGACTGTAGAATGTGACTGTGATGTCCGGGGTGCCACCTGGAACTGGGGGCACCACTAAGCTCTCTGATCTGCCAGCCTGGGCTCCTTCTCATACTGTGCTGCTGCAACAAGCTGCAAAGCCCTCCAAGCTTATACTTTCACCAGCATTCACACATGTAGGGGGACACCCAGCTGCAGTTACATGCTGGCTCTAACCACCGGTCTAGGACCCCAGAGCAGTACCGCCTTGCCCTGGTCAAATCTGGCCAGTATATGGGTTTAACACCTGGTCCGTGTCTCCCTCACTGTGAAGATGACCATGCACACTTGTGGTAACCAAGCTGAGATTTTCCCCAGACATGCTCACTGGTTTGGATTAAAACATAAAATAAATTTATTAACTACAAAAGGATAGATTAGGTGATTATAAGTGATAGCAAACAGATCAAGGCAGATTACTTAGTAAATAAACAAAACCGCAAACTGAGGGTATGGCTACACTTGGAGATGTGCAGCGCTGGGAGTTACAGCTGTATTTGTACAGCTGTGTAGGGACAGCGCTGCAGTGTGGCCATACTGACAGCGCTGCAGTGTGGCCACATTTGCAGCACTGTTGGGAGTGGTGCATTGTGGGCAGCTATCCCAGCGTTCAAGTGGCTGCAACGTGCTTTTCAAAACAGGGGGGTGGGGTGGAGTGTGACAGGGAGCATAGGGGAGACAGCTGACACTGTTGTCAGCCCTCCTTGCAAGTTCTAAGACTGGAAGATACACAGCACCTACCTCAATCATTTTAAAGTTTGACCTCCACTCTCTGTTATTCACTAAATGCAAATTATGCACTCCTAAATAGCTCAGACCACATAAGCAGCTGCTCAACATGGACTCCCCTCTCCCCTCTCTCCTCAAGCAAACAGCTGTGAACATTCCAAAGCAATTCCCCTGCCTCTGCTCGCTCGCTGGAGCAAAGAGCAGCTGTGTTTGTTTTTTAGATAAGTAGGTTCAGGGAGCTCGTAGTTCAGCCATTCTTCTGGTTTGTTGTGGATAGGAATTCTGGGATACCTCTTAATACCCTGGAGGCCAATAAAAGCGCTTTTGGTGGCCACACTTGATGAGCAGCGCTTCAATCGTTACACCCCAAGCAGACCAGGTGTACAGCCAGTGCTGCAGGCCAGGGAGTTGCAGCGCTGGCTGTGCTTTGCAAGTGTGGACACAAAGTGAGTTGCAGCGCTGTAACCCCATCACCAGTGCTGCAACTCTCCAATGTAGCCAAGCCCTGAGCCTAACATACTAGATAGGTAGGATATGAATTAGCAACTTCTCACTCTGAGTGCTAAATAGGCTGGCAGATTCTTAAGGCACAAGCTGCCTTGGCTTTGCATCTTGGGTTTCTCAGGTTTTCATACACAGGCTAGAAATCCCTCTAGCCTGGGACCGTCACTTCCCCCTGTTCAGTCTTTGTTCCTCTGGTGTTTCCAGGTGTGTTATTATAGGGAAGTGAGGTCCTCCCATGATGTAATTCCCCTGCCTTTTATATCTTCTTCCCCTTTGCTGGAAAGCTCTTTTGTTATGTCCTGGGTCAAACAGTTCCCATTGTGTAGTGCTGTCTCTGAGAGGTTTCTATTGTACACACTTCCTAGGGTAATCCTTGTGCTTGTGTGCACTTCCTCAGTGAGCCATTAACATTGTTTGGCCTTTTTACTGTTGTACCTGAAAGGTTGCTTGTAGGTGTTTTCAACCTCACATGTTTCAGTAACACATACGTAGCCAAACTTCATAGACAAATAGCACATACAATCCAACGAGATTTTTCGCCTTCCTCTAAAGTGTGGGGCATGGGTCACTTGCTGATGGATTCTCTGCACCTTGAAGTCTTTAAACCATGATTTGAGGACTTCAGTAGCTCAGACATAGGTGAGGAGTTTGATACAGGAATGGGTGGATGAGATTCTGTGGCCTGCGTTGTGCAGGAAGTCAAGACTGCTTGATCATAATGGTCCCTTCTGACCTTAAAGTCTATGATTCTATGATTACTGTCTAGCAGATCAAGACTTTTAGAATGATACCTCACAAGACATACTTTGTACAAAACATATCCTAATTACATGACAGTGGTGAATATTGGGGTGCCAAGGTGTCACAGTGACATTTGGCCTAAATTGCACCAAGTTCAGTGGTGCTACTGCAGAGGGCCTGTGTCACCTTTGTACAGGAGCCAGGGGTCCAACGTTGCATTTTCTGTCTGTGCTCTGTAGCTGGCCATTGCTTTCCAGCTTTCCGCACAAGGAAGTTAGTGGGATTATGGTGCTTACTCCCTGCACTGTTCCAGGGAACTAGGCAGCAGGAGGTATGGGAGACATAGAAGGAGTCCAACTTGCATCAAGGGAATGAGGAATGGGGGGGGTAGGCTGTGGGAGAAGAATGCCTGGACAACAGTCACACAGCCAAGACAAAGGGACCAGAGAGATGAGCCGCAAAATCCCTCTCCCTTTCTGAGCCAGGCCACTTGGGAACTATAGCAATAGCTGGATCCAGGACAAGTGGAATAGTGCCCCTGGAGAACATGGCAAGAGACAGATGCAGGGATGGGGCTGGGCCCCTGGAGGTCATGGGGACCCTGTTCATTACTGAAGATATTCATGGATGAAGTTTACAACCAGGAGTATTTTTTGACCCTGACCCTGAAAATACTCATGGACCAAAGGTCCCTCAGTGTATATTTCTTGCAGTGATTATTTCTGATGCTGGATTTCTTTCTCTGTTCTCTCAGCCGCCAAGATCCTCTCCCTGACTTCACAGGTCTTGTCTGGTGCCTCTCTTGCTGGTTTATTTCAACTGTTCTCAGTATTAGTACATTCCCCCCATGTCTCAGCTAAGTGTTTGTCTCATTAGCTTCAAGACATTGTTCCTGATTCTGCCATCATGCAAGACTGTGAGAAATTCCCATTCTCAATTATACGGTTCCCTGGAAGACAATTACAAGCAACGTCCTGTCCCCTCACACCCTTAGGACCCAATCCAAAATGCAGCAGAGTCAACAGAAACACTTCCATTGACCTCAGTGAGCTTTGGATCAGACTCTTAGTTTCCAAACCAGTCTCATTTTCTCCCAAGCAGCATCATTTCAGCCAGTATAGGCTGAAAGGGGCCTGGAGCAAATTTCTGGATCTAAAGACCCCCAAGCTCTGTAGAGGTTTGGAATCTGAGCCAGGATCTGGCTTGGAATATCAGAGCTCTTCCTCCCCGCAACCCATCCCCTGTAACAGATCAAACCCAAACCTGAGATCCAGACACTGGGGCCTTTGAAATCTAGATCTGAATTTAGCACCTCAGCCCTGTCTCTGTTTATTTTATTACAGATACATCAGTCAGTGACAGCTCAGGGAGACCTGGGAGCCTCCTCTTTCTGCCTTACACAAACAGGTGGAAGGAGTGAGCACAGAACAGTTAATAGGCAGCAGGTTTAAAACAAATAAAAGGAAGTTCTTCTTCACACACCACACAGTCAACTTGTGGAACTCCTTACCTGAGGAGGTTGTGAAGGCTAGAACTATAACAGCATTTAAAAGAGAACTGGATAAATTCATGGTGGTTAAATCCATTAATGGCTATTAGCCAGGATGGGTAAGGAATGGTATCCCTAGCCTCTGTTGGTCAGAGGGTGGAGATGGATGGCAGGAGAGAGATCACTTGACGATTACCTGTTAGGTTCACTCCCTCTGGGGCACCTGGCATTGGCCACTGTCGGTAGACAGTTACTGGGCTAGATGGACATTTGATCTGACCCGGTACGGCCGTTCTTATGTTCTAACAGTTGGGAACGGGCAGCCATCCCTGTTAACCCATGCTAAGTACCGTCCTGAGACTCGTTGCACTTACTTATTGGAAGATCAGGTTCTTTGCTGACAGCCTGCACCATCTTGCTCTGTTGTTATCACTGTATCAACTAGAGATGGGCCTGAACCAAAGTTTGGAACCCAGCACCCCCATTCTTTGGGGTCAAAGTCTTGGTTGAGATCCAAATCTTTTTGCTCAGGCCCATCTCTATCAGTGACAGAGCCCGACTGGGAATGCCCTGGTAGAATTGAGAGAACTGACACTGAGGGCCAAGGACTGGCTCTGACAGAACATAGTGGAGAGATGAAGTCATCAGCATTGTGACTCCCATAATGATCTCACCCACTCTGATCTGCTGCTGACCAATGAGACCACTGTATTTCAACTGATCTCACAATCAAGATGTAGAGTTGTCAAGATTCCCTCCCCATTCTGAACTTTAGGGTTCAGATGTGGGGACCTGCATGAAAGACCCCCTAAGCTTATTTACCAGCTGAGGTTAACAGTAAGCTGCCACTACCAAGTGTGTTCCAAATCTTAGGAGAGAGCCACTTGGAACTCTGCCTTTCCCCAAATCTCTAAACCCCACTTTCCTGGGCAGATTTGAGTCTAATTCCTCTCCCCCCAAGTCCTTACACCCTGTTCCTGGGTAGGCTTGAGAGTATACCCTCACCAATTAGTCCTGGTGAACACAGATCCAAAACCCTTGGATCTTAAAACAATAAAAAATCAATCAGGTTCTTAAAAGAAGAATTTTAATTAAATAAAAAGGTGAAAGGAATACCTCTGCGAGATTAGAATGCAAGATAATCTCACAGACAAACAGATTCAAAACATGGAGGGATTCCCTCTGGGCAAAATTTCAAAGTTATACAAAGAGCCCAATTTCATCCTCCCTCTATTTTGCAACAGAAATCACAAATAGAAAATAAAAGTAATCTAATACATTCCTTCTCTAAATATTCGCTACCTTAGAGGAGTGGGATGGCTCCTTCTTTCTCTGTGTCCGGCACAAAGCACACACCCCGCACAGACAAAAGACTTTTTTCTCCTTCCAGGTTTTAAAGTGTCTTGTCCCCTTATTGGTCCTTCTGGTCAGGTGTCAGCTAGATTATGTGAGCTTCTTAACCCATTACAGGTCAAAGAGGAATTAACCCTTAACGGTATGTTTATGACAAGAGTAGTAGGAGGAAATGAAACCGTTCCCTTCCCTTCTTCTCCTCTCCCTCTCTCTCTCCCAGGCTTGAGAAGCCCAGCTCCTCCTCATTGCCAAGTGGTGAAGTGAGGACTCACCAGGCAGGGACATGGGAAGAGGGAGCAGCAGGAGGAGCTGGTGTCTGGCTAGGGAGATCTTGGGGCTCCCAGCGTTTTCTGCCAGTGAGTGGAACAGAAACAGTGGCAGATGGGGTAGAAGAGATGCCCAGCTGGGAGTCCTATTACCTCCTCTCCTCACTCAGCTGGCTCCCCAAACCCTATTGGGAAGAGGGGGAAAGGGACAGACTCCTGACTGCCTTCCCTGCCCTGCAGGGGAGAGGGGATGAAGTAGAGCAGATCAATAATCTGTGACTGATAGAGACTCTGCTGAAATGTCCTGGTCTAAAATACAAGCACTGTAATGGAAGGTGTCACATTTCACCTGGTAGTTTTCTTGCCCTGACTAATGGCCTGCTTAGCCATTGCCGTAAGATAGAGCAGCTCTTGGGCTGAGAATAGTTGGTGCCTATAGTGCTCTGGCCCTACTCTGCTTTCCCATTTCCTGCAATATGCCTCCTAAACCAGAAGTGCAAAGGAGTCTGGCCTAGGGCGATTCTGCCAGCTCTATACCGACTAGGAAAGCTTCTTACACTGGAGATGTTCCCCAAGCAGGGACAGCTCTAGTTTTTTTGCCACCCCAAGCTCGACAGTCAGGCAGCCTTTGGAGGCTTGCTTGCAGGAGGTCTGCCGGTTCCCTTCCGCAGGCAAGCCGCTGGACCGGTGGACCTCCCACAGGCAAGCCACTGAAGGCTGCCTGACTGCCGCCCTCACAGGGACTGGCAGGATGGCCCCCACACCTTGCTGCCCCAGGCACATGCTTGGAACGCTGGTGCCTGGAGCCACCGCTGTCTCCAAGGTGGGAGATCCACTGCCCTTGAGCAAAAGAGAATCAGGCCCACGTCCTGGACTAAGCAGCCTCAGAAAGAAGTGTTGATGACACACATTCATAAGCACCTGTTGTAAGTGTACGTGAGAAAGGGTAGCACAGCCTAGTGTCACTCCTGTTTGCTCCATTAGATCTGCAGAATATTAATAACAAACTCTGAAGGATTGTTGTTTTTCACTGAAATGATCAAACACTTGTCTGAACAATAGAGAATTTCCCCTCCAGCCTAGGGAAATACCCATACGAATAGTCATAAATAGTTTTGTGTGGCCACATGGTTCCACATGCTGCATACTGGAATGTACCCTGAGAAAAGCCCACAGAAAGTAACAGACAAAACTAGTACTCTTATTGTTTTTGTGGATATAGACTATAAATATCTCCTGTCTGTGTGTTCCATCCTATGTATCCGAAGAAGTGGGCTGTAGCCCACGAAAGCTCATGCTGAAATAAATTTGTTAGTCTCTAAGGTGCCACAAGTACTCCTGTTCTTTTTGCGGATAAGACTAACATGACTGCTACTCTGAAACCAGACAAAACTCAATCTCTTTGTTGCGGAAAGGTGCTGCCACAAGCATGACTGCTGCTATGACAAGGCAGAACGGGAAGGCTGCAGCCCGAAGATGCTGAGATACGAATGGACTTGTGAACACAATGCTGTGGTGTGCGGTAAGGAAATGACTCCACTTTCCTTGTGTGTTTCAGATTTATTCCATTCCCTTTATGTTAGAGGCCACTTCTACTTAAATTCGTTTTGCTTGGGCCCTGCAAATGGAGCAGGAACATTTAAAAAATATCATGATTCTCTCTCCGTGACCCAGGGCTGGTGCAACCATTTAGGCGACTAGGCAGTTGCCTAGGGCGTCGAGATTTTTTTTTAAATGGTTGAGCAGCCTTGCTGCTAGGACAGAGAGGGAGTCTGGGCTACCAGTGGGAGCCGGCAGCCCAGGGTGTCCCCTGGGTCAGGGCACCGCTGGAGGGGGCGGCAGGCAGCTCCCATGGAACTGCCGCAGTGGTGCCTGCGGGCGGTCTGCTGGTTCGCGGCTCGGATGGAGCTGCCGCAGTCATGCCTACAGGCACACCGGACCCTCCGCAGGCACCACTGTGGCAGCTCCACCGGAGCCGCGGGACCAGCACATGGGGCGGCGAAATTGCCCTCCACCTAGGGCACTCAAAACCCTAGCGCCAGTCCTGCCGTGACCTCTACTCTTTCCAAACTCCTTTAATCCCTTCCCTCCAGATCTTCACCTGTGGAGGGACTATCTTGATGTAGCTAGTCAAGTTCAACCCCAAATGTGGGGGGTGGGGGTAGTAGCTACATGCAGATAAAACTACCTGTGCCTTGTCTCCACTTTGACGTGACTTTGGGTTAGCTATCTTAATGTAAAAACACACCTATTTTTTGCTGTGAAAGAATAGCCATTCTGTGAGGCACAGCCGGAAGTGCACTAAACACAGGTGTGAGTGTTGTGTGAGGATGCACTGATTCATGGTCCCTACAGTCACACCACAAACATGAGTTAAACAGAACTGCGCTAACTCTATGGTCAACCAAGACAAGGCTGTGACAGCCTCCGCTAGCCCTTCTCTAATGCAGCAGCTAACAGCTGCCTCCCCCACATAACCTCCAATGGAGATTAGTGATGCAAACACTGCATGGCTTCTCTTTATGGCAAGTTAGCTGCCCTAACCTAGAGCACAGCAGTCCTTACTAGTCCAGGGAGGTGTTATGGCTGACTCAATACAAATAAAAGGGAGGAATCATTTAATGCTAGGAAATGCTGGAGAGATTCAGCTGAATGCTGAAAATGGAAATTGAGAGAGAGAGAGAGAGAGAGAGTGAGTGCCAAGCCAAACTGCTCTAAGCACAATAAACTGAAGATGCTGGGCATGCTACAGAGAGAGCTTGAGAGGGGAGGGCAAGGCAAAAATAGAAAATTCTGAGGTGGGGCTCCCTCAGTCACTTCTGTTGGTGTGGCACTCTGGATAACTCAGTCACTGGAACCCAAGAGTGAGAGAACCCAAGCATGAGAGCAACTCTGTAGCCTGGTGGGTTGAGCATTCACCCAGGATGCAGGAGACCCAGGCTTCCTACTCCAAGTACTCATTAAGTATTTATCTACAATGGAAAAGTTTCAGCAGCAGAGACTGAGGGAACACCCACCTCCAACACAATAGTGCGGTAGTTAGAGCATTCACATGAGAGGTTTCAAATCCCTTCGCCTCATCAGATAGAAGGGGGACATAAACTGAGGGTCTCCCAGAGGGCTAAAAGCTATGAGGAAGCTGCTCCCCATCCCCACTTCTTGCAAAAAATGCCTTGTGTGTCCACCGCCAAAGAGGGTTCACAGCTGAGAGTGGCTAGCAGAGATAGGTATTGATCTACACGAGATGGGCTTAGACAGCTTGTGGATCACATTTTAGGGCACCTATTTGTCTACGTCCGTTCTATTGGGAGCCTGGGTGCCTAACTCAGGCTTTGGAGATTGCAATGTGTTCCTGTGATTTTCTAGGTGCCTAAAAGTTTGGTGATATGAACTGGGTGTCACAGCACCTGCATACCTTTGTAATTCTAGGCCTAAATTTTTGCTGAGTTTTATTCTGTACTCTGCAAAGCCAGGAGAGCTCTGGAAGAGGAAGCAGGGTTCCACTCCTCCTTGAGCACCAACAGTGGAATTGCTTACTAAGTTCCAATCAGTTATGCCCATGCAAACCTGTCAACAATAAAGCGGCTGTACAGGGGGCCACTGAAAGTCTAATTTGGCCTGCAGATCCTTTATGACCGGTGGGCTGCATCTGGCCCTTCAGACATTTTAATTTGGCCCTCAAGCTCCTGCCAGGGAGCAGGGTTGAGGGTTTACCCCACTCCGTGTATGCTGTGGTTCTGTGCAGCTCCCAGAAGCAGCAGCATGTCCCCCCTCCGGCTCCTATGCGTAGGGGCAGCCAAGGGTCTCCGCATGCTGCCTCCGCCCCAAGCGCCATGCCTGCAGCTTGCATTGGCCAGGAACTGTGGCCAGTGGGAGCTGTAGGAGTGACACCTGCAGATGGGGCAGCTCGCAGAGCCGCCTGGCCGCACCATCGCATAGGAGCAGATGAGGGACATGCTGCTGCTTCCGGGAGCTGCTTGAGGTAAGCACTGCCAGAAGCCTGCACCTCTGACACCCTCCTATGCCCCAACCCCCTGCTCCAGCCCTGATCCCCCTCCTGCAACCCCAGCCCCTCACTTCCAGTCCCATCCCAAAGCCAACACCCCCAACCGGAGCCGTCACCCCCCATACACCAACCTCCAGCTGAGAGCCCACTCCTGCACCCTGAACTCCTGGTTTCTGGCCCCATTCCACAGCCTGCACCCCAGCCCCAATTTCATGAGCATTTATGGTCCATCACACAATTTCCATACCCAGATGTGGCCGTTGGGCCAAAAAATTTGCCCTCCCCTGCTTTATAAACATCAGTTATGGTGTTTCTGAGAAGGAAAGAACTCAACTTGATTCTCAAATGCATGTTGAATTTCCAGGGCTGTGAGCTGAGAAAAACACCTTCTTGTAAACGGAGTCACCTTTCAGAACAGAAGCAAAGTTTAATATATGCAGCTTTTTGAGAAGTGGTGGAAGAGGAGTAACCACATTACAGATGCTTATAATAAGTACAAAGTGAAAGGCTGGTTAAAAAAAGATTTAGGTGCAAATTTTCTAAAAGGGTCACTGAATTTGGATGAAAACTGAGGCACTCAACCCTCATGACCACTTAGGAAGATGAGTTGAACATGTATTCAGTGGGTATCATATGGTGGGCACGGTTTTCTAGACACTGTCAATTTGCTGCTAGCTATTACTGTCTGATGCTCTTGGTCCGATTTGAACTGTTCATCCTCTGTTGTCATTTTCTTTTTCAGATACACTGACAGATAGATGCCAAAAAATGGTGTGCCAATGCGACCAAGAAGCGGTCAAATGTTGGGGCACAGCCTCTTATAACCCACACTACGTCCTCTGGCCAGATTTCTTATGTGGACAGACTACTCCCACGTGTCATGTTAGTTAGATATTGGGGGACAAGACTAATCTTCTGGGGCCATTTTTCTAATTTCTAAGATACTCTATTAAAATTGTTCATCTTTGATCAAGACTGATAGTGGTGTAGAGAATTTCTGGCAGCCTGGGGATGGTGAGGAGGAGAAAAGAATTGGTTAGGCACCTCCTCAATCTTTGGAATTAAGGATCAACCCCTCCATACACCTCCTTAGTTGAAGAGGGTCAAAGACATCTAATAGCGCACCACAGCAATTCCACACTGCAGTTATAGATAGAAAGAAAAAGTGTCAAAAGCAGCCACTTGCATGCTGTCCTTTCACATTGCCTTACATTGAGCACCCATACGTTTTGGAAAGCATGGGGCCAGGGGTGCTCTATTTGGCTATCTTTAATTAATTCCCACTGATGGCTACGCTGTCTATCAAAGCCCCAAAATAGCCCATTCTGGAAGTACAGAAGTCATACTTTAAGTATGGGGGCTCCCGGAGATGGATAGACAGGCATCCTTATTTTCTCTATCATCGGGGACAAGCTGCCAAAGGGCATGGTCACTTCTCTTTGTAAAGGAACGTGGACTTCTGGCAGGAGTCGTGGTCAGGGCAAGAACTGAACATTTATCAGATTTTTGTCTCTCTAAAAGTCCTGACCAACAGTCTCTTCTTTTTGTCATCTCACTTCACACTGCTGGGAACACCTCTGAGAAGAACCTCAGAGGTGGGAAGAGAGTCACATTTTTCTTTTTCTGTTGTAGGGGCAGTAACCATTCATGGTTTCTACCCATAGGCTCATCAAATCCTGGACACACCTGAGTGTATAGTTCCACTGCTTCACATTTTAGGCTCTAATCTGCATCTGTCCTGTACAGATCTGAGCTTATCCCACTTTCTCTGCTATATATGATTGCCTTCAGAAATATTAAGTCATGCAGCTGAGGTTGTAGACAGCATTATTCATGTTAAAGTAATCAATTCCACCTCATGTAAAAGTTTCTCATTCTATTCTTAGTTGTATCCTTTATTTTTTGGGTCTCTATCCCACTTTTGAGTCATAGAACTAGAGGGTGAACATGATGTCAGCTTAATCTCATCATCCAACATGAGGCTGGGTGGAACTGCAATGTGGTAGGTGGCTAGTCATGAAGGTTTTAGCACAGTGTGGTAGCCTGCATACCACAAGGAAGACCCAATTGTGTCACTAGAGCCTGCCCAGAGATGAGGGCCTGGGAATTTGTGCCTGAGGTGAAAATGTGGTCTCTTTATATGAGAGACCTCTAGGAGCATCAGGGTGCAGTGCATGTATAAAGGGTGAGACTTTCAAAAGTGCTCCACATGGGCCTAACTCTGCTTCCACTAAAGTCAATGATGAAATGCCCATTGACTTCAATAGGAGTGAAGTTAGGCCAATGTCCAGTGCTGTTGAAAGTCCCACACAGAATCTCTATGTGCTCCAGGGAACTCACTTGTCCTCAGAGTACAGACCTTAACATGGGAGATCTCCTAGAGCCTCTGAAAAGCCCTTGACTGAATTACTCCCAGGCTTTGTTGAAGGTTCAAACTCTATCTGGAATGTTTCTGGACCACTGTAAGAGTGTTAATGTTGCCTTTAATTATTTTATTTTGTTAGAGACTTGAAATCCCTTTGTTTTCTGCCTAATAAATCCTCTGGATGTGTAAAATCAACCCTCAAGAGTACTTCAGTTCCTTTGGCCAGGTTATTGCAAAATGGCTCTTCCTCTACCTCTACATTCCTTCATTACAAGAGCTCACCATGACAACCAAGTCAACAGAACAAGGTAAACCATACTGGGTGGTGCTGATAGGTTAGAACATTGACTTTCCTTGATCCCCCGGAAGGAATGCATTCAGGACAAATAATATGAGGGTAGCAGTTAGCAATTGGTGAGATTAAGTATTTCACTCATCCATCAGTCTCTGTTGAAACAGGTGCCAGGTTTTATACAAGAATTTTGTAGCTGAAAATGCTAGGGCACTACCTTCTAAAACAAGAAACAATGCAAGGAAAGATCCAAGGTGATGTATGAGAAAGACACCTATTCTTCCAAGATACATTGTCAAGTTAACCAGGACTGTAGCTAATAATAAGTTTAACTTCTTATAAAAGGCTGTTTTGGTCTATGCCAGTGGTTCTCAACCAGGGCCCCGGGGCCCCCTGGGAGGCTGTGAGCAGGTTTCAGGGGGTCTGCCAAGCAGGGCAGCATTAGACTTGCTGGGGCCCAGGGCAGAAAGCTGAAGCCCCACTACAGGGGCTGAAGCCTGGGGCCCTGAGCCCTGCCACCTGGGACTGAAGCTGAAGCCTGAGCAATGTAGCTTTGTGGGGGCCCCTGTGGCATGGGGTCCCAGCCAATTGCCCTGCTTGCTACCCCCTAATGCCGGCCCTGGCTTTTATATGCAGAAAAACAGTTGCTGTGACACAGGTGGGCTGTGGAGTGTTATAGCATGTTGGGGGTGTCATAAATAGATAGCTAAGGGTTAATGTTTCTTTCACCTGTAAAGGGTTAACAAAGAGAACCAAACACCTGACCAGAGGATCAATCAG